>NC_083883.1:29061606-29364636 GCF_032452875.1 Bos javanicus | reverse complement strand
TTGGAGTTTGTATAGGAAGTATGGGAAATGCAGCAGGTTGAACTGGATTTTATAAAGGCTTTGAATAACAGGAAAGGAATGAAACTCATGTGCTTCATACTTCTATACACTATTTCTTCCAATCTTTACAGCTGCTTTCTAGAATAGGTATCACCCTCATTAGTATCCTTGCTTGCTGCTGCTGCTGCTAAGTCACTTCAGTCGTGTCCGACTGTGTGACCCCATAGACGGCAGCCCACCAGGCTCTTCCGTCCCTGGGCCTTGCTTGAGTATATGGCTAATAAGGGGTGGAAGGAACCTAACTTTGTTTCAGAACCCTAAACCCAACTTTGTTTCACTTCCAAACCTGTATGTGTTTAGCCCTATGTCTTCAAAGTGGTTTGAACTTTTCTGGTAGATTAATGACTTCTAATTTGTGGTCGCTGGGGGCAGCTGTGGGATTATTTTGAGGAGTTAGTTTGAACCAATTGGTGCACACCAAGCTTTGTCTGTAACCCAGAGATACCTGCCTTTGTAAGTGTTATATTTCAAGTATGTAGGTACTTTTATGATAAGATATAGATTAACCTAAAAGGTAGTAAATTCTAAGTACTTTTACATCACTTTTTCTGAGTCAGAATATGTTAAAAGTAGAATTTATGAATTTACAGGGCCTTCTTATCTTCAAAAAGGCTGAAAACCACTGTTGTAAATTGACTTTATCTGTATTTGATCTGTTTTTTAGGTGGGGCTTGGCAACCATTTAACTTTCTCAAAAGACAGGGATGTCCCCAAATAATGCAAATATTTATAGACACGGCAAGAAAAACTGCAGACTCTAAATTTTTGTTTTTTGGATGAAGACTTCGGGGGAAAAAAGTTACTAGTTACCTATATAGGCAAATCCATTAAAATAGTTCAAGTAAATATCAAGTAGGAAATTTAAATTGTTAGGAAATTATAGCCCTTGTTTTATAAATTAGGATTTTTTGAAAATAAACTGAGAGGACTTTTAAATTATGGAACAAAAGGCATGTGGTATGCTGTTACATAGGATTTTAAAAATGACTCTTCTAAATGATGCTTTTAAAAGAATTTAAGTAGCAGTTTTATGCTAGTACATAGAGAATCATGGAGAGTGAAGGCATACCAGTACATTCAAGCTGTGAACAGGCTGGAATTTAGGCTTATGATACTATAGTTTTAGCATTTAGAATATCATTGGAATTCTGAAGGTAGTATTGTGCATGCGTGATCAATTGTGTCTGACTCTTTGTGACTTCGTGGACTGTAGCCTGCCAGACTCCTCTGTCCATGGAATTTCCCAGGCAAGAATACTGTTATGGGTTGCCATATCCTCCTCCAGGGATCGAACCCATGTCTCCTGAGTCTCCTGCACTGGCAGGCAGATTCTTTACCGCTGTGCCACATGGGAAGCCGATGTTGGTAGTAATCTCTGTAAATTTGGTTTCTCAGCCTTGATGGGGTTAATCGAGGCTTGGCAAGTCAAGAAAAGGAGTTCTGTGCTGTTTTCAGACTGCAGAATCTTGTTGCTATGCAACAGACGTTGTCAGTCAGCACAGGGTATAGTAAATTGGTGTTCTCTGTCCCTTTCACCACATGCTCATTTTGTAATCTGAGAGAAGTGGTTTCAGGCTATTTTGCAAGGTTTTATTTTAAAACAGGCATTTGAAGATTTTTGTTGCTTTTTTTAATTGGTTGCATTTAAGGTCTGTGAAGTCTTTGTTCTTGTGTAGAAGATACACTGAAATGCTTGTGTTCAAAGAAAGGGTTTATAGATCTGTTTCCAAGTAGTTTCAGTTTAGAGCAGTATTTTTGTTCTGTAACTGTAAGAAGGATGGTACTGCCACTTTCACGGAGTCAGATTTTGCTTGGAAATTCAAGTTAAGTAATTTGAAAATCAGAGCTTTTCAATAGCACAACGTATTATTTTAAATTTTAGTTTTGAGAAGTATGGACCCAGATGTTGATATCAGCATCCCTTTGTTGATAAAGATGTTTTTTATAGGAATCCTAAACTTATACAGACTCTCCTGTAGAATCTGTTACTTTATTTTCTCCCAGGAAAATTAAAATGTTTTAATAGCAAGTGGGTGGTTGATAAGAGCCTTTTCCTAAAAAAGGGGCAAAATATTACAATAAGATTTCATGATTTTAACCATTTTTAAGTGTATGGTTTCATGGCATTAAGTACACTCACATAGTTGTACAGACTATCACGTTTCTTCATCTCTGGAACTGATAGCCTTTTGCATCCATTTAGTAACTTAATCCAGGCCCTCTTGTAAATGCTTTAGATAAATTAACTCATTCGGTCATCATAGCAACCCTGTAAGGTAAGTATTTCTGTTATGTTCCAAGTGACAATACCGAGGCACAGAGAAGAGCATGCCCTAGTCATGAGTGGAGCTGGAATTCACACACCCCAGCAGTTTGCTCTGCTGTGCTCTCAGCCGCTACGCTGTGTTGCCCTCTTTAGGAATTACTTTCTTTTTAGTGGTAGGAGCAATGTGTGTGTGTGTTGTTTTTTTTTTTTTTAATTTTTATAGTTTATTCAAGTAAAATTAATATGCTTTAACAGTATTATGGACTCTTAGTAAATTTAATTTGGCCATATTTTATACTTTTTTCCCTGAATATTTAAAAAGGATATAATTTGTATTATGGTTAATTTTGTATAAAAATTATATACCTTTTGGTTAACCATATAGAAAGGATTTAATTCCCCCTTTCAGCTTGTTTCTGGGTCATTTGCCTTGCAATTCTTTCCAATAGAATGTATGGAATATGCAGATTATTTTCTGATCGTTTGATACAAACATACAGGAAGGTGTAGTATTTTTAAAGAATTCTAAAGTGATGCCATTTAAAGTCTAAAGCCAGTTGGCATTGGATCATCTACTTCTTCGTATTTTCTAAATTCATGCTCTTCTTTTTCAAGGATAATATGGAGTTAATTGTAGTATTGGCAATCTACAATAAAGAACAGTGCTCAAGAGTGAAAAGGGAGAAGAGCAGTGCAGGCGGTCATTTGAACTATCAGTTGATGCAAAGGGATGGGTATTTTTTTTAAAATTTTGCTGTCTTTCTGTTAGGTACTCTTATGTCTCTTTTTATTCTTTAACTGAAGTACTTACCTTCCCCCCCATCCCGTGCTGCCCCTCCCCCCGTTCCAGTAGATTTTTGCCTTGAGAACCCTTGACCTTGATTTTCCCTGTTTTATATGGTCTCATCCTGCTCAAACAGATTTGTTCTATAGTGAGTTTGCTTTTCATTTCTCTTCATAGTTGCACCATCTTAAAAAATTTTTTTCTCCTTTTATTTTTGTGCATTACTATATATGTTGATGCCTCTTTTCATTTGTTCACTTGATAATGTTTTGCATTCTCTATGCTTTTAAAAAGCTGTTCAGGATTTTTAGTAGCATGTTTCACTGTAATTTACCTGTTTCCTTTTAAATGGCTATTTGTATGGTTTAAAGTGATTTTTGTATAATGAATAATGCTTTCATGAACTCTAAGGGTTTTTTTCTCCTAATTGCAGACTAATTCCTTAAGATAGATTTCCAGAAATAGTATTAGATCTCTGAATAAATAGAAACAGTTTTAAAAGCTCTTGAATCATGTTGCCAAATGCTTTCCTGAAGTGTTGTACCCGTTTTCATGCCAGCCTGCAATTTATGGAGTGTCCATTTTACCACAACCAGCAGCAACAGAGAATGTTTTGATGCTGACCTTTAAATCTAAGAAGAGTTGACTTACAGCTCTGCTGGACCTTTATCCTAAATTACACCTAGAATTATAATTGTGGTTGAGATTAGATTCGAGACACGGGAGGCCTGGCTACTAGTTTCTATCCTTCAACTGCTTTTTGATTTCTGTTTTGATGCAGTCAGTGCCCAGATGAGGTTTCATTTACCCCTGTACCCTTTTGCATGCGCGAATGACTGACTTTTTCTGCTTTTCAGTCCCTTAATTATTTTGATAAGTTGGATGGTATGGAACAATGTGTGTGTTTCAGATGACATTTCCCTTGAGAGCCTGGGCAGGAATGGGTTTGGCGCTCTCTTTCACCCTTCAGGGGGCTCCATGGGCAGCAGAGGCAACCGAGATCAGGTTCAGTGGCCACCTTGTCCAGGGGGTGCTTCTCAGATGTAGCCTGAGTTACTGTTACTTCTTTACTTAGAAAATAACGAACAGCTCTGGAGGTAAAGTGGCTTTTCCCTAAAAATTCATAAAGAATTCAGAAGAACTAAGAGCTGATAGAATGTTTTCCCTGAGTAGAAGAAAAGTCAAGGGAAAAGCATTCCTGAAAGCTGATAATGTAGAAGCTGCCTCTGGGTTCATAACCGCATTCGGTGCAGTTGACTGTCCTGCCTTGGACCGCTTGGGCTGAGGTGGCTTTAAGTTCTCTTGGTTCTCTCCTCATGTCACTGGCTGCATCTCTCAGTCCTCTCCTCCCTTTTCTTTCTCCCCCTCGACTTGCATTCCTGCCCAGTCTTACTCAGCCCCTGGACTTGACCACCTGTGTACTTCTGATTCCCAGATTCAAGTTTCTGGCTAGTTCTGTGAGCTCCACATAAGCTCACAACTTTATTTGCTTAACTAATGAGCACCTTAAACATCACATGTCCAAATCAGAGTGTGTGATACGAACATACAGATTTGTACTTACTGATAAATACATATTTCAATGACATTTTTCCCTCAGACTTTCAACCATAAAAAATAACATAAGGGGCTAAATTATAAATAATACCAGTATAGGACTTATAATACTGAAAGGAATGCCTTTCACTCTCATTTTGTAAACTTTAGATCCGTGATTTCTTCTGGTAGGCAAGAAGAAAGTTTACCTATTTTCTTCTGAATGTCTGAACGAAGAAGGGTTCTTATTAAAGGATTTTTTTAATGTGAGCTATGTACCTGTACCATTAAATATCATTCTTTTTTTCCTCAGGTTAGTATTTCATATGTGAGGTGACAAACAGTAATTTGAACTATTGTATGGTGGTACAACTTACTCAACAGTTCAGTTTTGTCAGTATCAATGCCTTTGTAGATTATCGTATGCATTTATTTATTGTATTTTTATTCACATTTATTTTTGTACTGTTGTTGGTGCTCATAAAAACGAGGAGGAAACAAGAAATGAAATGTTAATAATACAGTTGAAAGAAATCTGAAAGTCACTAGGTATTCTGAAAGTGGTAATGGGATGGACCCCTGTTTGTACTTAAACTGGTTTCTATGTTTGTATATCATACGTGATAATTTTGACACTGATGAAAACTCAGTTTAGCTGAAGAAGGACCCTAGTATAGCTTACAGCATCACAGTGAGAGCGGCTGAAGCCCGGAGTGCTTTCAGAGCTGGCAGTATCAGTTAACTGTTAGTAGTTACCCATTCTTTGCTAGACTTTATTCTTTGCTCCATACTCTTGCTTCACATGGCTTCTCCAGAGTCCCTTTTTCCAGATTTTGTAAATTTAAGTCAATGAATGTTTCTTGTGATCTTCAGGTAGAAAAAAATCCTGGCTGAAGATTGGTAATAAGCCCTACCTAGGTCACTGTGCATTCTTCTCCAGTGGGGGGTGGAATGCTGTGATGAGCGTCAGTGGTGTGGGGAGTGAGCTTTTCTAACGTGGGAGAAGGAATGCTGGCAAACAGAAATGCATTATGATAACTCAGAAAAGGACGGTAGCGAAAGCCAGTTACATGTACAAAAGAGAGAGACAGGTCTAAAAGATAAAGTTTTATGATGTGAGAAGTTAGAGATTAATGTGTTAGTTACCTGCTTGAGATACAGAGTTACAGAGCTTGTCAAAGAATGTAGCTTGCAACACTCCTTTTCCTTTACAGTAATAAAAAAGTTGGGGTTTCCTAAGACAAAGTTTAAAGAAAATTGGTAAGACAACATCTCATTTCTTATAAGGTCTCTGAGCAACAACAACAACAAAAATCACTTCTGTCTACTAAATATTGCTTTAAGTAAGCCAAGAAATTAGAAATTTGAGGTGAGACTTATTTAGAAAATTAATTTTATCTGTATTTTTTATTTAAGTGAGTTTTCATACCTTAGTTTTTAAAACTAAACATGCATCCCCTACCCAGGAATTTTCTGGATTTTGACTCTTAGAATGAAAACTCATTTTAAAGACTATTGCTCAGCTCATAGACATCCTGCTTCCAGAAATGGGTGATGTCTGAGAGAGTAGGGGTCCTGGAGTTCCACATCCTGAGTGTTCCATGTCCAGTATGTTGACCTCCTACTCCACCATCAGAAAACGGACTCAAGGAGGAGCTACTTGGCATCCCACTGGGTCAGGGTGTCCTTACTCCTTAGCTCTCCTATCTATTTGTATCTACCATGTAAGATTGTGGCCTGGAGAGAACTTACCCTGTCCGGATCCTGAGCTGTTTCCCCCTCAGGGGGTCTTGATCTTGGTTTCTTCATCCCCTGTAGCTAGAGTCCAGGTGTTGAGGAAAACAGAGCATCCTTTCACTGTCTAGCACAGATGGTCTCCCTTCCACTAAATCAGGAAACTTTTAACATTCGAAGCTTGTCTTATTTTCCAAGAGATTTGTTAATGGAAGTGATGGAAGTATCATGGTACTTTGGATTTACAAGTGACATTATGGATTTTTGATCTCTGATAAAGAGACTCTTTAGGTATCCCCCCCTCCCCCCCGCCCCCATCACCAGGATAACACAAGTTGTTTTTTTAAAAAAGCACCGACACAAAAGAATTAACCTCTAAGAGCCCTTGATGAAGTATTTGACTAATACAATAATATTAATATTAATAAGCAAAACAAAAACTGGAGGAAAATAGAAAACAAAGGGACTGATTTGCTAATTAGCAGATATAATGCAAAAAACAGAATGACAGAATATAATAGCTAAGCACAAGAAGCATGTGTCGTTAAAAGCAAATAGGGAAAAAACCCCTTTGTTTCATCTTGTTCCTTTCTCTGAGCCTGTTTTTTCAGAGATACCTCAGGTCCCCAGTGAGAACTCCAGTGTTTTGAAAGTTCTTGGCTGCCTTTATTTTGGATCTTAGTGTCGTCGAGAATCTTTTCTGCAATGCAAAAGTTTTCCTACTCCTGAAACCTTAAACTTGCAAGTTTTTTTTGCTTTTTGCTTCAGGTAGAGAAGTCTTCTGTAATCTGAGTGCATGTGTGAGGGGGTTCTCTTTAGAAACATACCCCCCGACTCCCTTTTGCATTTTACCCTTTGAGTGACTTTATGGAGCATAGAGAGTTTCACGCCTTCAGTCTTTTCTTATAAGCTAGTTTTACATGTTTGAGGCTTGCCGTTCTCTCATTTTTGCCATAATTTCATAAACTAATACAACTTAGACATTTTAATAGTTTTACTAAAGTATAATTGACATAAAATAAATGTCACATTTAAAATGTATAGCTGGATAAGTTTTCACATGTATGTGTCCATGAAACCGTCACTACAGTCAAGTTAGTAAACCTGTTTGGTAGTGGTGGGTTAGTCTCCAAGTTGTGTCTGACTCTTGCAATCCCATGGACTGTAGCCTGCCAGGCTCCTCTGTCCATGGGATTCTCCAAGCAGGAACACTGGAGTGGGTTGCCATTTCCTTCTCCAGGGGGTCTTCCCGAACTAGGGATTGAACCTGAGTCTCCTGCACTGCAGGCAGGAGATTCTTTTCCAGCTGAGCTACCAGGGAAGCTATCAGTGAACCTGTTTATCACCCCTAATTTAAAAGGAAAACAGAAGCATGTCAACAAAAATTTGGAGAATAGGGAGAAAAAGGGAAGTCACTCCTAAATCCTAACACTTGATTTGCATGACCTGTGGTATCTTTTTTTTAACTTACCACAGTATCAATAACACTTTTCCCCCTTTGTTACCTGGTCTTAATAGTAGCAGGACTTTATTTAAAGAGTTGACCAATGATATGTTAAAACACCCTCTTTGCACATCTGACTTGATAGTACCCTGAATGTTTCATGTTGGGGATAGAGACATTTTCAGCTGTTTTGGGGGTAAGAGATATAGAAGAAAGAGGCAAGGAGAGAGTAAAAGAGAGTGAGACTGCATGTAAATGGTCCCCTCTCTTCCGAAGTGAGTACTCATCTCCTCGGGCGTGAGAGGGACAGGTATGCTGCAGAGAGCTTGTACATTCTAACTAAATGAAACAAACTGTGGGATGAGGCAGATGGTGAATGAGAGTCCCTAGTTGGGATGTATTCAATTATTAAAGGCCTATGTAGCACATGGCAAGAGTGCAAATTTGAAATATTTAATTTAGGGAAAAATATTTAGGGAAAATTTAGTTGGTGGAATGACGGGATTCTTGTGGTGTGAATCTAAAATAATCTTAATGGTTGATGAAGAGGTAGGTTTGTTTATTTACACGTGCTCATTTCTTTTTTCCCCAGCCTTATTGAGATGACATATAACATTGTTGACATATAAGCTATGTAAATTCAAGGTGATAACTGTATGTATGATGAAATGAATACCAATAAGGTTAATTAACACCTCCATCCCCTCACATAATTAATTTATGTGAAAAAAATAAAATAGAACATTTAAGGTCTATTCTCTTTAACATCTTTCGAGTACCGTTGACCCTTGAAAAATGTGGATTAAAAAAAAAAAGGTGGGTTTGAACTTTGAGGTTCCATTTATATACAGATACTTTCCAAAAGTAAATACTTCAGTATCACATAGTCCCTAGTTGGGTGAGTCTGTGGATGTGGAGGAACCTTGAGTATAAAGGGCCACCTCTAGGTTATACTTGGATTAACCCCTACATTGTTCAAGGGTCAACTGTATATGTACAGTACTGTTAATACAGTTGCTATACATTAGGTCCCTGGAATTTATTCATTTTGTAACTGGAAGTTTGTACTCTTTGACCAACATCTTCCTATTTCTCCCATCTCCAACCCCTGGCACCCATCAGTCTGTTCTTTGTTTTATATGTTTGACTTTTTTAGATTCCACACAGAAGCAAGAATATACAATATTTGTCTTTTTCTGGCTTACACACTTAGCATAATGCCAAGAGGCAGGTTTAAAGAGACAGTTCTCATGGCCTCACTCACACTTGGGTCTGCTCACCTGGCGGTGGTGTTTACTTTATGTCAGTTATGTGTCAATAAAGCTGTTAAAATGTTTAAGTTGTATTAAATATAAAACTGTGGCAGAATGACAGAACTACAAGGCTCAAACACTTGAAGATAGCTTATAAGAAAAGGTTGAGGGTGGAGGACCCTGTGTGCTCCACAAAGTCACTCAAAGGGTGAATTGCCAGAGGAGGGAACTATGGGGGAGGTACTCTTCTAAAGAGGACCCCCCACCCACACACATGCCCAGTTTGCAGAAGTCCTTCTCACCTCAGGTTGTGGTGAAGAAGCGTGCAGCGTTCACTGTGAGGCGCCACACAAATCGTCCAGGAGTGCTCATGATAGCCTGAGCTTCCCGATGGGTTTCAGGGAGGCATTTTTAAAGGCCAGGTGGTGAAATCTCTGACTGTCCAGCGATGTGATCTCACTGTGAGATCTGTGACCTCACTGCTGTAGGCCCGAATTTAATCCCTTGTTGGGGACTAAGATCCCGTAAAGGGTGCGGCCAACAAAGACCAGGTGAGGGATGGAGGAATCACAGAGTATGTGATCAGCTCACACACAGTTCTCTGATTGGTTGATGGGGAGGTAACAGGGCAGTGAGGGGCTGACACTATCAAGCCTCAGGCTGGGGCCTGTGTGCTCATGGTCATCAAGTAACTTAACATCTTTCATTTGGTGGGGGTTTTAGCAGCTGTAAAAACAACTCAGGAAATGTGCCTCATCTACTATTATCTACGTACTTCACAGAGGAGCAAAAGCAGATGAGGTGGTCGAGGGTCCTGGGAAGGTCCCATAGGCTCCTCCTCATTTAAAATAAATATAATGAGAATGGTTGCTGGTACAGCTTTAGATTATTGGTAGGAAATAAAGGAGTGTTTGGAAAGTTTTTTGGTAGACAAAGTAGTTTTGATATAGTAATGACTCCAGTGAGTTAAAGATCATGTGGTACGAAAGCATAGCCAGTGTTATGGAATTTGCTAGTATGTAGGCTCATTGTCACTTCTCAAAAGATTTTAGGCAAGTTGAAATCAGGCAAAGATTTTCTTGAGAAGATCTGTTTTAATTCAGGACACATTTGATTGTGTACAAGACTGCAAAGAAGTGGGTTTTTAAAGATGAAAAGGAACTGTCTCTACCATTAAGGAGCTTATGATCAGTTGGTTTGAACTGAACATACTTTAAGAAAATCAGAGAGGGCTGATAGAAGCATCGAGCAGAAGTTGAGACCCCAGATTTGATAATTGTGTGAAAACAAGAATGAACCATGGAAAAGTTCTGGGCTTTTAGAGGCCTGGGGCTTCTCTGGTGGTTAAGAGTAGAAACCATTTATTTTTCTGGAGTTGAGCTGGAGGAGTTGCTTGTATATTTTTGAGATTAGTTGTTTGTCAGTTGCTTCATTTGCTATTATTTTCTCCCATTCTGAAGGCTGTCTTTTCACCTTGCTGATAGTTTCCTTTGATGTGCAGAAGCTTTTAAGGTTAATTAGGTCCCATTTGTTTATTTTTGCTTTTATTTCCGATATTCTGGGAGGTGGGTCATAGAGGATCCTTCTGTGATGTATGTCAGAGTGTTTTGCCTATGTTCTCCTCTAGGAGTTTTATAGTTTCTGGTCTTATGTTTAGATCTTTAATCCATTGAACCCTCTTACACTGTTGGTGGGAATGCAAACTAGTACAGCCACTATGGAGAACAGTGTGGAGATTCCTTAAAAAACTGGAAATAGAACTGCCTTATGATCCAGCAGTCCCACTGCTGGGCATACACACTGAGGAAACCAGAAGGGAAAGAGACACGTGTACCCCAATGTTCATCGCAGCACCGTTTATAATAGCCAGGACATGGAAGCAACCTAGATGTCCATCAGCAGATGAATGGATAAGAAAGCAGTGGTACATATACACAATGGAGTATTACTCAGCCATTAAAAAGAATACATTTGAATCAGTTCTAATGAGGTGGATGAAACTGGAGCCTATTATACAGAGTGAAGTAAGCCAGAAGGAAAAACACCAATACAGTATACTAACGCATATATATGGAATTTAGAAAGATGATAACAATAACCCTGTGTACGAGACAGCAAAAGTGACGCTGATGTATGGAACAGTCTTATGGACTCTGTGGGAGAGGGAGAGGGTGGGAAGATTTGGGAGAATGGCATTGAAACATGTAAAATATCATGTATGAAACGAGATGCCAGTCCAGCTTCAACGCACGATACTGGATGCTTGGGGCTAGTGCACTGGGATGACCCAGAGGGATGGTATGGGGAGGGAGAAGGGAGGAGGGTTCAGGATGGGGAGCACATGTATACCTGTGATGGATTCATTTTGATATTTGGCAAAACTAATACAATTATGTAAAGTTTAAAAATAAAATAAAATTTAAAAAAAAGTAGAAACCAGTAGCGATGGTATTGAAAAAACTTTCAGAGCTATCAGATCATATCACAGCTTAACTTCAGATAGTCTCAGCTTTTGAAATCAGTTGTCTGGTAAGAATTTAGCACATGTCTTTCTGTGGAAACTATGTTGTAATGAGGGGTGATTAGGTCCTCAGTCCACGGGCCATTTAATGCATCATGTCTTTGAAGTATGTATTACACTCTTAGGTCAAAAAGCATCAGTTATTAGCAATTGAATATGGTTCAGCCCAGTACATTTCATTCTCACCAGATATTTTTGATGTCTGTAATTTATTTGACAAACATTGGTCCTACACAATTGACCTGATAGACATATCTTAAAACATCTCTTTGGGACCATCCGTGCAGAGTTTGAAATCGAGATGCCCAAGATCGAAGATTCTTCATTCCCCAAAATGTTGCTTTTGCTCCTTCTCAGATTGGGAGAAGGGATCCTCCTTGGAATAAGAGGAGAGAATGAGAGGGGAAAAAGGGTAAGAAGGGAGTGTTTTATGATGGTGGTCTTCAAACTGGATTTTTAAACAGTGTTTATCAAAATGAAAGAGTAGAATAGAAAATATCAGAGTACATTGTACGTTGTTATGGCAAGTATTGTTCCATGAAACTGTTTCAGTTCTCTTTGTATGTATGTACTACGTCGTGGTATGTACCGTGTATTTATCACTGGCTTCAGTAATTTGATGCTGTTTCGGTAGATGAATTGCTGTAGGTTGGGTTTCAGGTATACTGTTGTAGGGTCCTGGGACTTTGTTAACTCTGTTTCTACTGTGGGCCAAGTGATAGGCCTTCTTCGCTTTCACTGGGTTATCTTTACCTGCCATATAATGAAATACAGTTTTATAGAGGGTGGAATCCTTTGGGAGTCTTTTTTTTTTTAAGGGGCTTCCTAGTAGTTGCTGGTCTAAAGGCAGTTAAAAACAGAAAACCTAAGACACAGAGGTCGATGCCTTTCTCCTTTTTTCGTTTCAATGTTGTTAGTAGAATGTAAAACTTCCTGGTTAAAGGACTTTGCTGGTGGTCCAGTGGTGAAGACCCAGTGCTCTCACTGCAGAGGCTGCGGGTTGGATCCCTGGTCAGGGAACTAAGATCCCCTGTGGCGTGGCCAAAAAACAAACAAAAAAACTTCTTAGTTGAGTTTTGTAGAAGTCACCAAGGATTCATCTGTGATTCAGAAGAAAACAAGATAGAATAGTGACATTTAGCAGGCACTCAGTAAGTCTTTGTGGACTGGCTAAGTGAATGGAGAGAGTCTGAACATTTGTCTAGGATCATTGAACTACTTATTAGTGAATATGAAGCACAAGTGAACAGAGGTGATTATCTTCCCTTAATTTTAATACTGTGCTCTTGGAAGGGAGAGATAAGAGGGAAGGAATCCCAAATCGGCAACTGGTTGATTAAAAACAGTCCCTGTGGCCAGTTTTGTATCTGGATGGCCTTTCTGTTTGAAGAGAAATGGATAAACCATTCATGCAGAGAGCTACTGGGTGGTGGTTTTAGTTTTGAGGGATATTGGCCCATGGTTCACTTTTTCTTTCTCCCCAGTTATTGGAAAAGTTGATTGTGAGGAAGGCTGATTGCTTTCAGGGAGTTGTCATTTTCCTCCTGGGGGATGTTTGGATGAGAATGGAGGGACTGCTTTGGCAAGGGCAACAGCTGCTAAACAATCTGCTTGGGGATTAGGTACAAGTTGGTATGTAGTTGAAATCTGCCTCCTGGTTCCTGAAATTATGTTTCTTTGCCTCAAGGGTAAATGTTTTTCTGCTTATTTCGGTTACATTCATTTAGTTCTGGCTGGTAATTTTTCTGATAACCTTCCTCTTTAGTGAGGTGAAAGTTGCTCAGTCGTGTCCGACTCTTTGCAACCCCATGGACTATACAGTCCCTGAAATTCTCCAGGCCAGAATACTGGAGTGGAGCCTTTCTCTTCTCCAGGGAATCTTCCCAACCCAGGGATCGAACCCAGGTCTCCTGCTTTGCAGGCAGATTCATTACCAGCTGAGCCACTCTTGAAGGGCGCTTCTTTGATAGTTTTTGACAGCTACTTACTATGAAGCAATTAAAAATGTTGCTTCTGTCTTCCCTTAGTTTTTGCTCAAAATTTAATCACAAGTTGGTGGTAGCAGGATGTTTGAATTAAAAAATTTGCTATTTACTACTTAACCATTTTGGTAATGGTAGAGATGGAAGATGCCTTTTGATCCTTTGGATGTCAGTATCAAGCAAGATTTACCCATAGTTTGGGTTGGAATTTAAATTCTAATAACCTTTAGAAGCATTGTGTGTGTGATCAATTGCTCAGCTGTGTGCAACTGTTTATGATCCTATGGACTAGCTTGCCAATCTCTTCTGTCCATGGAATTTTCCAGGCAAGAATACTAGAGTGGGTTGCTATTTCCTACTCCAGGGGATCTTCCCGACCAGGGATCAAACCCAGTCTCTTGTGTCTCCTGCGTTGGCAGGCAGATTCTTTACCACTGTGCCACCTGGGAAGCCCCTTAGAAGCATTTGTAGTAGAATTTACTTAGCTGGTTGAATCCTAAGCTTGATAGTGGGTTGGAGTTGTATACATGTGTCGTATTTCTGACCAATCATGGTACTAATTTAGTCAAACATTTACAGAAGAGACTAAATTATTGCCAGCCTATTGCCCATTGCCCATTTAGCACTGTTCTGTTAAGTTCTTTTTGATTATCTGAGTAAATACTTTTTTTAATACTTTAGAGATGAGAACCTGCTGCTTTTCGGGCTTCATTTGCGGTGTGTGCTGACTTCTGTATGTCAGATAATAATCTGATATCTAAGTATCCTGAGCCAGGGTCTTAATGCCCCAGTATTTATTTAGGTCTGGCCCTGATGGCTAAGTTGACCTGCAATGCAGGAGACGGTGGTTCGATTCCTGGGTTGGGAAGATCCCCTGGAGAAGGGCTAGGTTACCCATTCCAGTATTCTGGCCTGGATAATTCCATGGACTTTTTAGTCCATGGGTTCACAAAAAGTCGGGCAAGACTGAGCGACTTTCACTTTCACTTACAAAGTTGTCGGTAAGCTGGAAAGTCTTGTGCTATCTGGGATCCTGGAAGGGTAAGGCACAGGATTTCGAGGTGTATTTGCATATTCAGTTTGTTGTATATTTGTGATACAACAAAGAAGTTAGTTCACTTTTTTTTTTTTTTAAGAATTGATGCAGTTGTCAGTGGACAGGTAAATTTTATCAAACTTTAAAACAAGACATGGAAGTGTCCTTTTCGTTCTGATGTCCACAGTTGCATTTGTTGGCCTGAGCTCAGCAGATTTTCAGCACTTAAACCTACTGTCTTCAAACTTTAATTTAGTGAGTGGGCTCAGTTTTCCAATCACCAGTAGAAACTTAGTGACAGTGAATTTTGAATGCTTACATTTTATCAGAGTCTGGAATTATTCCTTGTGAACGGTAGTTTCACTTTAGATTCTTCAACATCCCACTAGCTCTTCTCTTCAAAACAAGGATATTTTTCTCTTCAATTTTTATATATGGATACAATATAAATATAGTTGCAAATACTATATATAGTTAGGTTCTTGTGGAACTGCATTTTAATTACAGATCAACACAAGAGTAAATGTAGTTAGGACACTAGTATATTTTAATTTGAAATTCACTCACATGAGTAAAGTTAAATTTATTTTTTCTCAACATTGTTTAATATTAGCATATTGATTCCAGTGAATTCTGAAATAATTCTCATGTGTTAGATGTGAGTCTATTAAAATACTACTCAACGGGTTTGTATGTGTATGGGGGAGGGCATTGGGATGGTGGGCGTAGAATTGGGGTTGGGAGAAGGGTTATTGTAAGTACCTTATGGAATCAGAAATTTGAGAGAGGTCTCTAAATTTGTGAAAGTTGATAAGATGTGCTGTAAAATGTACTAGAACTTTACCCTTTATTAGGAAGAGTATGTAATTAGTGATTTTGCTGTTATGACTGAAAACTGGACCCTTGCCTTGTATTAGGGAATATCACCAAAGTTATATGTTTTCGTTGACTTGATAAGTGATATTTGCCCACCAAAGTATTTTATATTTAAAAATAAGATTAGAGGGAATTCCTTGGTGGTCCAGTGGTAAGGACTCTGTGCTTTCACTGTGGAGGGCCTGGGTTCAGTCCCTGGTTGGGGAAGTGAAATCCTGTAAGCCGTGCTCTGTGGCCAAAAGAAAATAAAAAACAAAAACAAAAACTTAAAACATATAAAAGTAGTGTGTGCTGTTATAGAAAATTGATGAAGTATAGAAAGAACAGGTTAAAGTCAACCAGTATTACTGATTAGCTTCACAAGTATTCATTAATACTGCGAGGTACAGCTCTCTGGGTCTGGAGATGTGTAGATAAATAAGGTAAGAGTCCTTATTTAAGATGATCAAGATGGTGGAGTAGAAGGACCTGGTGCTTACCTCCTCTCGTGAACACATCAAAATCACAACTAACTGATGAAGAACCAATGATTAAAAAAAGTCTGGAACCTACAGAAAAAGATCTTCAGCATCTAAAGGCATAAAGAAGAAACCACAGCAAGATGGTAGGAGGTGTGTGCTTGTAATATGATCAAGTTCCCCAGCCCCATCCCGTGGGTGACCTTGCAGAGGCTGTCCCACGGAGCCAGTTCTGAGGCCTGCATCTGGCTTCCCAGTTGAGGGGACTAGCATCGGAAAGAAGACCACCCCACCCCCCACCTCCTCCAGAGCACTTGGATTTGAAGGCCAGCAGGGCTTATTGCAAGAGCTCCACAGAATTGAGGGAAACGAAGACTTAACTCTTAAAGGGATTGCACAAAATCTCACGTGCACTGGGACCAAGGGCAAAAGCAGTGACTTCATAGGAGTCTGGGCCAGTCCTACCTGCTGGTGTTGGAGAGGGTCTCCTGGGGAGGCAGGGGGCAGCTGTGCCTCATGTGGTCATGAAAGCTGGCGGCAGATTTATTGGGGATTATTTATCTGCATGAACTCTCCTCAAGGCAGACATCTTGCTTGGACTATTAGCACCAAGACTTGACCGCCCCCTCGAGAGCCTGTAGGCTTCTAGGCCAGATGCCTCAGGGCAAACATCTAACTGGGCAGGAAACACAGCCCCATCCATTAGCAGACAGGTTTCCTAAAGACTTCCTAATCCCACAGCCACCTCTAGACACAGGCCCTTAGGCATGGTCCTGCCCACCAGAGGGCCAGGACCAAGCGCCACCCACCAGTGGGCAGGCATCAGCCTTTTCTGCCAGAAAGCCTACACAAGCTTCTAGGTTAGCCTCACCCATCTGGGGCAGAATCCAGAAGGAAGAAAACTATGATCCAGCAGCCTTTAGTCTGCAGACGCAGGCCAAACACTACCCTGGCACTACTGGTCCCTGGCCCTGGGTGACAAGAGAGGAGCACACTCTTGGGACCCATAGGAGGTCTCCTAAGAAGGCTCCTTCTCCAAACTTGAGACAAGTAGTTAATGAGGTGGCAGAGGAATGTGTTTCAGATGAAGGAGCAAGATAAAACCCCAGAAGAACTAAGTGATGTGGAGGTAGGCAATCTACCTGAGAAAGAGTTCAGAGTAACGATTGTAAAGATGATCCAAAAATTTGAGGAGAAAAATGGATGCACAGATTGATAAGTTAGGAATTTTTAACAGAGAAAATATAAAGAACAACCAAACAAGAGTTGAACAATAAAATAACTGAAGTGAAAAACACACTGAACGGAATCTAGTAGAGGAGATGCGGGAGAACAGATCAGTGAGCTGGGAGACAGAGTAGAGGACATCACTAACGTGGAGCAGAAAAAAAAAAAAAAGGATGCTAAGAAATGAGGACCGTGTAAGAGGCCTTTGGAGCAGCATTAAGCGCACTAACATTCTCATTATAGGGGTCCCAGAAGGAGAAGGGAGAGAGAGAAAGGGCCTTAGAAAATATTAGAAGAGATTATAGCTGCAAAATTCCCTAACCTGAGAAAGGAAACAGTCAACCAAGTCCAGGAATCGTGGAGTTCCATACAGGATAAACCCACAGAGGAATATTCCATGATACGTTGTAATCAAAATGACAAAGAGAAAATATTGAAAACATACAGGGGAATGCCTATAAGGTTATCAGCTGATTTTTCAGCAGAACGTCTGCTGACCAGACTGGGGTGGCATGATACATTTAAAATTAAAAGGTGAGAGTCCTTGTATTCAGGGGGCCTACATTCTAGTAGGGGATGGAGAAGAAAGATGAATGTACGTAAATCAGAAGTTCAGTTATTCTCATGTTGTGGTAAGTACAAAGAGAAAGATAATTTCGAGTCTTTTTTTTTTGATGTATAGTTCGGCTTGTGTTTATAGAATTGGTATTCTGCTTGTATCACATTTGCTTCATCATATAAACGTTCCCCCATTTCACAATGAATGCTTTTAGTAAACATTTTTCGTTCTGGCATAATTAATTTTGTAAGTGCTTCATGATTTTCTTACCCGTTCCCTGATAATTTGACATTTAGATTTCTTTTCTTCCTCCCTCTCATCCTTTCCTTCCCCCTTCCTCCTCCTTTTCTTTCTTTCTGTCTTTCACTATTATAAATGTTACATGAGTGCTTTTTTGTTGCTTAGGATTGTTCTCAGAAGGAGAAATGTGAATTGGTACAAAGATAAGAATTACTTACTGCAAAATACTTTGCAGTAACCAGTGTATGGAGAGTTCTTACTATATCCTGGCCTATATTATTGTCTTTTTTTTTTTAATTTTAAAAATTGTGGTTAAGTATATATGACCTAAAATTACCATGGTAACCGTTTAAAAGTTACAGTTCATTGGCATTAAATGCATTCATCATGTTGTACAACTATTATTGCCATTTCAGAACTTTTTCATCACCTCAGATGGTGGCCCAGTACCCACTGAGACTGAACAGTCACTTTCCATGCCCCCCATCCCCAACCCCCGCTACCCAGTTCCTGACAGCCACTAATAGGCTTTCTGTTTCTATGGATTTCCTTATTCTGGTCATTTCTTGTAGAAGAAGTCATAGAATATGTGGTCTTTTGTGTCTGGCTGCTTTATTTAGCTGAGGATTTGAGGTTCATTAAGCCACAGCAAGTGTAAGCGCCGTATTCCATTTTATTCCATTGTTCCGTACGTGTTTGGTTACACCACATTTTGGCTCTCCATTCATCTGCTAATAGACATTTGGGTTATTTCTCCCTTGAAGTTATTGTGAGTGTGTAGAGTTGCTATGTACATTTACATACAGATATTTGAGTCCCCGTTTTCAGTTTGTTTGAGCATTTACCTAGGAGTGAAATTACTGGGTCAAAAGGTAATTCTGTTTTTAATCTATTTAGACCAGTTAAACTGGTTTCCACAGCTGTGCCATTTTACATTCCCACTAGCAGTGTATGAAGGTTCATCTTTCTCTACATTGTCTTCCAACGCTTGATATTTTTGCTTTTTATTATAGCCATCCTAGTCTACTGAGTGTGAGTGAATCTCATTGTGATTTTTGATTTGTTTCACTTACGGCTAATGATGTTGTATAATCTTTTCATGTGTTTGTTGGCCTTTGAAAATTTTCAGTTTTCAGTTTTAATTGACATACAACATGTATAACATGTACAGAAGTATACCTGTTCTGAGTGTTAACTCAGTTTTCACTAACTCAGTAGACCCATGTGACCAGCATCCAGATCAAGCAACAGAAGCCAGCTCCCCTCATGCCCTCCTACAGTTAAAACCTCTTCCCAAAGGGTAACCACTCTTACTTGTAACATATTTTGCCTGTTTTAGTTCTTCTGTAAATAGAATTATTCAGTATGTATTCTGTGTCTGGCTTCTTTGGCTTAACTTTCAGTTGGTCCCATTCATTCATCCATATTGTTCGTTTTATGCCGTTGTGTGAAATGCTAGCTGTTTATCCATTCTGTTGATGAACATCTGCATGTGTAGTTTCTTGTTTGGGGATATGATAGTGTTTTGAGAACTCTGGTATTTGTTTTTTTCTTGAGCACGTGTGTGCTGCCCATATTCAGTCTCCAGAGTGGCTGTACTGGCTTCAGGTTTAGTAGTAGTTTTGTAGTGTTGCCCTTGGTGTAAGTATTTACTTTGTTGGTTGACTTTTTTTGCTTGCTGATTTGTTTAATTTTAGTTCTTTTTTGGACATAAGGAAGTTTTTAGTGGTTTCCTTTTTTTTTTCTCCCTTTGGTTAACTGTAAGTTTAGAAAGTGACCACTCCATCTGGAGCTTTTGATATGGAGAGTCAGCTCTCTGAGTCAGGTAATCTTGGTATGAAGTGGAAGGGTGATCAAATGTAAGCATACTTGAAAAAAAAAGAGTATTTCTTGACCTGGGGATCTGGCATTGTTTTATTTGCTTATTAAATTTTAAGAATGTTTGCCAGTGTTTTTACAGTAATTATAAAAAACTCCCATTTATCTTTAACCCCCACATTGAGACCGTAAGTGACTTACTGAGGCAGGAATTAAATATTACTGTAATTCTTTGATCTTTGAGTTCTATTAATCTTCTATTCCTTCTTGAAGTACTTTCTTTTAAAATTATGAAATAGCATACATGTGATATAGAAAATTTGAAAAATACAGGAAAGTTTTCTTAAAGTGAAAGTAATACCAGTACCTCTAGAAAAAAACCACTTTTCTGTGTATACTTCCTGTATTTTTAATGCAATATTGTTTTTATGTTGAACATAATGTTCTATAATGTGATTTCTCCCATAATAGTGTACTATGAATATTTTGCTCTATATTATTCTGAATTTTTTTTTTTTTAATAAAAGCATGATGTAAAATCTAGTTTCTATAAAAGTAGCACATGAGTTCAACTAGTTCTGGCAAGGCTTGGGATTGGGGGAGGGGGATGTAGCTTTTTTTTTTCCCTCTACAATCTGACTCTGTGGAGGGATGGCTCCCGTCTTTTACTTGTTCTACAGTTTTTTGGTATTTCCAGATAACACGCTTAAACCAACATTTCTTAACTTGTTCCAATTTTAGAATTTATTTCTTAACTTGCCACTGTGGAAGATATTTTAGTTTTTAAACATTGCGTCCCTCCCCACAACATGTACTTTCTGTATTCTAGGTATGGCTGTATGACAAATTTTGGTTAACCAAGTTTGCATTATGATGATTACATAATATTTACATCTGTGCCATGTGTGTGCTATGATTACATTTTCTTTTGAAACAGCCTTTTGTTTTATCCAGACTTAATGAATCTTTGTGTTCATTTATTTAATAGTTTTCCATACACTCATCATTTATTCAGCTCCAAACTGTGCTTCTGATGTTTAACTCTCCTTTCAATATAGTCAGACATATCAAGTAATCTTTCAGTGTTTTTCAGTTTTTTCTTGGATACCTTTAACCTTCTATTCCATTTTGGACCGGCTTCTTGTAGTGGAGCTTTTTTTCACCATCATCATGGGAATTCTCTTTGGCTTTTTCTGTGTGCTTATTACCACTTGTAGCTGCCTCATTATTGAAGCATGAGAAGCAAATGGCTTTAGACCTAGACTACAGGGGCTCTTTATTAGAGCCTCTGACCAACAATATGGCTGTTAGTTTAGAAGTCAAGGTTGGAAATTATTTTTCCTCGGAATTTTGAAGGCATTGCTCTTAAGTGTCTTCTAGTTTGTGGTGTTGTGGAAAATCTGGTGTCATTCTGATTCCTGGTCCTTTGTAAGAAACCTTTTTCTTCCTGGGAGCCTTTAAAAGAATTCGTCTGCCAGTGCAGGAGATGTAGGATATGTGGGTTCGATCCCTGAGTTGGGAAGATCCCCTGGAGGAGGAAATGGAAACCCACTCCAGTTTTCTTGCCTGGAGAATCCCATGGACAGAGGAGGCTGGCAGGCTGCAGTCCATGGGGTTGCAAAGAGTCAGCCATTGACTGAGTACGCACACAGCGCAACTTTATTCCTGATGCTGTGAAACTTGTTAGTGATGAGTCTTAATGTTATTCTGTGGGGGAGGGAACCCCAAAACTCATTATACTAGACCCTTTTAATCTAGAAACATATGTTCTTCAATGCTAGGAAATTTATTATTTCTTTGATAATGGGCTCTGAAAAGGAAGAATGCCTGTTAACGTTTTTATTTTTAGTCTTCTGAACCAGTTGTCTTTTTTTTTTAACTTTCTCTTTTTTTTTCTTCCTGTTTCCTATCTTTGTTGTTGCTGTTCTTTGTGTTCTAATTCTTTTATTGAATTTGAAATTTTTAGCATCTGTTTTAAATTTTGAAATTTTTTGACTTGTTTTATGAATGTCCCTTTTAATAACATTTTTATTTCACTAGTGAATATCTTTTTTTCTGAGGATATGTATTTCACGTAACTTGAAATTTTTCCTGTTCCCTGCTTTACTGTATTTGTTTCTATATTAAAATTTCTTCCCTCCTTCCCTCTGTTTTGCTCCTTGGTTTTCAAATTAAAGTCTTAAATGTTCGATGATCCTTGGCTGTCCAGATTGACGTGTGAAGCTTTTTTTTCCCTTTTAAAGTGAACGGGAGGGTGTATTTACATGGAAAGCTTATAGTATGATATTCCTCTTTGAAGGGTAACTAGTTGATCTGATTTTCTTTGAGAGACCTTCAGTTGGCAGTGTTGGTAGGTCTTTTTTCTTGTAGGCATTTGTTTTCCATAGATTTTCCTGCCTCAGAGGTAAGCTTTACTGCCAAGATTTTGTGCTGTGTTGGGAGAGAGGAGGATGGTAGGTGGTGGGTAGTTACCATTCAGTATTTACACTTACACTTCATCCTCGTCATTCCTTCCCTCAGAATTGGCCTTTGCAGTCTCCCTAAGTGTAAATTTCCCAAAATGAAGGCCTGGGTATCTGGTTGGATTTCTGGGTTATGTGGTCTGGGAGTTGCTCCTTTTATAGTGTTTTTAACCAGTTCTTTTTAGCCTACCCTGACTCCTGATTCCTGAACCTTTGTAGGCTTTTCTGGGCACTAACCCTCAACAGCCTCACTAGACAATGTCTGTTGTCTTCATCCATTTACTTTCTAGCTTCCAAAAGTATAGTTTGCTACAATTGTGTGTGTGTGTGTGCGTGTATGTATGTGTAAGTCTTATTTTTTTTTTGCTTGTGTATGGTCTCTGCCTTAAAATAATTATTATTTAATGTTGGACTTATAGGAAACGCCATTGCTCCATTCTGCTAAGGAGAGGATGGGTGTTCTGGTGAGGCCTTCTTCGGTCTTTGTGTTGGGACTGTCAGCTGCATTACTCAGGACCTTCATGTGTACTTATTTCATTGGATAAATGTCAGAAGTTTTGTGATTGGTTAAGGTTATTAAAGTTTACTTACTTTGAATAGACTATCAGTGCTTTTCAACTTATTTATTAAGATATAGTAATTCTAGTAAGTTAAATTTCAGTAAAATGTATTTTTAAAATGATTAACATTGCATTAAAACTGTTTGTTAAAAGATCTCTTTTGGTGCTTTATGGATAATCTTTCTAAAAGGAGTATATTCTTTAATACAAGGGGGATGTGGGGTTTAGGTTTTTAAGATGTTCAGTATTTTTAGATTACGAGTATTAGTTTGGAAGGGCTGCCATGACAACATGCCACTGACTGGGTGGCTTAAACAACAGAAATTAATTTTCTCACAATTCTGGAGGCTGGATTGGAGACCGAGGTGTTGGCAGGTTTGGTTTCTTCTGTGGGCCCCTCCTTAGCCTGTAGGGGGCACCTCACGCTGTCGGCACATAGTCCTCCCTTAGTCTGTGTCCCATTCTCCTCTAACACAGATACGGGTCGTGTTGATTAGGGCCCCTGTGTACCACGTAATTTTACCTAATTGTCTCTTTAAAGATCCTGACTCCACATGCAGTCACATTCTGAGGTACTTGGTGTTAGGACTTCAACATATGAATTTGGGTGAGTGGGGGTAATAAAATTCAGCCATTAAAAAATATTTTTATTATCTCTTATGCTTTGAAAGCAGTATTGTTTCAAATACAGTTGAGAAAGGAATGTACTTGTGTAGCCCAGTAGAAATATTACTAGTATGGTCTTCGTGGAGCTCCTCTTGTGGCTCAGATGGTAAAGAATCTGCTTGCAATGCAAGAGACCCAGGTTCAGTCCCTGGGTCGGGAAGATCCTCTGAAGAAGGGAATTGCTACCCACTCCAGTATTCCTGCCTGGAGAATTCCATGGACAGAGGAGCCTGGTGGGCAACGGTCTGGGGTTGCAAAGGGTTGGACATGACTTAGTGACTAACACATGGTCTTTGTAGGCAGACATATAGGCTTGGCTTGAATCTTAGTCTTGCCTCTTTATAGTTCCCTAAATTATTTAACCTCTGTGAGACTTGCTTCCAAATCTGTACTCTGGAAGTAACAGTATATCACAGGGTGGTTGTATGAAATTAAAGACTATGTTAAAGTGCCTGGACGTAGAGTTGCCTCTCAAATATTCACTATTGGATTTTTCTCCCCCTAAAATACTGTATTTTGTCTATCCCCCCCCATTTAATATCAAAAAATGTCAATTTCAAATATAGATTATATATTATTTTAAAAATTACCGTATGCTTTTGTATTCACAAGTCATTTTGAATACTGGCAATTTCATAAGGTTCAACTGAAAAATGTATTTAAGTCAGTCCCTCAGTGAAATTTCCTGTCATCGGTTGTTGGTTTAACATTCTTAAACATACATAATATACTTACTTGGGGTTTCTTGGGTGGCTAGTGGTAAAGAAACTACCTGCTAATGCAGGAGACGTGGGTTTTATCCCTGGGTCAGGAAGATCCTTTGGAGGAGGTAATGGCAACCCACTTTAGTATGCTTGCCTGGGAAATCCCATGGACAGAGAGCCTGGCAGGCTGTAGTCCATGGGATCACAAAAGAGTTGGACAGGACTGAGGATGCAAATGTTTCATGAGAAATGCTGAACTGGAAGAAACATAAGCTGGAATCAAGATTGCTGGGAGAAATATCAATCACCTCAGATATGCAGATAACACCACCCTTATGGCAGAAAGTGAAGAGGAACTAAACAGCCTCTTGATGAAAGTGAAAGTGGAGAGTGAAAAAGTTGGCTTAAAGCTCAACATTCAGAAAACGAAGATCATGGCATCCGGTCCCATCACTTCATGGGAAATAGATGGGGAAACAGTGGAAACAGTGTCAGACTTTATTTTTTTGGGGCTCCAAAATGACTGCAGATGGTGACTGCAGCCATGAAATTAAAAGACGCTTACTCCTTGGAAGAAAAGTTATGACCAACCTAGACATCATATTCAAAAGCAGAGACATTACTTTGCCAACAAAGGTCTGTCTAGTCAAGGCTATGGTTTTTCCAGTGGTCACGTATGGATGTGAGAGTTGAACTGTGAAGAAGGCTGAGCACTGAAGAATTGATGCTTTTGAACTGTGGTGTTGGAGAAGACTCTTGAGAGTCCCTTGGACTGCAAGAAGATCCAACCAGTCCATTCTGAAGGAGATCAGCCCTGGGAGTTCTTTGGAAGGAATGATGCTAAAGCTGAAACTCCAGTACTTTGGCCACCTCATGCGAAGAGTTGACTCATTGGAAAAGACCTTGATGCTGGGAGGGACTGGGGGCAGGAGGAGAAGGGGACGACAGAGGATGAGATGGCTGGATGGCATCACTGACTCGATGGACGTGAGTCTGAGTGAACTCTGGGAGTTGGTGATGGACAGGGAGGCCTGGCATGCTGCGATTAATAGGGTCGCAAAGAGTCAGACACGACTGAGCGACTGAACTGAACTGAGCATGCAGATACTTAAGTGAAACCTACAGAAATGTAATCTGCTTGATCAGTGCACATTTCAAAGACTTTTGATGTTTAAGGACAAACAGCTTTTCAAAATGCTTATTTCACCTTTATCAACAAGATAAGATAGTGCCCTTTTCCCATTCTGACATTATCAAAGTTAGAAAAGATACCTTGTTTTAACTTGCGTTTCTTTGTCTAGTGAGCCTCAGTATTTTCCATATCTTTATAAGGTTTCTCTAAATGTTTTGTGAATTGTCCATTTTTATATTGGGGTATTTGTGTTCTTATTTAAGTGTCTTTTCCATTGCTTCTAGATTTACTTGTGTAAAAGTTGAAAATTCTGTTTTCTTACTTGTTAATTAAACTAAAGAGAATAGAACCTTTCATTTCCTGGTTGAAGAAGCTGAAACTAAAAAGACCAAAATGCATATACACTTGGTAGCTAAAGGTAGGATTCTAGGTTCAGATAGCTCAAGTTTGAATCCTGATTTTATGGTTTAGTACCTTAATAATCTTAGGCAAGCTCTTTAACTTCCAAATCTCAATTTCTTCACCTGAAAAATGGGAATAACAACAGATGGTACCTATTTCATATTACTAATGCAAGAATTAGCTGAGATAGTGGTTGAAAAGCTCTTATCCAGTGCAGGTTGCATAGTAAGTACTGTGTGGAAGGTAAGCTATGAGTGAAAAGATTAGTTAATGGTTGTGGGAGTAGAATCCTTGATTCCAGGGCCCTTTTGGCATTCCTCGCCTTTTCACTAGAAACCTCATCTGCGTTAAATAGAGAGGAGTACTTATTTCAAATAGTATTTATAATTTTTTAATTCAAGACAGTATGTGTTTCCAGCTAACTGTAATTAGCCTTAAAACAATCTTGAGATTTCTTGAATACGTCTGTTTAGTCGCTTTTCTAATTGTGATAATAGTTTAAAAATAGAATAAAACTAACAACATTGCAGCTCTGCTATAGTTCAATAAAAATAAAAACAATAAAACATATAGTACACCATATTTAGGAGGGATTCCTATTGTAACTCGCTGTTTTTTTTCAGTAGCAATCAACTGACCCATGATTATGACAGTGCTGGTTTTGCTTTGGACCTGGTTTTGTTACAACACAAAGCACACGGTGCATAGATGCACACCCTGGATGTTTCTTGATTATTGGGGAAGTTAAGGCTTGCACATTACAAGAACTCTTTTGACCAAAAGGCTAGTAGATCTTGCTTGGTTAAATACTAAGATAAAATTGTGACTCCCCCCTCACCCCCCTCGCCACCCCAGTAGAGTTTAAAAGCTAGATCTTTGTGTCCAGTCTTTTTTAAAAGTAGATTATAATATATTCACTGTTTTGCCATCATTAGTAGTATTTTTTATCTATAGCAGGACTGTTTAAAGGGCAGATGTCATTCTTTGTTTTGCATTTCAGTCTTTATTTTATAATGTTCTTATTGTCTTTTCAAAGTAATGTTATGCTGTTTATAAGTTGAGTGTGTTTCAGATTTTTAATTTAGTATTTATTTCCTATTTGCATTTCAGAGATTAACAGTTCGATTGCTCCAGGTTCATGTTTTTGGAATTGTTCTTCTGTTGTACAGATTTTTTTCATACGCGCTGTGAGCAATCAATATGGTATACTGACATACATCCTTACTGTGTATAAACTGTTTAACCCTTCATAATCCCTACTGTAATATCTAGTTAAGTGTTGATTGAGGTATTCTTGCAGTGGCTTGTAATCTTTTCTCTTAGGGTTTATTTGAATAATGTGAATTATATTTATTTTCAGATCTTGTTTTGTTTTTCCAAGTACTTGTTGCCTTTTTTTTTTTTGGTGCTGTTTAGCAGAATAAAACAGGGTTTATGCTATTTGGTATTTTATATTCTGTTTGTACTATATTCCAGTGTTTTAGGTTTTGGATGGTGGTTGTCTGTTTTTCTTTTTTATTGAAGTTTATTTGATTTACAGAGTTGTGATAGTTTCAAGTGTACAGCAAAGTGATTCAGTTTTACACACATATATATCTGTATCTATTCTTTGCCATTATAGGTTAGGTTATTACAAGATACTGAATATAGTTCCCTGAATATAGTTTACTGTGCACAGTAAATCTTGTTACTTACCTAGTTTATATGTAGTAGTGTGTATCTCTTAATCCCAAACTCCTAATTTATTCCTTCACTTCCGCCTTTGGTATCTATGTTTGTTTTCTAACACATGCAATTTTTAAATGTTGGTGCGTATTGCTTGTGGACAAATCACTTGGTAAGCAGTCTTCCTTTGTAACAGCCACTCAGTCCATGTTTTCCCACCTACTTATTTACCCACTTTTGTTTAGTAAGCCTCATTTCCCTATTCTCTTATTTGCCCATCCGTTCATAAGTCATTGACAGTATCCAAAGGAAAACAAAGCAGTAGTAATTCACTGGCCAAAATGGTGAAAAAGCGTGGACTTTAATTATGCCTGGATTACCCCCTAAGAGTTGGGTGTTTTCAAAATGGACCAAGACAAGGAATTCCAGTTTTTATGTCTACCACTGAAAGTAGCTTGAGTTCCTATGTTTATTTCGTGGAATGATAGTGTTATTATTTTTACTTATAATGTGTACTGTTACTGAAGATTTTTTGACCTATAGACAAGTTTTATTAGAAGTTTCTAGCAGAGATTAACCATACCCACAAAAAATTTTACATTGTAATTGAATAAATAAGATTTAGAGTAAGATTGACCCCTTAAAACCTGATTTTTTAAAGGCTATTGGGTAGTACTTCCATGTTTTTTATAATACATTTCTGATTTTACAGTCTTTTCTTTACAATCCTAAGTAATGAGCATTTTTAATTTAAACCCATAGCCATATGCTACTTAAATTTGCAAAATTTTATGTTAAATAATTTGTTTTACCAATTTGTGTGTTGGCTGATAATCTAAATTTTAAAACTTTACATTTGGTAAATTGGCTCAGACAGTAAGCGTCTTCCTACAATGCGGGAGACCCGGGTTCAATCCCTGGATCGGGAAGATCTCCTGGAGAAGGCAATGGCAACCCACTCCAGTATTCTTGCCTGGAAAATCCCATGGACAGTGGAACCTGGTAGGCTATAGTCCATGGGGTTGCAGAGTTGGACACGACTGAGCAACTTCACTTTCACTTTCAACGTTTTTCTTAATATGCTTTTTCACAGTTTTTTTGATTGACATTCCCTTAGTGTTGTCTTTGAAAATAAGCATGACTCATAGCACTTAGGTAGCCAGGCATGCCTGTAATGAATGCCTCTATGTACATTTTGAGGCTGTGGAGGCAATTGATTTTTTTTTGGAACTGAACTTGATACAAGGGTTAAATTTAAAGATGAATAGAATTGCAGTT
Source organism: Bos javanicus (assembly GCF_032452875.1). Classification (NCBI taxonomy): domain Eukaryota; kingdom Metazoa; phylum Chordata; class Mammalia; order Artiodactyla; family Bovidae; genus Bos; species Bos javanicus. The sequence continues at coordinate 29,335,973 of NC_083883.1, read as the reverse complement.
TTGGAGAAAGAAAGCAAAGGTTTATATTTGAGGGCATGCTTTTTTCCAGTTTAATTTAATTTAGAATCAGTTCAGTTCAGTCGCTCAGTTGTGTCCGATTCTTTGCGACCCCATGAACCTCAGCACGCCAGGCCTCCCTGTCTATCACCAGCTCCTGGAGTCCACCCAGACCCGTGACCATTGAGTCGGTGATGGTATCCAACCATCTCATCCTCTGTCGTCCCCTTCTCCTTCCACCCTCAATCTTTGCCAGCAACAGAGTGTTTTCAAATGAGTCAGCTCTTCGCATCAGCTGGCCAAAGTATTGAAGTTTCAGCTTCAACATCAGTCCTTCCAATGAACACCCAGGACTGATTTCCTTTGGGATGGACTGGTTGGATCTCCTTGCAGTCCAAGGGAATGTCAAGAGTCTTCTCCGACACCACAGTTCAAAAGCATCAATTCTTTGGCACTCAGCTTTCTTTACAGTCCAACTTTCACATCCATACATGACCACTGGAAAAACCACAGCCTTGACTAGACGGACCTTTGTTGACAAAGTAATGTCTCTGCTTTTTAATATGCTTGCTGTCTAGGTTGGTCATAACTTTCCTTCCAAGGAGTAAGTGTCTTTTAATTTTATGACTGCAATCACCATCTGCAGTAATTTTGGAGCCCCCCCAAAATAAAGTCAGCTTCTGTTTCAACTGTTTCCCCATCTATTTCCCATGTAGTGATGGGACCAGATGCCATGATCTTCGTTTTCTGAATGTTGAGCTTTAAACCAACTTTTTCACTCTCCTCTTTCACTTTCATCAAGAGGCTCTGTAGTTTTTCACTTTCTGCCGTAAGGGTGGTGTCATCTGCATATCTGAGGTTATTGATATTCCTCCTGGGAATCTTGATTCCAGCTTGTGCTTCTTCCAGCCCAGCGTTTCTCACGATGTACTCTGCATATAAGTTAAATAAGCTGGTTGACAATATACAGCCTTGACATACTCCTTTTCCTATTTGGAACCAGTCTGTTGTTCCATGTCCAGTTCTAACTGTTGCTTCCTGACCTGCATACAGGTTTCTCAAGAGGCAGGTCAGGTGGTCTGGTATTCCCATCTCTTGAAGAATTTTCCACAGTTTATTGTGATCCACACAGTCAAAGGCTTTGGCATAGTCAATAAAGCAGAAATAGATGTTTTTCTGGAACTCTCTTGCTTTTTTGATGGTCACTAATATATATTTAAAAATAATTTTGCAGGAGCTAAAGATTACCATATCATAAACAACTCATTTAAGCAATTATTTTTCACTAGCTTTTAAACATGTACTTTGAACTCTTAAGAAGGAGGTATATATGTAGTTAAAATTCTTTAGAAGTTTCATGTCTAATTTTAAATGTTCATTTTGTTAAATTTTCTATTTTTTTACTTAGAGAAAATGACACTCTTAAGGTCCTCATTTTGGATGGCTAAGAGCCTTGCCCTTTTACTCAGTATTAAATTATCATTTAAATTTTTTGTGTCATGTAGTAATTTCTTATTTGGTTCTGTTTGGCCATTATTCTTGTGCACATACCTAAAGTTCAGTTCAGTTCAGTTGCTCAGTCGTGTCCAACTCTGCGACCCCATGGACTGCAGAACGCTACGGTTCCCTGTCCATCACCAACTCCGGGAGCTTGCTCACGTGAAATTTCTTTATTTTTAACTTGATATAGTATTCAGTATATGTAACCTTTTCCAGTTAAGGAAACTTCCTTCTATTCCTAGTTTGCTAAGATAAAAATTAATGAATAGATGCTGATTTCTTTGAGCTTTTCTGCTTCTATTGAGATAATCATATAATGTGTATATTTTAGCCTTTAATATGTTCTTAATATGATCTTATTTTTTAAAAAGTACACTATTGGATTTGGTCAATCAGTATTTTATTTAGGATTTTTTTACACCTACTTTTATAAGTGGTGGTGGTGTTCAGTCGCTCAGTTGCATCTGACTCTTTATGACCTTTTGGGCTGCAGCATACCAGGCTTCCTGTGCTTTCACTCTCCTCCAGAGTTTGCTCAAACTCATGTCCATTGTGTCGATGATGCTATTCAACCATCTCATCCTCTCTTGCCCCTTTTTTCTGCCATCGGTCTTTCCCAGCATCAGGGTCTTTTCCAGTGAGTCGGCTCTTTGCATCAGGTGGCCAAAGTATTGGAGCTTCAACTTCAGCAGAAGTTCTTCCAATGAATATTCAGGACTGATTTCCTTTAAGATTTTCTAGTTTGATTTCCTTATTGTCCAACAGACTCTGAAGAATCTTCTCTAGCAGCACAGTTCGAAAGTATCAATTCTTCAGCTCTCAGCCTTCTTTATGGTCCAGCTCTCACATCCACACATGACTACTGGAGAAACCATAGCTTTGGTTATACGGTCCTTTGTTGGCATAGTGACATCTCTGCTTTTTGATATGCTGTCTAGGTTTGTCATAGCTTTTCTTCTAAGGAGCAAGCGTCTTGTCTACAGTGATTTTGTAGCCCAAGAAAATGAAATCTGCCACTGTTTCCAACTAATAATAATATTAATTAATAATTGTAAAAAATAAAACAGTAAGCAGAAGGAAAGTCTTAAAGTGATTAAGAAGCAGAGACCTAAATAAAAAGTTAAACAGGTTGATTTCAGATTTGGATCTCATTAGAATGTGATATTAGTATATACCATTAGAATGTGATATTAGTATATACCTGGTAGACATTATACTTTATTTTTTAATATTTTGTTCAGTTTTAGTATAACCAAAAACAAAACTCCATTTTTTCTGGTTCAGGGTTGAGCTCAGATGGCATGCTGGGTTTTGTTGTCATGTCTCTTATTGTGGAATGTTCTCCAGTCTTTCTTAATTGACCTTTTTGATGAGTTAAAGATTATTTATTTTGTGTAATGTCCTCCACTTTTAGTAATTTTTTGTTTTAGTATTTACCTTGTTCCAAAGCACTACCATTACAAAACATGGGGTCTCTCTGGGTAGTGATTTAACATGGTTTTAATGTTTAAATTGTTATGCTTCGTCACTGGTAGAATATTGGTTTCTTGGCAGAACAGAAACATAACTGGTCACTTTGGTATACATCCCACATATAAGAATGGTGTCCACTGGTTGACTGGAGAACTTTTACTGTATTTTTCAAGAGAGTGTTAGGAGGGAGGGAAGAGGGGGTAGGGAATTTAAGTCTTCTGACCTAGATTTCTCATGGGAATGAGAGAAACACTGAAGCTAGCAGCTGTGGCCACTTATTCAACTTACGTACCATTTATGTTACTGGTGAAATGTTTTAATTTTTATTTGAATATCTTAGAGAAAAACTGAAGTCTTAAGGTAGCAGCTGTGAAGAATAGCCTAACCAATTGCAAGAGCAAAGTAAGTTTTAACCCTTTGCTGCCCAATTTTTGTCTGTATCACTTGATGATGGTGTGATTTTATCGCCTCATTTTATCATGTGTGATTTGTATCACCTGATTTTACTGACTTTTGAAATGGTTATCTGTATGATCAAGTTTTCAACTGTTTTCCTAGACCAAATAAGTCAGATTTCCTGGAAACTGTAAAAACTTAATTGGAATAATATACCTAAGCTAAATCACTCCTTTTAGGCTTAATAATTGGGGAATAATTATAGTCTTTTTTTTTTTTTTTGGTTGTTGTATAAGTGCTATTTGTATAAGTGTTGTATAAGTGAATAGTTAAACTTTTTGAAAAAGTCCTTTTTGAAGCCACCCTTCCTGTCCACCCCAACCCAAGCTTTACCAAGGCTATATGTGGCCTTGCTAGTTTTGTAATATGGCTTGGGTAATTCCAGGGACTGTTTTACTTTACAGGTCAGGAGGTTGAAAACTCCAAGAGGGCTGAACTCAACTGGAGTTCACAAACTCTGCTGATCAGGTCTCAGGGCTGATTTGCAGAGGGATCAGTCAGGTGGGTTTGCCTGGCACGCTTAAGCCAAAGTAAAACATAAGTCCCTATGGCAGTTGTTGCTTAGGTGAGAAAAGCATCTGAAAATCAAGTTTTTCGATGAGGAGTACTTTGTGTTAGACAGAGCTGTATATCTCATTAGCAGTGGGACTTCTGGGAAAGCGTATTAAAAGATAGCATGAGCCTTTTGCAGCTAAGTGGCTTATGAGGTCAGTCAAGGGAAGACAAAATAAGCCAGCTTCAGAAAAGTCTTTTTCAATTAAAGTTGTGGGAGGGCATAGACCTATGTCAAGAGACTGAGGAAACTATAGCTTTCTAAATTTTTAGCCAAAGAGAATATCCTCTTTAGTAGTACTTGAAGTATAGTTGCAGGCATTACATATCATGAAGGAAAGAAAGAGGATACTTCTAAAATTAAAATGTAGCCCATATACATTTTTAATTTTTGTGAATTGAATTACTCATCGTTTTGAATGTTCCCTTCTGCTACATTACTCCTTTGACATGAATTGAGTTTGACTATTTTGTTCAGTCATTCCTAAATGTTAGATGAAATTTATTTAATGTTTTGAACTATATATTTTTAGATGTACTATAAAAATTACACAGCTGTTGCTTGGCAATGTATGTGAATTACTGTGAGAAATAGGATCGTGATTTAGGTCCTATGCCTGCTGATAGTCAGCTGCCACAAAAATAAAAGATGAAGCTAACACATGAGAATATGGGTATCAAATCATGCTTTTGAATGTTTTGAATAGTGCATACCTTGTTTTAGGTACCCAGTAGTCATGACAAGGAGCACTTCATGGTTGAGAGCCTGGCTTTAGGATTTCTATTGGAAAGCTGGGAATATTTCCCCTTCATTTTGTTAAGAATTAGAGTAAGTATGACCAACTAACTACTCATGTCAAGATATATTTAAGTCAACTTTAGTTTCAGATTTCATTTGATAAAAATTAATTGATTAGTAGAAATATTTAGTTTGAATCTTTGTGCCATAATTAATTTGATGGTTTTAAGATAGAATTACTGTCAAACTTCAATTAAATAGATCTGCCAGTGTAAGTGTTGTTTTTTATATGCCCATTTCCCCTCTGTTGTATCAGTTATGTGTATTTATTTAGTGCATAACTATATAAATGTTCAGAATCTAGAAGGTTAGGTTCTAACCTTCACTGACATGCTTTTAGCAAAGATGTCTATAAAGAGAAAATTTCCCATTGACTTCGGATACAAAATTGCATATTATTTCTGTGGGAGATTATTATTGCTAATTTAAAAACTTTAAGAAGATTAAAATAGTGATTGTCCGTGTTTCATGCTGGGCATTTCGATCCGTTTGCTCACTTGACATTCAGCAAATACTTGAATACGCTTCAGGTATTAACAGTGTAGAGGTGGTGCTGTTCTCTGTACCAGGATGTGCACTGCCTAATGAATTGTTACACTACAGAAAGAATCACGCTATGATAGGAGTGCTCCTAGAGTTCTGTGGTGCGTGCAGACCTCCTTGAGGGGTGGTATGGGAAGGGGCCATTCCCAGGGTACTTGGATGTGAACTGCGGGGTGCCGATTGAGCAGTCACAATTAACAAGGTGATGAAGGCAGAGAAGGCTTTTGAACACTCAGGAGTAGCCTGATCAAAGGAATGGAGAAAAGAGAGACTGTTGCCCCAAGTGGAAAACAAAGTCTAGTAGATGGTGATGACGTCATTTCACTGAAGCAGTTCCAGAAACTGCAGTGCTTGAAGATGTCCTCACTCACTGAAAAAATAAACGATACTGCATGTGCTTATGACTTTCCACAGCTATTTCAGAAGAAATACCCTTGACTCTGAATCTAGCAACATGAGAATGAAGCAGTGTAGTTGGTTCCCAAGATAAATAATCTCTGCATTTCTAGCCTCCCCTCAACATTTATTGCATGCACACTCATTTCAACTTCTTCTTATGGTAGACTGAAAAGAGAATTTTACAGCTGATACCACGTGAGAATAATTGGTATATTCTCAAGGCACATTAGCTTGGCTGCTACTTCAGCAGATTCCAGCAGGCAGTCTTCATTGCACTCGGCTGTTGATTGTTATTAACTCCACTTTGTTGATATGATTAGCAAAGCACAGCATTAAGGCATTCTAGTCAAGCAACTTAAAAAAATAATAATAATAATTATCATTACATCTTGTTTGAACATTTTGTAGAAGTACAGAACAAGAAATTGAAAATTTTCTTAAATGTCAAGCTGTTTATATTTGGCTGAAGATGAGTGATGAAAGTGGGGCTGCTGTTTTTCAGATATGGTCAGCCATTCTCTTTGATCATGCTTTGCTATAATTACTTTCAGACACACCCCCAAGGTGCGTGACAGAACATCCTATGCTAGTGATTCCTGAATCACTCTCAGCTTTTATCGTGTTTATTGTGTTGTCCATGTCAGTCACGTGGATTTTCTTCCGCTTGCCAACGCCTGCGTGAAGTTTTGGTATTCCCTGTGCAGTTCAGGCTCCCTTTTGCAGGGCTTACTGCACTCTTGGTACTTCGGTCTGCTCACACTGCCGGAGTCCTTGTCCGTACCTCAGGGACGTGCTGCAGTGCGCTTGTGTATGAAGCAGATCGTCAGGCAAATGTGGCTTCTCTACCTGGAATGTCAGTTTCACTGAAAGATTTTTGGGAAGAACATCATATTAAAGTAGCCTGGGTAATGGAGTGAATTGAAGAATACTCAACTACATTTTATCCCTGGATCTGGAAGCGGAGTGGCTACCCACTCCAATATTCTTGCCTGAGAAATCCCATGGACAGAGGAACCTGGTGGGCTGCAGTCCATGGGGTTGCAAGGAGTCGGACACGACTGAGTGACTTAACATTTTCACTTTCACTACATTTTAATGTGAAGCTTCCAAGAAATGTGTTTGCTGTAGGCTCTGTAGGGCTCCTAGACTCCTTTAGGGTATGTGTGTTGAAAGCCTGCTGTGTGGCATCTTGTAATCTTCAGATGCTTTTTCTGGAATATTTGTTTTTGGGTAGTCATCATAGTTTAGTCCTCAGAACTAAAGTATGCTGACGTTTGGTTTAGCTGATTTGTGCCAAGGATGATATGGTCTGTCATTTAGGGGCTGAATTCCTGGTCTATGTGGAAGAACTATATATGGAGAAAGACTAGAGAAGTATGTTTTCCCAGCTGTAGTGGACAGACTGTTTTTCAGGGCAGGATTTCACCACTCAAAAAAGTAGTTTTAAACAAGACTTGGCAGCTGGCGGATGTTGAATGTATTTGCCAAACTATATAAATATCTGGTCTGGAACCATGAATGTTCAAGAAACACTCTTGGGAAATGAAGAGTTTCCTTAGAGTAATAGGAAAACCAGACTTTCCTTGGGTGGTTGTTTTTAAGCATGAGAAATGTTTGTAATTGATTTAGTGTATTTATAATTAGTTTAATTGACTACATATCCTATTTACCTGAACATCATATTTATATATATATATATATCTTATTTTAAGTTAACTTTTAAATCAACTATTAAAAATGAACAAAAAAGCAACTTTTTAGGACTTGAACAGTCCATGTGCTATGTGTGCTAAGTCGCTTCAGTCGTGTCCGACTCTTTGTGACTGTAGCCCACCAGGCTCCTCTGTCCATGGGATTTTCCAGTCAAGAATGCTGGAGTGGGTGGCCATGCCCTCCTCCAGGGAGTCTTCCCGACCCAGGGATCGAACCTGTGTCTCTTATGTCTCCTGCATTAGCAGGTTGGTTCTTTACCTCTAGTGCCACCTGAGAATCCCCTGAGTAGTCCATAATCCTTGTTAAGTCACATGCAGAAGCAGCTAAATTGAAACATGAAGCTAGAATTATATTCTAGCCCCATAGAGATGTGCTAAGCAACAGCCACTTGCAGCAGTATACTTGTGATATTCCAAGGCTATTATGAATTACCAGATCCATAAATAACTACTGTAGCCTGTGCTGTGGTTTTTCCAGTAGTCATATATGGATGTGAGAGTTGGACTGTAAAGAAAGCTGAGCACTGAAGAATTGATGCTTCTGAACTGTGGTGTTGGAGAAGATTCTTGAGAGTCTCTTGGATTGCAAGGAGATACAACCAGTCAATCCTAAAGGAAACTGGTCCTGAGTATTCATTGGAAGGACTGATGCTGAAGCTGAAACTTCAATACTTTGGCCATCTGATGCGAAGAACTAACTCATTCAAATAGTCCCTGATGCTAGGAAAGATTGAAGGCAGGAGGAGAAGGGAATGACAGAGGATAAGATGGTTGGATGGCATCACCAACTTGATGGACGTGAGTTTAAGTAAGCTCTGGGAGTTGGTGATGGACAGAGAGGCTTGGTGTGCTGCAGTCCATGGGGTTGCAAAGAGTTGGACATGACTGAGTGACTGAACTGAACTGAACTGAGCCTGTAGTAGTCACCAAAGTGAATAGGTACCCAGGGATGTGTAGAAATGAAGACAGCCCCATTGGCATGCAGGTGATAGAAATCTGATCAAGCTCACTCTTACTGCGCCAGACTGGAAGAGTGGGATGTTCTGAGTCTTGTATTGGTTGAAGGATGACTCCATGAATGCCATGGATCTTTAGGTTTGTTTGTTAGCACATCAAATGTTAAGGGTGCGCTTCAGTTCTTCAGTAGTGTTGCCATCACTTGTGATTCTGGAATCCCACTTATTTGCTGTCCTCATTTACCAAAATGCTGTTGCTAACGCTGCTGTACCAATAATGGTAAAACATTACTGAATGCCAGTGATGTGCCGAGTAGTGGAAGTACATGGTTTTATTCTCACAGCAGTTCTGTGACACAGGAACTATTATCATTCCAGTTTAGAAATCAGGAAAGTGAAGTGAAAGTGTTAGTTGCTCATTTGTGTCTGACTGTTTGACACCGCGTGGACTGTAGCCCGCCAGGATCCTCTGTCCACGGGATTCTCCAGGCAAGAATATTGGAGTGGGTTGCCATTTCCTTCTGTAGGGGATCTTCCCAACCCAGGGATTGAAACTGGGTCTCCTGTATTGCAGGTGGACTCTCTACTGTCGGAGCCATCAGGAGGCTTAGTCTAAACAGAAGCTTGTTCAGGGTCACATGTATGTGTGCATTGGGAATGACAGAGCTGGAACTGAAATTGATTCAGCTTCAATTCCACTCTTAACTCCCATGCTCTAGCACTTTTAAAGATACCCTCTGTGCCCTGTAGAATCTAGTACTGACTGACATTAAGGTCTCAGAAAGAAATTTGAAACCTTTTGAAGTACAAGTTGTTTTGGGAGCAGGGAGGGAAGTATAGTCTGTGTATCAATGATTTTAGTAACTTATATAGGCTTAGTAACAGTTCTGTAGTGAAATCTAAGATCATCACTGTCATCTGGTCTTAATGATTAAACTGGTGTGGTAGTATGAATAAACTTTTTATTAGTTTTACTGGAAAATGAAAATTAGTGAAACCAGCAGAAATGTAAATCTGTTTTGTAAAGGGTCCAAATTAAAATATTCTTAACTGGAGCCTCTTATGGAGAAATAGTGGGACATTATATTTTCTAGGTAGTGTTAAGATGCTTATTCTTGTGCAGAAAGTGCTGATTATCGGGCTTCTACCCAGAGAGGGTATAGGTAGGAATGCTATTTTGGAGGGCCCTGTAGTAATTCAGGAAATAATGCATTAAAGCGGGGGTAGTGGGACAGATTTGGGGGGAGCGGTATTGGTAGAGACTTAGATGGTGGAGTTGGCTAGGCTTGGTGACTGACGTGGGGATGAGAGCAGAGGAGCAGCCTGGAGTGGCACTTGGGTTTCTAGCTGGTGCCAGACAGTAGGACTTTTGTATCCCTTCCTTGGAATTGGAAATAGGGAGGGGCAGATGTGTGAGGGAGGAAAATAGGTTGTATGCTGACATGAGTTTGTGATAATGTAAGTAGAAATACATACCAGGCAGCTGTCTGTATGGGTTTAGAGCTTAGAAGTATGGGCTGGAAATCACTTTGTGCTGGCAGTTTCTAGCAGGTATCATTTGAAACTGTGAGTGTGGACTCTTATTTAAGCTTTGGTGATGGTGGTGGTTGTATGTGTGTATTTTGAGTGAGGGGGGAAGGGATTAGTCACTACACTACTTGCCAAGCTGATTCTTTTCATCTGCACATTGTTTCTCAACCCATTCAATTAAAACTTTTAGAGTTCTTTCTTGAATGAACGTGGAGAAGTAAATCATGCCAGTCTTTTGTCTTTCTCTTTTATTACTGAAAATAAAAAAAATGTACTATATTACATAATCATAATTTTTATTACAGGTGTTGAGTCTGCATAATTAGCTTCTTTATAGAGGAGACTACACAGGAATGAATGTTTAGTTAATTTACCTTCCAGCCCCTAACAGTTTATTATGAAAAATTGTAAACACACAGGATAATTGAAAGAATTGTTCAGTGAAAATTTATTTGCCCACCATCTACCAGATTCTACCATTAACACTTCAGTATACTTGTTTTATCACTTATCTATCTAGTCGTATGTATGTGGAGTCATCAGTGCACTATTTCCTGTATGTATATCATTACCTAGGGCTCTATAATACAGTTTTTTCCCTTTTGTTGTAAAATATATACAGGGAATTGTACAGATCATCTGGTAAGTTTTGAGAGATGCACACACCTGTGTAACCCAAATCTTTTTCAAGATACAAAACATTCTGGGACTGATGGCAGAGTTCCCTGAAGCCTCTTCTCACATCATCCTCATTTTCACTGTCTGCTCCTCCCCCCCCCCCACCCGCCCCCGCCCACAACCACTGTTTAATTTCCACTGTAAGTATTTCCTAATCAAGAACTTCATCTATTAGGAATCATAAAATACACATTCTTGCTTAAGGTTTCCCTCCCAGGATGTTTTTGCTATTCATCTATATTGTTGGGGCTTCCCTGGTGGCTCAGAGGGTAAAGAATCTGCCTGCAGTGCGGGAGACTGGAGTTCGATCCCTGGGTTGGGAAGGGAATGGCTACCCATTCCAGTATTCTTGTCTGGAGAATTCCATGGACAGAAGAACCTGGTGGGTTATAGTCCATGGGGTCGCAAAGAGTCAGGACATGACTGAGTGACTAATGCTTTCCACACTCTGTTGTTGCTTGTTTCTGTTGTTTGTGTTTCTTGCTCAATCATACACTGTTATATGAATATACAGTTTATCCTTTGTATTGGTGGATACCTGGGCTTTTTCTAGTTTTTTGCAATATCTAGCATTGGAATTGAAGGGTCAAAGGGTAAGTGTATGTTTTGTTCTATATCTTGAAGTACCAAGTATCTTTGAAAGTTGTGTGACAGTTTTGTATTTCCATTAGTACTGTATGGGAGTTAACAGCTGCACCACATTCTACCTCTTCTGGTGGATGGGTAGTGACATTACATTGTGAATTTAATTTGTATTTCCCTGATGGTTAATGGTGTTCAACACTTTTACATGGATTTACTGACCATTTGTGTATCACATTTTGTGACGTTTGTTTAAATTATTTGCCCAATATTTTATTAGTTGTCTTTCAATTATTGAGCTTTAAAAATGCAGCCTAGATGCTTTTCAGATTTATGTTTTGTAAATATTTTTTTTACACATCTGTACCTTGCCTGTCTGTAAAGAAATTCCCTTGTGGCCTAAATTCCCTAGTTTCTTTCCTTTCTGTAGCAGCTTTATTGAGATGTAATTTATGTCATGCATTTTCTTAAGGTGGTTTCTAATGAGAGAAAATTTTAACCCACCTACTTTTTTTTTTTCCTGTGATTATTGCTGAAACCTTTGCTTACCCTCAACTCATGAAACTAGTCTCCTTATGTTTTCTTCTAAAAGTTTTGAGTCTAGGTTTTATGTTAAAGTCTATGATAATCTTGAATTAATTCTTTTGTATGGTGTGAGGTCTAGGTTGAGATTTATGTTTTTCTGTGTGCATATTTGGTTGTTCCAGTACTTATTAATTGAAAAGACTCTTTTCCCCACTAATACGTCTTTGCGTCTTTGTAAAACACAAAATCAATCCATATTTTTAACTCTTTTGTTTCATTGATACATTTGTCTATCTTGGAGTCATTATCATACTCTTGTTTGCTAAAGCTTTATGTCTTGAAATTGGATAGTGTTAGCCTTCTAACATTCTTCTTCAGAGTGGTTTTGGATATTCTGTGTTCTTTGAATTTCCATGTGGATTTTAGACTCTGTTAATTTCTGCAAAAATGTTTCCTGGGATTTTCATTGGAATTGCATTTAATCCATTGATTAATTTGAGGGAGCCTTTATATTGTATCATTATTGAGTCTTCCAATATATGAATGTAGTATACTTTTTAAAATCTAGGTTGTGCTTAATTTCTCTTACCAGTGTTTTATAATGTTCAGCATAGAGATCTTGCATATCTGATATTAAATTTATTACTAAGTCAAATACTTGAATCCTGCAACCTTGCTAAATTCACTTACTAGTTATAGTAGCTGCCTTTGAGGATTTGGTAGGATTTATTTATATAAATATTTGTCATTTGTAGTTAGAAGGCATTACTTTTTCTGGTCTTTCTGTTACTTGTCTTGGTACAAAGGCTGGGATTGCCACTACAGTGTTAAATGGAAGTGGTGAGAAGGGCCATCCTTGCCTTGTACTTCATCTTAGGAGGAAGGAGTTCAGTATGCCACAGTGAAGTATAACGTTAGTTATAGCTATTTCTGTAGATGCTCTTCATATCAAGGAAATTCCCTTCTGTTCCTAGTTTGCTGAGGGTTCTTGTTATGACAGATACTGCATTTTATCCAATGCTTTTTCTGCATCTTTTGCAGTCCACAGTTTTTCTCCTGTATTCTGTTAATGTGTGAATTACTTTGGATTTCAAATGCTAAGTCAACTGTACGTTCCTAGGATAAAGAATATTTAATTATTCTTTAGATATATTGCTAATTTTGACTTTGTAATATTTTATTCACTGTCAAATCTGTATTATGGAAAGGCAACGTCATTTTATTTGTAACGTCTTTGTCAGGTTTTGGAATTAGAGTCATGCTGGCCTCATCAAACCAACTAGAAATGATTTCTCCTCTGTTTCCTGAGAGTTTGTGTAAAATGGATGTTGTGTTTTCCTTAAATATTTGATACAGTTCACTAGAGCACCCCTGTGTCTGGAGTTTTATTTGTGGGAAGCTCAGTAATTTCTTTAATAGATAAAGCTATTTAGATTTTGTCTCATCTTATGTCAATTTATTTTTTAGAAATTTTTCCAATTCCATCTAATTTGTCAAATTAGGTGGCATAACATGTTCATCAAATTCCCTTAGTATTATTGAAGTATTTATAGAATCTGTAGTGATAAGTCCTCTTTCATTCCTGTTATTAGGTATTTTACTTTCTCTCGTTTTCTTGATAAGTTTAACTAGAAATTTTACTTTCCTTACTGTTTTCTGTTTCACTGATTTCTTTGTTATTTTCTTTGTCCTACTTCCTTTGGATTTTCTTTACTCTTTTCTAACTTCAGTTCAGTTCAGTTGCTCAGTCGTGTCCGACTCTTTGCGACCCCATGAACGCAGCACGCCAGGCCTCCCTGTCCATCATCAACTCCTGGAGTTCACTCAGACTCATGTCCATCGAGTTGGTGATGCCATCTAGCCATCTCATCCTCTGTTGTCCCCTTCTCCTCCTGCCCCCAATCCCTCCCAGCATCAGAGTCTTTTCCAATGAGTCAACTCTTCGCATGAGGTGGCCAAAGTACTGGAGTTTCAGCTTTAGCATCATTCCTTCCAAAGAAATCCCAGGGCTGATCTCCTTCAGAATGGACTGGTTGGATCTCCTTGCAGTCCAAGGGACTCTCAAGAGTCTTCTCCAACACCACAGTTCAAAAGCATCAATTCTTCGGCACTCAACCTTCTTCACAGTCCAACTCTCACATCCATACATGACCACAGGAAAAACCATAGCCTTGACTAGACGAACCTTTGTTGGCAAAGTAATGTCTCTGCTTAGGAAGCCTAGTATAATTAACTTCAAATTTAATTCCATTGTGGTCAGAGGTTATACTCTGTATGCTTTCAGTTATTTTACATTTATTGAGAATTTTTTAATGGGCTAGTATAATGGGCTAGTATATTGGTGATCATACTGTGTACTTGAAAAGAATGTATATTCGCCAGTTGTTGCAGTAATGCTTTTGAAATATCAGTTAAGTCATAGTGGTTAATAGGTTTCAGATTTTCTCTGTGTTCAGTATTTTTTTAATTACTTTATAAATTATTATCTAGTTTAATAGTTAACTGAGAGGGGGGTTTAAAATTTGCAACTAATTGTTGTGAAAATTGTTGTCCTCTCTCTTTGTCAGTGTTTTTCTTGGCTGTATTGAGATAAACTTAACACACAAGATTGTGGAAGTGTAAAGTGTTGATTTGATGCACTGATACATTGCACGATTCTTCCAGTTTTTGCTTCATGGGTTTTGAACATTTATGATTGTATTTTTTTTGATGAATGAAACCTTTTATATTTTTTACAGCCTGATGAAAATATTGTGAGGCAGAAAAGTTCAGGAAACAGGGACACTTCTAATCAATTGCTTCAATTCTTATTAATGGGAAGATTTGCTAGGATAGGCAAGGTTTGTGTTGTCAAGTGAAGTGTTTTCCTGTATTTCCTTCCTGTCGCTGACCATTTATAAATGTACTTACTTTTGTGAGCTATCAAGCTATGAATCAAAGTTTAATAGATTTGCTCATTCACTGAGAATTGATGCTTGAAAACTTAAGGTCAGTTAAAAAACAGATGAGTGGGTAGATACAGTATATGAGCCATATGTGTATGAATATTATGTGCTGAGTTCTTTGGGGGATGTGAAATCTGAGATTGTTTTGACTTTTAAGTTTACATAAAATACTATATTGTATATTTGCATGTTGGTGAGAGAGACCTTAAAAGTTCTCATCACAAGCAAAATAACTGTAACTGTGGTGATGGACTTAACTGTGGTGATCATTTTGCAATATATACAAATACTGAATTATTATGTTGTATACCTGGAACTTAAATAATGGGGGAAAAAGAAGTTTAAGATCTTGGGGGACAGGCAAGAAGGGGTGGGGCGGTGGCATATTAGTTATTTATGGCAACACAGTAAAATTACAGCAATACTTAGTAGTTCAAAACAGTACTCATTCATTATCACGTGGTTTCTGTGGATTAGACAGAGTACAGGTCCCCTGCTTCCCTGGTGGCTCAGATGGTAAAGAATCTGCCTGCAATACAGGAGACCTGGGTTCAATCCCTGGGTTGGGAAGATCCCCTGGAAGAGGGCATGGCACGCCACTCCAGTATTCTTGCCTGGAGAATCCCCATGGACAGAGGAGCCTGGGGGGCCCCGGTCCATGGGGTCGCAAAGAGTTGGACATGACTGAGCAACTAAGCACAGCACATAGGTCCCCTGGCTCAGGGTTTCTCAACAATTGCTGTCAACATGTTGGCCAGGGCTGTAGTCTTAACAGAAGTCATCATGAGGGGAGGGGGCTTCTATACTCGCTCACATAATTATGGTTGAATTCAGTGCTTGCAGGCATGAGTACCAGGTGGTGGTGGTCATTGGGAGCCATCTTTTTTTGTGTGGTTGGGAGGAGGAAAAAAGATGCAAATTATTTCTTGTAATTGTTCTTGTAATGGGAGCCAGAAACATACAGCTGGGGGAAATTATAAACCAAAGTTTATAACTAGGAAGCTAATGGTTGTTAGTACAGCCCAAAGAAATGTCTTACAGAAAGAAGAATGAGTAGCAAAGCATCTTAAATAACAGGACATAAGAAAATGTTAAATATACATTATAACATGTTGGATTAATTCTAGACAATGTCATTATTTGTGTTTTCTGTATTAATATAAAAATTCTAAGATTTTTGTTAAGGTACAACCTTTAACTAAATATGACTGGGATTAATAAATGAAGTTTTATTCCTTGAAAGACAAAAATACTTTTTTAAAAAATGTTTTCACATTTTCTTAATATTTAAAGCTATTATGTATTTTTAGTTATGGTAAAGTATACATAATACCAAGTTTTGTGTATTCTAACCATGTTTAGTGTGCACAGTTCAGTGGTCTTAAGTACAGTCACATTCTTGTGTAACTGTCACCACCAGGCATCTCGAGAACTGTTTGATCTTCCCAGCATTTTAAAACTATCCATTAAATACTTACTCCCCCTCCTTCCCTCTCCACAGCTCCTGGACACCACCATTCTACCTTCTGTCTCTAGTAGTTTGACCACTGTAGGTACTCTGTATAAGTGGAATCGTACAGTATTTATCCTTTTGTGTCTGGCTTATTTAGCTTAGCCTCATGTCATCAGGGTTCATCCATACTATATATGGATGATATATACCATTGTGTACATGTATATCATGTTACATATATAGGATGTATGTGCTGTGCGGTGCTAAGTTGCTTCAGTCATGTCCAACTCTGTGCAACTCTGTGCAGCCCTATGGGCTGTCGCCCATTGGGCTCCTCTGTCCGTGGGATTTTCCAGACAAGAATACTGGAGCGGGTTGCATGTATATATGTAAAATCCACGTGTAAGGATTTTTTTCTGCATCTGAGGAATATGTTTGTATATACCACACTTTATTTATCCATTCATCCATTGATGAACATTGGGGTGGTTCCACCTTTTGGCTGAAGAATGCTGCTGTGAGTATTGATGTACAGATGTCTGTTTAAGTCTCTGCTTTGGGGGTGGGCTATCTCAGAAGCTGCCCAGTACAGGTGGGCACAGAGAGCAATTAGCTTTAAGTTTTTTGATTGAAAAGACATCTGTAGCAGAAGACAAGAGAGATTTCTACTAGTTAAAAAATACAAATACTAGGTACCCAAGTAATTGTTTCATTAACTTTGCCTAGTTACAAGTGGTGTTAACATATCTTTTTGTGAAAGACTGAACTTTTCATACAGAGTTTTCATTAAAAGTCTCACCAGAAGAAAACCTTTTCATAAAAGTTTCATCTTGTTTTAATGACTGGTTTAAAGAATAATTAACAATATGCGTACACTTAGTGTAATTTAAGATGCTGATGTTTATGGTATTTTAGAAAATAAACCACACACCATATGTCACTGGGTCTGCTGACCATTCACATTTCTACAGTAATTTTGGATTTAGATTATAATTCAGATCTGTCCAATTTTAGGGGAGTCAGACAGTAAATCAGCCACTCATTGAAAGGTGAGATTTCTGGCACTTGTAACTGTCTAGAACTCAGCATAAAATGGAGCTTTTTTATCCTGTACTTTTTAAAAAATTATCACTTCATTCTGTACGAAGTCTTTGACTCAGCAGAAGTTTAATGAGCTCCTAAAAGTAGGGGCTAAATACCAGCTAATGTAAATATATTAGTAAAGCAAGGCCTTACCATCCCAATTTAGTTGAGGAGACTTTAGTAAATAATTATAGTGTTACACCTAGTCCTAGTTCCATCTGTATTCATATGCAACCCTCTCTTTGTTTTCATTTACTTGAAAGAATCTTTTTTTTTTTTTTCCTGTAGTTTTAGACTGAAATTTTATCTTAACTTTCTAGTCAGTACTTTACTAACTTGGATGAAAATCATTAACATTTCTTGTATTATTTCATTTTGCCTATTCATTTTTTGAAAAATGAGAGCTATATTCCTCATCGGCTAGTATATTTTAAAGTTCACGTACTCCTATAATGTTAAATTTTTACATCGTGTAGTAACAAAATCAGAGTAACATCATGGGATGGTGGGTGCTATTCTACCATATGACTTGTTTTAGAAAATCATGTTATATTCTCCATTTGTGTGCATGTGTGTTGTGTGTGTCTAATTTGATGCCTACAATGCTCCCCACGGATTTTTGTCTTCATGAATTCTTAGAAGAACATTGAGGTTCAATTTGAAGGGAAGTTTCCCTGAAAGATTTATTTTACGCATGTGTTTTGTACTGCTATCTTTTAAAAACTCTGTGACCCCATGGACTGCAGCTTGCCAGGCTCCTCTGTCCATGGGATTCTCCAGGCAAGAATGCTGGAGTGGGTTGCCATTTCCTTCTCCAGGGGATCTACCCAACTCAGGAATCAAACTCGGGTCTCCTGCATTGCAGGCAGATGCTTTACCGACTGAGCGACAAGGGAAGCTCTGTGATAGCCTTAGATATGTTTTGCTTTTTTAAAGAAAACCCAGAGATGGTTGTTTAGGGCTTTTCCAAACCAAGCATTGTCATGTGTGTGTGCTCAGTTTCCTGAGTCGTGTCTGACTCTTCGTAACCCCATGGACTGTAGCCCACTAGGTTCCTCTATCCATGGGATTCTCCTGGCAGGATACTGGAGTGGGTTACCATTCCATTCTCCAGAGGATCTTCCTGACCCAGGGATCAAACCCTGGCAGGCAGATTCTTTACCACCGAGCCACATGGGAAGCCCCCCAGATATGTTTTTGTAGTAGTATAAGGTATAGTTTTCTCTCATGAAATCTTCAAAAGAATCCTTGTTTATTTCTACAGGAACATCAATTTCAGCAAATATATAAATTCCCTCCCCTTAGCTTCAAATTAAATATAACATGAAGAATAATGCAGAAATAATAACTTCTGAGGAGTTAATTTTGTTGAGCTAATATAATCGGTAGTTAGGTAGACTTTAGCTCTCTTATTTGAGTGGTCATAAGTCCAAACTCTGAAGCAGACTGGCTGCTTTGAGTTCCATTTCTGTTGCTTCCTACAGTAAGTTCTTTAAATTAATTTGGGCTTCCCTGGTGGCTCAGATGGTAAAGAACCCATAAAGAATCCTCCTGCAGTGCGAGAGACCTGGGTTCAATTCCTGGGTTGGGAAGATCCCTTGGATGCAAGCATGGCAACCCACTCCAGTATTCTTGCCTGGAGAAGCCCCATGGACAGAGGAGCCTGGCGGGCTACAGTCCATGGGGTTGCAAAAAGCTGGACACGACTGAGAGACTAAGCACACCACACTTCTCTGTCTCTGTTCCCTATCTGTAGACTGGGAATATTAACAAGTATCTCCCAAATAAAGTTGTTGAATAAATAAGTGAAATAATATAGACAAAGCACGCTGAACAGTGTGTGGCCCTTCTTAAGTATTATGTTCATATTAGTATTTGTTATTATTAGTAGTAACAGTATTATCATCACATTGACTCAGTAATTAGTTACAGTCACTTGTCTCTGGGTTTTAGGTCTTTATTAATATAAGGAGATTTGGATTCTTTTAGACTATAACTGGGGGTATGTCCATCCATACTGAAGACTGTAGATAGTAAAAAAAATTAACACATTTTCCCTCATTGATTTTTGTTATGGTTTTTGTGTTGCAGTTAAGCATTACTTTGAAACAAATTCCAAAAATATTTACCTGTGGATTCTTGTAGACTGCAGTCTCCTGAAACAGCTGTACATGATTTTTTAAAAATAATGTTTGCTTTATTTTTGTTGCCTAGTCTTCTGTATCACAGGAAAGGCAGGAGGGGCCTGATTTACCTGGGCTTCTCAGCAGTAGACCAAGGTTCCTCTAGTACCCTGCCACCAGTTGCATGCAGAGGCAGTTTTCCAGCCAAGATTTTATTAGTTTCTTAATTCTCTTTTTACTTCCTACCCAGTGTCGGACACGACTGAGTGACTTCACTTTCACTTTCCACTTTCATGCATTGGAGAAGGAAATGGCAACCCACTCCAGTGTTCTTGCCTGGAGAATCCCAGGGACGGGGGAGCCTGGTGGGCTGCCGTCTCTGGGGTCTCACAGAGTCAGACACGACTGAAGCGACTTGGCAGCAGCAGCAGTGTGATTTCATTTTCTTTCCTCTTTGCAAACTGATAAATTCCATCCTAGATTTCTCCTCTCTCTTGTGGTTCTAAGAATACCGAAATTGTCACGTTTTCGTTCTATTATTCCCCTCTCTCCAGGTATATTGTGGGCAGAGGCAGGTCCTTTTTGTTGGCCAAGTCACATTTACAGAGTTCTGCACATTCTATGCTTGAGTCAGCGGTATTCATAATTAAAGTCAAATAGTACCATAAAGATTTTTTTTTAAAAGATCACTCTTACTTCTGAAGATGCAGATGCCTCCTTTTAGATGCTTCTTCTGTATATTGTTTAACGATTAATTTCTCCTTTAAGAGGTTTTTGTCATCCTGTGGGATAACCCAACAGATTGGCTGAAATGTTTTCTAAAGCAGTATATTTTGCTTTAGATACATAGGTTATTTTCTGTGGTGACTGTGGATCTCTCATTCGTTAGATTGCATTTGTACTTGGTACATGAATATAGCTGTTATGGAAAGAAAGAATTAAGTAGTGACATTGATATTTTCACTTTTTACAAAAACCTTTTAGTATCTCTTAGAAAGATGAATGGTTTACAACTGTGTGGCCTTTACTGGAAATGTTGCCTTTCTGTGTCTTTGGAACTGCCGCCTCACAGATGGTTTTCTTGCCTTGTAGAAAATGTTTGCTGCCATTGTTTGTATCTGCTATTTGTCAGTGGTATTCACAGTGTTCTTCCCTTACCCCTCAGTCGGTGAGCCATGACAGCAGCACCTAATTGTTATTAGCAAGTAGCATCCCTCCATTCTTAGCAGGTGTTTTATTTATGAATGGAATATGAAAGGAGAAAAGCTAGTTAGTATTTCATAAATGTACCCTATCGTAAGAAGCCCTTGTATTGTGATCTGTACTGATTGGTTAATTGACCTCAAGTTTGGTATCCTTAAAAATGACATGTGCCCTTGAACGTTTAATCTCCTTTATAATGTATGTGTTAATTCTGTGACCTTTGTTTTGTTTTCCAAGCAAGGCTTTACTGGGGCCCTATTATAGTAGGGGAGTGAGGACAAATAAGCTCCCTTGCCTGCTCACTCGCTTGTTGAGTTGGGGGTGAGCTTGTTCCTTAGATGGCTTGAGGGTAGGGGTGTGTGGGGTTCGGGCTGGAGGGGCGGCCCAGTGTTCTGCCCACTCTGGTAGTGTTGCGTGCGGGGGCATTCTCAGTACCCTGCTTTTGCTCCAGGCTCTTCAAAAGAGGCAGTTGGGTTTTTTGGTCTCTTTGTATCTTTTGTCCAGAATTTGTGCCGACTGCATATGCATGCAGTTATTTTTAGTCCCATATAGTTCCCTTGTATTTTGTTGCTAGAGGAGAGGTTTGTCCAGGTGCAAGCATTGCAGCACTGCAGAAAAGGATCCCAGGTCCCAGCCTGTCTCATTCCCCCCTGAGACTCTACACCCTTATTCTTACGGGGAAAGGGGCTGGGGCCGCAGACCTTAGCCTGTCTGAGAGGTGTAGCAGTGCCTGGCTGACTGTTCCTGAGGATCTGTAGGGATCAGGGCCACCGGTGACCTTTGTTTTTGTAAAACTTTTAGTGTTAGGTGATGAGAAGTCTACATTATTTTTCTTTGCTAAAGCATGCCTCTGTTTTATCTTCAAAATTTCAGCTTCAGTTTCTTTGAAGTGGAGAGAGAACTTAAGATATATGCAGAGTGTTCTGAATATAGCATTCTGCCTTGTCTTTTATGTATATCTCACAATTTTTTAGTGACTCATCTTGATAGAAACTTAATTTTCATAGAATTTCTATATATTCACATGGTATCCATTTATAGAGTATTTAAATTGCATAATTACAGTATAATTGGTATGAGTACATTTGGTCACAAACACAGCTGACTCTTGCTAAGTACACAGCCTAACTGCTGGGAGCAGAAGAGTGCAGGGGGATTAGAGTAGTCTACTGGCTCAGAGCTCAGGGTCTTGAGTGCTTATGGTATGTATTACAGATGGAAAGGAGAGGGTCTGAGATTGTCCATTTAGGTACTCGAAGTCAGAAAAGAGCTTTCACTGGCATGTTTTGGGGCTTTTACTCAAAGCTTATAGATGTTTACCTTATACAATTAATATTGCTCACTACTTTCTAACTCATTACTTCAACACATCTTACTTTGGAGAGATAAAAAGATATAATGCCAACCCTTCAGGGGTTTAATATAATGTTGTAGAGATGATAAGCATGTGTATTGTGAGAGCACAGAAAGGGAGGCCCTGTATTGAGCAGGAGAGGAAAAACTTTCAGGAGTATATGATACTTGTGTATAACTTGTGTCTAAATCTTGGAGAACAGTCAGTATTAGGGAGGAGGTGTTTGGGAGGAGAAAATGTTATGTAGCAGGTAGTTTAGGTGCAGGGCGTGTGCAAAGGCGTGGACATGTGGACAGGTATGGTGTAATTGTTACTGCTGTAGTGAACACTGTGTGCAGCAGGATGCTAGAACATTTACATTATACACTGACACATGTATCATGCTGTCAGTGTTTGAAAGAAAGTATAAATGTTGAGAAAGAAGCCAGATCACACCAGACCCCTGAAGCCACAGTTTATCCTGAAATGAGTCTTTGGAGTGTCTTAAGCAAAAGAGTCGGAGAAGGCAATGGCAACCCACTCCAGTACTCTTGCCTGGAAAATCCCATGGGTGGAGGAGCCTGGTGGGCTGCAGTCCATTGGGTCCCTAAGAGTCAGACTCGACTGAGTGACTTCACTTTCTTTCACTTTTCACTTTAATGCATTGGAGAAATGCCATGAAAGAATCCCAGGGACAGGGAGCCTGGTGGGCTGCCGTCTCTGGGGTCACACAGAGTTGGACATGACTGAAGCGACTTAGCAGCAGCAGCAGCAAGCAGAAGAGTGATGTCTTGAGATCTGATTTAGAAAAATTTTCCCGCTGGAAGCATTGGGAGGAAGGAGTAAAATTGCAGTCAAGGATACCAGTTAGGAGATATCTGAAATAATCCAGATGAGAAGCTAGGGAGGGCCCAGATTAAAACTTGTGAGCACTGTGAGCAAAGGGAACTACTGAATTCAGGAAGTAGAACTGACAGGCCTCAGTGACAGAGCACCTGGCAAGGTCAAGAGCAGGGACAGTTCTGGCGTGACCCCTAGGTTTGCAAGACAGCTAGAGTCCAGAGTGGTGAACTGAGGAAAAGTCTTCTGTGTGTGACTCCTCTCGTGCTTAACACAATACAGGGCATGCTCTTTATTGTTTACTTTCCTATTTGAAGAAAATACATGTTTTTTATTCCTGATTTCAGTACATAGTCTTCTGAAACTCTAGGAGGCCATGGAATGTAGATATGAAAAATAATTGTGGACTTGAATTGAGATCTTAACATTGTGTTTAACCCTCTTTAATGCTTGAAATGTTATAAAATTGCAAGCTTGAGTAAAACAATTGACATCAGAGAATAAGATGGAAATACTGTCTTTAAAAATTTCCAACTTTTTTGTGTAGTTTCTTTCTTAATGTTTTATCTTCTGCATAACTGACATCTTGATTCACAGAATGACTCAGTATCATAACAGACAAGATGCCAATTCTCTTAGGATAGATTCTCTAAGTGGTTGGTAGCATAATAGAGGTTATGATACAGACCTTGATAATTTACTGCAAATTAGGCTCTGTCATTTGAATGACATTCTCCTTTTTCAAAGATGATGACATTTTTATATGTATGTAAAAATAAATTGGGGTCATGACTTCTATGCTACATCCTTTGTAGCATGTCATTACTTTGGAAATATCAGTAAAATGCTAGGTGACATAATTGTTCTCTTGTCTTTGTCTTCTTCCTTTCCCTTCTCTTTCATCTTCAGTTCAGTTCAGTTCAGTCACTCAGTCATGTCCAACTGTTCTTGACCCCATGGACCGCAGCACCCCAGGCTTCCCTGTCCATCACCAACTCCTGGAGCCTGCTCAAACTCATGTCCGTTGAGTTGGTGATGCCATCCAACCATCTCATCCTCTGTTGTCCCCTTCTCCTCCTGCCTTCGATCTTTCCCAGCATGAGGGTCTTTTCCAATGAGTCAGCTCTCTCATCTTTCCTGTTGGCAAATTTTATGTCCTGTGCTTCTGACATATATATCCCACACCCTTCCCTCTCCTTTAATCTAGACCGAATCTCATCATAAATACACTTCTCACACTAGTCTTCATGCTTGTGTCCTTGACTTCCATGCCACCTTCCCGAATCTCTTCTCTTTATAGAAACTGGAATCATCTTTTAAAACTATAAGTCATGTTCTGCTTAAAGCCCTCTACTGGCTTTCCAGTGCACTTGGGTAAAATCCCATCTCAAATATTACCTCTTCAGAGAGTCCTCCTTATGGAAAAATGAATGAATACTATGGGAACTCAGAGGAGGTAACAGTTGAATCTGACTTTGAAGGCTCCAGAAAGACTTAACAGAAGGAATGGTATTTGGTCCAGGTCTTGAGTAGACTTTTGTTAAATGAAATTATGTACTGAATAAGAATTTAAATAAATAGTGGCTCTATGTGCCTAGGCACTGCAGATTCATGCTTTGACAGGTAATGATTACTTTGAAAGTAAGTCACTATTTTCAAAGAGTTGGCTGTATTTATTGTAACTTCAATAAATAGCATATACAAGAGCCAAGGGATCCTTAGTCTGCTTAAATATCAGGAACCATTTCATTCATGGGTACCTATAAAAATAGAATCAGGCCAACCTTTTTCTATCATCATATATACCTGTTCAGGAAATTTGAGTACATTCAGAAACAAATTTTGACAAAGCCACAAAATTTGATTGTAGTGTCATGGTTTTTATACTTTAGAAAAAAGCAAGCTGTTTCTAGCCTTCTATGGCCATATATAAATTTTTTTTAAAAAGCCAAAATTAACATCAGGAAGATGAAGTATAACCAATTACATATGCCAATTGCATTTGGTCATAAAATGAAATTTTTATAGATAACTAATTTTAGTGCCTGATCGTCACAGAAGTATAGCTGTAATTAATTAATTTAATCTTTTGTATCCTTCCTTTACTGATTCAGAGTGTTGAAGATTTTGACTAGGTGTTCATTTTGAGGCTTGTAGAATAATAAGTGTAAAGATTATAAAATTTTTGTCTTTTTTGCTGTGCTTGTTTAGGTCTTCATTTTCTTTAATTTTTTTTCCTGCCTTTTTGACTCTTCAGTAGCTGTGATTCTTAAACCTTTTCCTTCCAAATTACTTTTCCCTGAAAAACTGCACATACTGAATTTGCAAAGTTTTATAATTTCAGAAATTCACTCATTGATTTTCTCATCTAAAAATTCTAGCTAAAGTGGGAAATTCCTACCAGAAGAACCTCTAAGCGGGCTAGTCATATAGTCATACTTGTAAAGCAGGCTTATAATATCAGTATTTCACTGGGCTGGGGAGAAATGAAAAAAAAAAAAAAAAAGTGGACAATGTAGAAAATTGTATAGAAAGCTAGTTATTATACTTACAGTATATTACATTGTATTTATTTTGAGATTTTTAAGTTCCAAACTATCTTCATTTTAGTAAGTTATGGTGGTTCCCTCCCCTCTTCTGAAATGTCCTGCCTGTCAAGTAGGTCAAAATATTGTTGACCTATTCTGTACTGATTCATATAGTTGGTTTTTGAAGTTTATGAGTCTGTGAAATCCAAAATTGGGTACCACTAGCTTATTTGTGCACACCTGTAATTGGAGTTGATATATTGGGTGGTTTTCTTCTCAGGTCAACAATGAGTTTTCTTATTTTTTGATACAAGCTGGGTGTCCAGCAATTCAGCTGAATACAAACACTGACTCTCTGAAATTAGTAGGTTAAGGGCTCATTCCCACAAGACTGCCCCACTTTAGACCTAACTGCTGTTGACTGGGGGAAAAAAAATGCAGTGCGACAGTAGTGAGTTAAGTTTTACTGGGCCAAATGAGAACTGTAGCCCAGAAAACAGCCTCTCAGAAAGCTCTGAGGAACTGTTCTGAAGAGATAAGGGGGAGGTCAGTATATATGAGATTTTGGTGAAGGAGGATCGATCAAGCACAGGTTTTCTCAGAGGCTTGCTGCTAGTCACGAGAAGGTTGCTGCTAGTCACGAGAAGCAGATGTCTCCGTTAATGATTTTAGTGCTTTTCTAGATATGAGAAGGTGCAAGAAATCGGGCACATCTGAAGGCCTGTTCTGCCAGTTTTTCCCAGAGCACAGAGTGCCTCATTCCTGATCTCCGCCCCAAACTCCTTTCAGGGTGTATTGAAGGTCAGCGACTGCAGTGGCTAGTGGCTTCATTCTTGTAGAACCAGATGGCAGGTAACAGTTTTTAGTGGGCACTGCTAGTCAGATACTTGGGTTACCCCCCTACTTATGCCCACGGCCTACAAATTCAGGGGTTCTCACGACTCCCCTTCAGGCCCAGTTATTTGTTAGAATGACTCCCAGAGCTCAGAAAGTGTTTTACTTACCATTCCTGATTTATCATAAAGGATACAACTCGGCCTGATGAAAGAGGCGCATAGGGCAAGGTATAAGAGGGCTTCTTCCATGCTCTCTCCAGGCATGCCATCCAACCAGCACCTCCATGTGAGCTGCTTTGGGTGTTTTATGGAGATTTCATCATGGAGGCGTGATGGTGAGTGAGACCAGTCTT
Organism: Bos javanicus; assembly: GCF_032452875.1. Taxonomy (NCBI): domain Eukaryota; kingdom Metazoa; phylum Chordata; class Mammalia; order Artiodactyla; family Bovidae; genus Bos; species Bos javanicus. The sequence goes on along the minus strand of NC_083883.1, from coordinate 29,309,574 downwards.
TGGCACTTTTCCCCTCCTCAGAGGTGGGGAAAGACCAGGACTGAAAATTTCTACCCTCTGATCATGGCTTGCTACTTCTGGTGCACAGCCCCCATCGGAAGCCTAGAGTCAGTCATCTTATTAGCTTACAAAGATACTGCTTGGGAGATGCCAAGGGGTTTAGGAGTTCTGTTCCAGGAACCAGACAAAGACCAAGTATTTTTTTATTATACCGTAGGATGTGTGTCTCTAGTGAGGTGTGTGGAAGGAATGGAAAGATTTGACTTGGTCAGTAAGGCCCCACTGGACAGTGCCATTCTCTTTTCTGGCTGGGCCTTGCGTGATGTGGCTTCTCTGAGGACTGGATGCCTGCTAGAACTCCAGGGCTGTCTGGGGCTAACTTGTGTCTTTACAGCTTGATACATAACCTGAATGGCTCTAATATCTCCAATAACATCTCAGCTCTTACCATGTCTTATCTTGTTCCATTTAATCTTGATTTCTTTATGTGCTTCTTGTTTTGTTGAGTGTCAGATTTGTATCCTTAATCTCATTTTGAAGATGTCTTTTCATCTTCATTATAAAACATCAACTAGTGTTTGCATTTTTGGTCTTTCTTGGCTACTTTGATATGTTCATTTAGAGATGAATAGCTATTCAATTAACTATGAGGGTATGATTACACCACCACCCTTATGGCAGAAAGTGAAGAAGAACTAAAGAGCCTTTTGATGAAAGTGAAAGAGGAGAATGAAGAAGTTGGCTTAAAACTCAGCATTTAGAAAAGTAAGATCATGGCATCCAGTCCCATCACTTCATGGCAAATAGATGGGGAAACAATGGAAACAGTGAGAGACTTGATTTTCTTGGGCACCAAAATGACTGCAGATGGTGCCTGCAGCCATGAAATCAAAAGACATTTTTTCCTTGGAAGAAAAGCAATGAGCAATCTAGACAGCATATTAAAAAGCAGAGACATTACTTTGCCAACAAAGGTCCATCTAGGTAAAGCTATGGTTTTTCCAGTAGTCATGTATGGATGTGAGAGTTGGATTATAAAGAAAGCTGAGTGCTGAAGAATTGATGCTTTTGAACTGTGATGTTGGAGAAGACTTGAGAATCCCTTGGACTGCAAGGAGATCCAACCAGTCCACCCTAAAGGAAATCAGTCCTGAATATTCATTGAAAGCACTGATGCTGAAGCTGAAACTCCAATACTTTGGCCACCTGATGGGAAGAACTGACTGATTTGAAAAGACCCTGATGCTGGGAAAGATTGAATGTGGGAGGAGAAGGGGACGACAGGATGAGATGGTTGGATGGCATCACCGACTTGATGGATGTGAGTTTGAGCAAGCTCCAGGAGTTGGTGATGGACAGGGAGGCCTGGCGTGCTGCAGTCCATGGGGTCACAAAGACTCAGACACGACTGAGTGACTGAACTGACTGACTGACTGACTGATGAGCTTCAATATTTGGAATGTCTCCAGCATCCCATTGTAGAGCAACGGGGAAGAAAAAAGTGGAGGAGAAAGTTAGGACATTATATTTAACTTTCCTGGTTTTACATTTCTGATATATCTTTCTTACTTTTTTTTTTTTTTTTTGAGGCCTGGCAATTGTGTGTCCAAAAATACTGTTTTGTGAAAACTGGAAAATACTGTTCTATATTAATTTACAGACGGGTTTATTGAATTGTTGTTCACTGTTAGTAAATTTATTTCTTGGATTGTATGCCATAAAAGGCAGTTTGCCTTAGCTTGTTTCTTTCTAAAGGGTTATGTAAATTTTGTCACTTAACAAGTATTTTTATTGTGAGTGATGAAGAGATTTCAACTGCTGTGCTGACAAAGACTCTTTAATCAAGCTTTTAAAAATAATTCAAGCTTTAGTCATTGTCTCATTTTTACTCCCAGAACTATTTTACCAAAACAAAAAAAAAATTCAGTACAGCATAAAAATTTAGATGGTACCACTGGGTTTATTTCAGTGTTTGTACTGCACAGATATTATTACCAGTTAGTTTTGGTGAGATTTCATTAATGGAAAATTATGAACGGTTTTAACACTACCGTTGTGAGTGGTTTTATTGCTCAGTGCTGTGACCTCTTTAGGTTTCCTGTGATCCTTCTGTCATCAAATCACAGAAGTCTAGCAAAGCACAAGCAGATACTGTTGAGAGATGGGCCAGAAGGGAGGGATGAAAGTGACTTTTTGTTTCCCAGGATATTGGGGAAGAACCCATATGATTTACTTTGCGGCTGAAATTTGTGGAATGAGCAATGCTTTCTTTGAAGATAGGGTTGGGTAAGCTACTTGGCATCTCCATTAACAATTACTTAAGCGTCAGATAAATCTATGAAAATTGTGAAGATTGAGTCATTTTAATTAGGTTAATAGTCATCATGGAGTTAACATACCTGTTTTCTTCTGTTCAATTTTTGTATTTGATTTTTAAGAAGTAAAATATGGTATAAAGTAAAATTCCAACTAGTCTTTTTTGCCCAGTAGTATTTTGGAATAGTTGAAATATGAAATTATTGCTTAATATGTAACGAAGATCATCTCTACAACAACAGCAACAAAATCTCACTCTCACTTGGTAACAAAATAATTGAGAGGAAGCTGAGGTTTAAACATTCTATCATGAAGTTGGTCTTATTTTCCTTAATATTTATTTGTGAAGGTTAGAATTGAAAATCCAAAAGAATGCTTAGAAATCAAGTAAAGAAATTTGAGACATAGGATGTTACCTTATCTGAGTGGAGTCAGGGGCTCAGTCACAATGCCACCCAAGGATCATTAGTGCCCCCCCATATCTCACGGGACAGAGGGAGCCTAGCAGAATTCGTTATACAGACCTTGAAGCAAGCCCGATGATAAAAGTAATTTTTCCAAAGATGGGTAATCACAAACAGTTCACCAATAGTATAAATGTATATATACACACACAGTGAAATGATTAATTTATACTTATAGTTCTATTCAGTTTAATGGATATGTTAGATTTATTGATAGAAGAAAATGTTTTTTGTATTGTTTATATAATATACAGTCTCCTTTGTGGATCCTGATCTCCTCCTTCTGCTTCCTCATTACACTTCATTTTTTGGTCTGTCTTCCCCATTAGAGTCTACTCATAAGAGCAGGCAGGCCTCTGCCTTATTCACTGTCATCATTTCTAGCAGCAAGTAAAGCACTGATTGCTGACCGACCGCCTTGTTAGATAACTATTTTATATGGACTTATGGGAAACAGCATATTTGAGTATCTTAAAAGTTTGCTTTTTTTTTTTCCATTTCCCAGTGAACAGAGTATCTGTCAGGCAAGAGCTGCCGTGATGGTTTACGATGATGCCAATAAAAAGTGGGTGCCAGCCGGTGGTTCAACTGGGTTCAGCAGAGTTCACATATATCACCATACAGGCAACAACACATTCAGAGTGGTGGGCAGGAAGATTCAGGACCATCAGGTAAGGATTTGTTAATTCTTAAAGTTACCTAGTATTACAAAAGGACTCGCTATATTCAGTAAAATAAAGTCATATTTTGTAGCCAAAAGAGTCTCTGTGGGAAAAACTGGGTATAGCTTTGCCATTCCACCCTCTCCATCTTTATAAAGCTTGAATTTAGATGACAATTTAGAACTAATTGTTCAGGAATATAAATCTGAGTTTTTAAATTATGATATTCACTAAATCCTCTGGCCTTCAAACTAGCTAGGTTTGGGAATCTAAAGTAAATTTAAGACAAACTAAAATGTGAAATTTCACTTAAGTAGCAGATTGTGCTTAAGGAATTCATTTCCCACCAAAGGCATGGGGTATTGGACTATAGGAAGGAGTTCAAAATTTAAGTAGTTTCATAAAGTATTGTTAAATTCATATATGATAGAAAAATTGTATTAAGGTTGCTGGAATAGTTAGGCTTTTGTCATTCATGTCTGGCATGACAACTAAGCTTTTGCTAATTCCCTGCTCTGGATTTCTTAGAAAGGTGACTGGATTATCTGATTACTTGATTTCTGGGGTCTTTCCAGATCAGGAGCCAGTAGACAGTGCAAAATGGAGATGGGATTTTACTAGCATTAAGTATATACTAATAATAGTGAGGACTTTTATAAAGAACAGATTTACGAAATACTTTTGACACTGGTAAGATGGTAAAATCAGCCAGTGTTAAACATAGGCGGGGGAAAAAATGCAACAGATTTCCAGCTGAGTTCTTATTAGAGAAAGATAGTTCTCTGAATTTCCACTGGGAGACAGGCTGGTGTAGTGTGTGATGAGATGCTGTGACAGCCTTGTATTTGGGGATGGAAATTATGAACTGGTAATATCCGGGGACTTAGATTTGGTATTTGTATGGTACAGGTTATGCCCTTTGAGATGCTGGGCCTCGAAACTGGTATCAAAGTTTCAAAACTGCCTAAAGCTGAACCTTTTCAAGGGGCTGCATACCATAAAAAGAAGACTAAGAACAATCTTCCTAACCAGCACGGGTAGGCAGAGGAGTTTGAGCTAGTTTAGGAGCTCCTCTGAAAAATGGAAGCCTCTAGCTTCATTTACACATCTGCAGCCGAGAAATTAACCAATCCTGGTTGCGGGCCAGTGAAACTCCTACGGCACCTGGCAAAAACAAATATATTGCTCCCCAGGAGAGGAACTTTCCAAGACCTGAATCAGTTGGCAGAAAGAGCAGTTCACTGAATGCAGCAAGTTTACCTATTAGTACTGACTGTCCTAGCCTGCTGCTCTCTGCCCTCTCAGGCTCCCTTCTCTCCCCTGTGCCTCCACCTCCACCCTATTCTTCCTTCTTCTTCCTCCCCTCTCTCCTTTTGCTCTGTGCACCTGTTGCTCAGCCTTTCTCTGGTTCCCCCAGTCTCTGTACCAAGAACCCTCTCTGCCTCTCTGTGCTCTTTGTCTTTTCCTCCAGCAGACTGTCTCAGGAGTGAGTTGGGCCAGAGACTGACTGAATACTCCCTAAGATGCTGCTGCAAAGTAAAAATGGGAACTGGACAACTAGGACTTTATAGAAGTTACTGAACATTTTAAACACATTACAAACCAGTAGCTGTAAAATAAATTTTTGGTAAATTCAGTGAATTGGTCATTTGATATCCTGATGAACAAACCTAAATATATCTAAATGTTGTTGAAAAAGAAGATGGGTATTTAAAAATAATGGGATCAAATCATTATTTTGTACACTTGAAATGAATATGTTATATATCAGTTACACCTCAGTTGAAAACAAATGATTAGAAAGAAATCTGTGTAAAGATGAAATACTGACATTTTTATTCAAAAGAGAAGGTAGCTATCCTATGGCTTCCAGTTTTTGACAAATGGAGTGTTTCTTAAAATGTTAGAAATTTAAAAACACTTCTAAATAATTTGTGACACTAAGATGAAATCATTATGAAGATTAGAAAATGTTCAAAAGTCAAAAAAAAAAAAAAAAAAAACCCAACAAAACCCTGGATCTAAGTGACAAGGTATGACACCTAGAAACCTGTGGGATGTCTAAGCTGTCCTTAGATAGACAGTCCCTCCCCCTGCCTGCCTGTTCTCTGTATGTGTGAATCTGTTTTGTTATGTTTGTTCATTTGTTTTCTTTCACATACCACATACAGGTGAAACCACAGCGTATTTGTCTGTCTTCGTCTGACTTACTTCATTTAGCATAATACCCTCTAGGTAGATGGACAAATCTTAATGGCATATAATAAGCAAACCCAAAGAAAGCAGAAGGAAATACTAAAAATAAAAGAAAATAAATAATAAATAGAAATTAATAACACAAGAAACTGCTTCCCTGAATAAATTGACAGAATCAAACCCCCCAAAAGTTACAAATAAAACAGCATTAGGGTTGGAAAGAGATATCACTGTAGTTACAGTAAGGAAATAAATAATAAGATAATATTATGAACAACTTTACACCAATAAGTGGGCCATTCTGTAGAAAAATACAATTTATCATAACTGGCAAAAAGTGTAGAAACATAATAGACTATATTTTGTTTTATCAGTCATAAAATATAGCAGTAGTTAATAATCTACCCCAAATATTTTTTAAAAAGGACAGTGTCCAGAGCATTTATAAATGAAATTAAAAATCTTTAAACTATTACCTGTTTTATGTAAACTGTTCTAGAAAAGAGTGTTTTGGGATTTCCTTGGCAGTCAGTGGTTAAGACTCCGCCTTCCTGCAGGGGCTGCAGGTTCAATCCTTGGTCCAGGAGTCAAGATACCATATGTCTTGTGGTCGAAAAACCAAAACATAAAACAGAAGCAATATTGTAACAAATTTAATAAAGACTGTAAAATGATCCGTGTCAAAAAAGAAATCTTAAAAGAGGAGTATTTTATGAGGCTAGTATAATTTTGATATCTAAGACACAGAACCATTTCAGAGAGGAAAATTATAAACACATTTCAATTATTAACATTTTTAAAGAGATGAAAGTCCTCAATAAGATATTAGCAGGCCAAATGTAACAATGTATAGTGGAGGAGTGGGGGGAAAGATCACCTCTTAACCAAAGAGGATTTCTTCCTCTTTATCTCAGTAATGTAAAGGTAGTTTAACATAAGTAGCCTATTAATTTGGTAGGAGAAAACCTAGAAGAACAACACTGATAAAATCCGTACAGAACAATGCTCTGCACGTTTGGCATAAAAATGAGTTTTCTTAAGCTGATAAGGATGAATAATGTAAACATACAGCTGACATCTACAAGACAGTTCAGTGTTGAAAGGATTTCCATTAAACTCAGGAATAAGTTTGAGGTTTCAGCTTTAGTCATTTTCATTTTCTATTGCAGAGATGGTAGTCTAGTAATATAAAGATAAAGAAACAGAAACTATAAGGATTGAAAAGGAAGAAACAGAGCTTGACCTTATTCACTGATAATACAATTGTCTATGTAACAAAAATCCCAATATCTGCAGATAAAATATTAGAACTAATAAAATTGTTCAGCAAGGTCTTTGGATATAAGATGACTATATAAAAATCAGTAGCATTTTTGTATAACTAGCAATAAACAATTTGAAAATATAACTTTATACAGATACTACTTAAAGTAACAGCAGTGATAAAATACCTAAGAATAGATCTCATAAATATTGGTTTCATTCCAGAGTACCTTTTTTCATTGCTTAATGGTTATCAGTCTGTTTTAAGTGGGAACATATTATCATAATTTATTAAATAATGTCTAAGAGCCGTTAAAACATTAACCACAGTTTATAAAATTGAATATGTACAAATCATATACATATATATAAAAAGTTGCCATTTTTTCCTTAATACTTCAGTACTTACTGTGTTCTAGGGGCTGTGCTTAGGTTTTATATAGGTAATAAATTCCTGACGTTGAAGAACAATGCAGTAAAGAATGGGGATGTTACACATGTAAGGAAAGCACAGTTAGTTGTTTCAGTTATGATAAATAAATCATTGTGTAGCTAGGGCATAAAAGAACGATCAGTTTGTTGAGAAGATGGGGGAAAAGGTTGTGATGACTACATAGACAAGATAAGCTGATGAGCCATTTCAGAAAGAAGCATAGATGTTTATTGCATGGTTTAATCTGTTATGATCAGGCTAAAAATGGATGGGTGTATGCAGGGTGTAAATCACTAATCTAGATTCAAGCTCCGTGGGTCTGCTGTATTAGAATTTTGAAGAAGTTCATACCCAATAGCATCCTTAGTGAACAGTTATTGTTAAATGAAGGTGTATGTGTCCCTCTTTACTTTTAAAGCTTTTTAAGATTATATAGCATTGTCTATCCTTGAAAGATAGAATTGAATGAAATAATTTGTTTAAAATTATTAAAATTTCTGTAAAGTATTCTATAAATTATTAAAATTTCACAGTTTAAAATTTCTATATTGAAAAAACCGAGCTAATGATTTAGGTAGTATAATTTTTTTTTTTTGGTAGTATAATTTTAATTCTAGTAATATTTTCCTCAACTTTTTCTAATTGTCAATGAAGAGTTGAAAAAGTAAACGTAACTATCTTTTTTGTCTTCCCTGATAACCTATTTGTCAAGCAGGATATAGATTGCCTTAAAATTTGGTTCATAGTTTTCTTGTGGTATTAAATTCTAGTAGCTTTGGGTTTCTAGGAGCTAAGGATTTGTAACCCTCTCCCACTCTCAATATGTGTAGAAATTAAATGGTAAGACGTGACCATATTTTTTAAGTTGTAGTAAAAATAACATAAAATTTACCATTTTAATAAATTTTAAGTGTATGGTTCAGTTCAGTTCAGTTCAGTTCAGTTGCTCAGTCGTGTCTGACTCTTGGTAACCCCATGAACTGCAGCATGGCAGGCCTCCCTGTCCATCACCAGCTCCTGGAGTCCACCCAAACCCATGTCCATTGTGTCGGTGATGCCATCCACCCATCTCATCCTCTGTCGTCCCCTTCTTCTCCTGCCCCCAATCCCTCCCAGCATCAGGGTCTTTTCAGATGAGTCAGCTCTTTGCATCACGTGGCCAAAGTATTGGAGTTTCAGCTTCAACATCAGTCCTTCCAGTGAACACCCAGGATCAATCTCCTTTAGGATGGACTGGTTGGATCTCCTTGCAGTCCAAGGGACTCTCAAGAGTCTTCTCTAACACCGCAGTTCAAAAGCATCAGTTCTTCGGCACTTAGCTTTCTTTATAGTCCAACTCTCACATCCATACACGACCACTGGAAAAACCATAGCCTTGACTAGATGGACCTTTGTTGACAAAGTAATGTCTCTGCTTTTTAATATGCTGTCTAGGTTGGTCATAACTTTCCTTCCAAGGGGTGAGTATTTTTTAATTTCATTCAGGGACATTTAATACATTCACACTGCCGTGCTGCAACCACCACTACTATTCATCTCTGGACTTTTTCATCCAGACTGAAACTATGAACCCTTTAAACAGTAATTTTCCATTTCCCTCCACCATAATCCCTGTCAACCTCCATTCTGTATTGTTTTTGCAAATTTTTTTATTCTAGGTACTTCAAATAATTGGAATCATACAATATTTTTTTCCTGTAAATCTAGCTTATTTCACTTATCTTTAAGTGGTCGTCATATTTTAAAAATAATGTCATGTTTGGATATTGGTGGATGAGGTAATTTAGATAAAGCCTGTCTCTGTGAACCAAAATAATTGGATGAATGTTCAAAAGAAAAAAGTCTATTTGGAGAGCTTACATGACAGTGAAGAATTATGGGTCCATGACTTAAAAGAAGAAGGAATCAGAGAAGTGAGCCTAGCTTGGAACTTGTTTTTACCCAGAAGCACATATTAGTTTTGAAAGAGGAGCCTGAGTAGCTGAACAGAACTTTTGGCAGACTCTTGGGACTAGTAGAACAAAAATTATAAGTCAGATCTGCTAATGAGGGGACGTTGTCTTGGTAATCACCCAGGTTGTGATTTGGGACCCAGAAGCCCCATACCCTGGGAAGAAGTTTGTCTCTAAGTAGACTAGCCTTTAGAAGAACTGATACCCAGCCTCTAATCATTTTAATCACTTTTGGATTGAGGTAATTTGAAATTGTTAGTTTCCCTAGCTGCTTGCCAGAAACAAATGTAAATCTTCCCTGGGAAAATATAGCATCGTTTTAGGCCTCAAAATTTCCATAGAGTTATCCATAGCCAGTGTCTGGCATTCAGTGAAAATAAACAGCATACGAGGAGACAAGAGGAACGGTAAGAGGAACAGTAACAGTAACCTACTGGGAATCCAGTTAATGGGATTATCAGAAACTGACTTTAAAATAACTATGCTTAATGTATTCAAGGAGATAAAAGACTAAATTGAGAATTTCAGTAGAAAAAGAGCTAAATGGAAATGTTGGAATTGAAAAATAAAATAGCTGGTATTAGTAACTCAGTGGTGAGTTTATAACAAATTAGAAGCTACTGAAAAAAATTAGTAAACTGGAATATAGATCAGAAGGAAATATTCATTCTGAAGCTGTGATGTTTGGAGAGAGAAAATTATGGACATATGAAAAAGTGCTTAAGGGACATAGGAAATATAGTAAAAATAGTGTAAGGTATACCCTTACCTTATTGGCGTCTCAGAAGAGAGGAGGGAATGTGGAGGAGCAGTAATCGAAGACAAAATAGTGAACACAAATGTTCAGAAATGGTGAAAGGATATCACCTTAGAAATGCTGTAAACCATAAATGGATAAGTACAAAGAAAACCACATATAAACATACCATATTAAAATCACTGTATACTAAATTCAAGTTGAAGTTCTTTAGTTTGATCCATGAGAAAAATACACCTTTAAAAAGCAATAATAAACTGTCAGCTGACTTCTCAGTAGAAACAATAAAAGTTAGAAGGCAAAGGATAAAAGAAAATAAATGACCACTTAAATCCCATACTTAATAGTCTTCAATAATGAAGGTGAAATAAAGATATTAAGAATTGAGAATTCTTTCTCAAGAATTCTTGAGAAACCAAAATAGAGAATTCATTATCAGGAGATCTACTTTGAATGAAATTCTGAAGGGTGCTCATCAAGATCAGAAATGGTCCCAACAGAAGCTTGGAGAGGACAGAGGAATAAAAAACAACAAAAAGAAGGGTAAATATTGGGTAAATCTTAAATGACCATCAACTGTATAAGACTACTAATAATGTTTTATGGGATTTAATGGAATTAAAAATACATGATAAAAATAGTGTAGAATTCTTAGGATGGGCATTGGGAAAGGGGAGATAAAGTATTGTAAGTCTGTGGATTGTTGAGGTGAAGACAAAGGTATTGGTTCCTGTGTGTCTTTGATAAGTTTAAGACGTCTGTTTCAGTCTCTGGGGCAACCACTGAAACAACAGTGAAAACACTGTGTAACTGGCAAGCTAATAGGACAGTAGTAAAGCACTTTAAAGGAAGGTATGATAGATTTAGGCCCAGATTTATGTAAAACTTGCAGTAAGTGTAAATGGGTTAAACACTACCGTTAAAAACAGAGACTGGTAAATTGGATAAATAATATGAAATTGACAATAAGTATAAAGTTGTAGCTGCACACAAAGGACTGAGAACAGCCAAAGCAATATTGAGCAGCTGCGAAGTAGGAGGACACACTAGTGGCTATCCAGACCTCCTGTAAAGTTATGATGATTAAGTCACTGTGATGTCGGCTCAAAGATCGGCATACTGAGCAGTAGAACAAAATAGAGCCATTTAGACACTTGGTTTATGAAAAAGGTAAACCTGCAGCAGGCCAGTAGGTCCTGCCAGATCAGTTGGACAGCCATATTGGAACAAAAAAGAAAGCTGAACCTTGTTTCATAGGCATACATGAATTCCAGTTGAATTGGAGATGTAAATATGAAAGTTAATACAGTAAAGCTTCTATAAATTAACATGGACTAATATTTTTATCACTTTTATCACACATGAGAAGCATTTGTTAAATGGATTTCAAAAAGCATTGACTGTATAAAGGAAAAGATTGTGTATTTGGACTGAATAAAAGTTAAGAACTTCTGTTCATCAAAAGACACCATTAAGAGAGTGAAAAGGCAAGTCACAGAATGGGAGTAGATATTTGTAACATACAACCAACAGTGGGATCATCCAGAATATATAAAGGACTCTTAATAGATCAATTAAAAAAAAGATGAGCAACTCAGTTAAAAAATGAGCAAGGGATTTAATTTAAGCATGTATTCATAGAAGATCTCCAGATAGCCTTTAAAATACAAAAAAGTGCTGCATCTCAATAGTAACCAGGGAAATGCTACCTAGAACCTCAATGATGTAGTATTTATACCCAGCAGAATCGCTGAACTTGAGCCTGACGATACCAATTATAGCGATGCACTGTATGTGTGGTTGTGCAAGCCATTGTATACTGCTGTGGAAGTGAACGTTGATGGGACCAATTTGGAAAGCTACGTGGAGTTTTCTGCTGAAGTTGAGCATATGTATGGCTTGTGACAATTCCACTTCTAGGTATATGCCCCACAGAAATGTGTGCAGTAAACCACAATTACATACAATGAATAGATGCGTCTCATAAATAATTTTGAGACAAGGAGAGCAAATTACAGTATATATTGTGTAACTCCTTGTACATAAAACCTCAAAACCTACAAAGCTATTTGTTGATGTTAGAAGTGTGGCTGATGCCTTTGGGAGGGGGTTTCTGATGTTAATGTCCTATTTTTTGATCAGGGTTTGGCTACCTAGGAGCAATCACTAAGATACATGATTATGTTTTATATGCTTTCTGAATTTATAAAATTTCAGTAAACATTTTCAAATATTTAATGAGGGATATAGATTTTCTTTTGTTTTGCTGATTTAGTCTTTTAAGGCCAGAGACTTGTAACTATCAGACAGCCTAACATCTATCAGGCTGTTAACTTCTGCAGACTGATTTTACTCCAAATACTGGTTTTAACCTTTTTTTTCTTTTCTTTTTTTTTTTTTTTGCCGAGGTTGGTCAGGAGCAGGTTTCAATGAGCATGTCCAGTCAGGATGTTGACTTTGCTGATTTTGCCAATTATTAGCTTAACTTTATAAAGAATTACTGTCTTTTAGGTTGTGATAAATTGTGCCATTCCTAAAGGATTGAAGTACAATCAAGCTACACAGACCTTCCACCAATGGCGGGATGCTAGACAGGTGTATGGTCTCAACTTTGGCAGCAAAGAAGATGCCAATGTCTTCGCAAGTGCCATGATGCATGCCTTAGAAGTGTTGAATTCACAGGAAACAGGTAGGGTGTCCACGGGTTACCTGTTTCCTTGAACTGAAGTGCTGTGTATATATTAAACCAAGTCTTTTCTGACCAACTTTTAAATCATATATATATGTATTAATATTTGAAGTGATTCTTGAATTTGTTTTGTTTTCTACAAAAATGTGAACTTCTGTTTGTTGATGATGAACATTTACTCAAGAAGGATAATCTTATGAGACTGGTTAGTAGTTAGTAATTTTTTAGTGTTCTTATTTGAAATTATTTGTTTATTCTGATCTAGAACCTAAACTTTCATTGCAAGAACATGAGACTTAGAGATAAGCTGTAGACTGAATATGCATATTTGTCGTCATCTTATTTTTTATGATGAAACACATGTTTTCTGAAACATGTTTTTTAAGCCACTACTGAGTCCATGAATTTCAAGGTCTAGGACTAGGTCTCCTTCCCAGTAGGTAAAAATTCCATTCTAAAACTTGTTTAAAGATTTTCAGAGTGCCCTCCGGTGGTGTAAGCTTTGAATTGCATGTCGTCTGACACTGCATGGTGGTCAGAGAGGTGTGTAGAAATAATTCACTTAAAAACACACAGGATTTGAAAGTGTATACGTGTCACAGATGAGCTGTTTTTATTTTGACTTAAAAAATAGGAAAAATATGCCAATTTGTGATTATTTCTTTGGGGAGATAGGTTTAATATTCAGAAAATTAAGGTTATAATAAAGCAAACACGTATGATTACTCTTGCTTGCCTTTCTGTGTTTAGTAGCAACCTTATTGATATAAGCATGCCATAAATAAAGTTTATTTATATATTTTATCAGGAAGGACTTACATTAAAATTCAATATTTTGTTGAAAGTACAGAATTTCAAAACCTGTTATAGATAATTTAAGTTTTATTTATACCTTGCCCTATTCTAAAAATGTTTGAAGCATCTAGCCTATGTGTTAGTCTATTTCAGATGTGAATTTCAGGGCAAGAAGACACTTTGGAATCTTACTAAAACTACTTTATTATACCTATAGGTGGTTTTTCTTTTGAGGAAATTAATGTCTCTATAAATAATTTGTACATAACTCTCATCTATTTTGAGAAAATAAACCACTAGAACTTCTTCTAGTGTGTCACTCAATCTAGAAAATAGCACAGAAGTCTGCCTGTGTGTACAGACTTGTATGTACGTTGTTAAGTCACTGTACTTTGCTTTCAGGCATCAGTATTTTATCAGCATTCTCTTGTAGGTATAGAATTGCTTTTCTGTTACTTAGTTTTACCATAAGGAAGCAACTCTAATTGTTGTTCTTAATATTTTATTGAATAGATCAACTACATAATAAATAATTGAAGAGCCAAACTTTGGAGAGCATAGGTGACAATAACGTTTAGCTTCTCCATGTTTGGAACAGTCTAGCATTATTTTTATTTCTGAACTTTCAAAAGCTTGTCCACTGATCCTTAGAATTGAATGTTACTAATTTAAAGTGGTTAACATTATTGTTCATCTTATCAGTTTTTTTAACCAATTAGAAAAGGTTTTTATCAGTGTATAGTCATATAGTTTGTTTTCAAAATGCAGATGCTAATTAATGATTTTTTCTTTTGATCTTGATCTTTTGATCTTAATGTGGAGAGACTCAATTACATTGTCTATTGTAATTTCCACATTATAGAAAGTTTAGTAAATGGGAAGATCGCCCATCATCTCATTAGCTATGCAAGCATTTTGTTAAGGCAGAAAAATTGAATAGATTCCTCTTAGATAAGTTTGAAGCTTATTCTCTTTCTTCTCTGTCACAGTCTCAACTTAGAATATCATGGGCTGAGGCAGGAGAGAGAGTGGTGGAAGAAGTTGGTCCATCCTAGCCATCTCCTTGCATCATGGCCCCAGTCACTGGCATAGAAGCTTTTGGTTCTGTGGCTTTTTCATCAGAGAAGGCAAAGCACATGAAATGTTCTTCATAGTCTGACTTACTTAGAAAATGACTGTTTTCATACATTAGTATAGTTAAACACTGTCTGCAGTTTTTGATAGCAATAATTGGCTTGGCATTGGAGGCATAAGGTGCTTCCCTGGTGGCTCAGCTGGTAAAGAATCTGCCTGCAATGTGGGAGACCTGGGTTTGATCCCTGGGTTGGGAAGATCCCCTGGAGAAGGGAAAGGCTACCCACTCCAGTATTCTGGCCTGGAAAATTCCATGGACTGTATGTATAGTCCATGGGGTTGCAGAGAGTCAGACACAACTGAGCGAGTTTCACTGGAGTCATAAGAGGATTTAGATGCTGTGAATCTGAAGTGTCCTCAGGAAAGGATATAAACTTTTCTGTAGATCTCAGTAGAATCGGTAAGAACTCCACCCCCAGTGTTAATTTTGTGAGTCCCTGCTATCCACATAAACAAACATACCCAATAATGTCACCTCTCATCTTGAACACGTCGTCCCTCTTCACAGCTGTTTGCTTTGGATTCATAGCCAGTTGCTTGCTAAAACCATCTATTCTCTGCCTGCCAAAACCAAGTTGGGAACAGGTAACTTGCATGTCCCCTCCCTAAGTAAATAATATACCCTGTAAATCTCTGATCAGAAGCAAAAGAAACAAACTTATTCATAAAGGTAAAGTACCTGTAGCTAGTAGTCTGTTTTTACTTGGTGTCTTTCCACTTTTTAAAACCAGTTTTCTATATTGAATGCTTCTGGATTTTCTGTTTATTAGGTTTAATGTATTATTCATTGAATATTCGCTAGTCCTTTTTAGTGGTATTTAGGCTTTTTGAAGTTATGGTCACCTTTGTACAAGAAAAATCTTTTTCAGGTGCTTAGTGCATAAACAGACCAAGCCCCCCATCCCCACCCCCCACCCCCAAACAAAAAAAAGAAACCTGCAGAGATTCTCTGATTAATGTGGGAGTTGGGAGCCTCTGACCATGGCGACACCCATGTGGTTCCCCCGAGCAGGATTTGGAAATTACTAAACTCATCTTTTCTGCCAAAATTAAAAAAAAAATCACAAAATTCTTCCTTCCTCTTTTCTTTGCCCCTCCACGTCTCTAAATCCTCAAACAAAATGCTCAAATTAAGGGAAAAAAAAAACCGGCCTTTTGTATAGTTAGTCATGATGACCTTTACAAGGTGTTCTGTGTGGATGTTTAATATTTCCATTTCTTTTATGAAAGGGGTGGGTGGCAGGAATGTTTTCCTTTATTTTGTTTTTAACTTAGTGTGCAATTATCTAATATACTGGAAAGTACAGAAGGTGCTAAATACAGTGAGTTATATTTGGAATTTAAGAAACAAGTCACATGTTCTAACAGTTTTGAAAAAGAGTTGAATTTAATGCTTTCTTTTATACCAAAAGCTAGTTTATCTGTTTCCTTTGCCTAATAGAAATGGACTCAATTAAGTACATTCAAAATGTGTTATCCAGCCTGGTATTTTTTATTTCTTTATTATTTATCAAGTATATGTGTAGCAGTTTTGCAGATAATAGGCATGGATTATATAAAATATAAAGTCAGTCTTTTTCGTGATCAGTAGATGTAAACTTCCACAGTCTATTTCCTTTTGAAAAAGGTTTAAGTCATTTGAAAAGAGATAATTCTTAAAATCCAATTGTAAAAAAGGGAAATCATATTGGTTTTAAGTAAGATTATTCTACTCCTTTCGTTCTGCTGAACCAAAATTAAGCATACCTTTCTAAGAGGAAAACCTTAAAATATTTTACCATTGTCTAAGACTGCTTTTGCTGGGTTTTATTTTGTATCTATTGAAAGCAAGAATATAGTCAAAGGCAACCTCCTGTTGGGAATTTTCCTTAGAGCTTATAGTTAAATATTTATGAAGACTGAGATTCCATTCATTTTTTGAATTGGTAATTTGGTCTGATAAACCTTTCATATGTGCATTTGTATGAGTTTTATCTCAGCATTTAAAAAATCTTTTTGACATATGTTTCAGAATTAACTGAATTTAAAATATCTCAAAAAGTTTCTAGAAATACTTCTTATGTTTATAGTGGCACTTTTATTTTTCAGACATCCAGAATGCCAGTATTAATGGGACCAATATTAAGGTTATGTCACCAAAACCGCCAAACATGTTTTGAGCATGGGTCCTGTGCTGGATACTGGAAATGATGCTAACATGATAAGGCCTATCCTCTGCCTTCTAGGATTTCTTAGCAAAATTAGAGTATGGTTTGTGACATGTGAATGAAGTATGCAGAAGAAAATTCTAGAGTAAAGGGAAGTTTTGTAGAGAAGATGATGTTTGAGCTGTCTTTTGAAGAATAAGTAGATGATAGAAGAACATTCTGGACAGGCTTGGAGGCATGAGAGCCTGGCACAGTTGGGAAACAAACAAGCGATGTGGTGGGCTTGGGCCAGACGGTTTCTATCTGAAAGGGAAGTTGCAAGAGATGAGACTGGGAAGGGCCTTGTGTTCCTGCTGGGCGGTGTGCAGTTCAGGATACTGGTCGGTAATGCGGTCTCTGAAACGTGCTGAATACTTTAGGACAAAAGTGATGGATTGGTAAGCATGTGTTTGTAGGCATGGAGATGAGTTTCAGATGCCATTGTGATAATACCAGTGAGAGTGATGAGTCCTGAAATGACACAATATGAGAAGGGAAAGGAGCAGAGTGGAGAGGAGGTGACAGACTTTTAGTGCCAACCTTGCCTGTGAAGGCATTGTTTTAGGCCTTCTACTTACATCCTCATTTAGTCCTTAAAGCAGTTCTGAGGCAGGAATAATAATCTGTTTTTAGGCACCAGCTTTGTGGCTGGTCCTAATTGGGCACATTTATTACCGATAATCTGTATAACACTACAGAGTTGCTGGTATTAAGCTTGTTTTTGACATAAGGTTCGGAGAAGGCAATAGCACCCTACTCCAGCACTCTTGCCTGGAAAATCCCATGGATATAGGAGCCTGGAAGGCTGCAGTCCATGGGGTCGCTAAGAGTCGGACACGACTGAGCGACTTCCCTTTGACTTTTCACTTTCATGCTTCGGAGAAGGAAATGGCAACCCACTCCAGTGTTCTTGCCTGGAGAATCCCAGGGACGGGGAGCCTGATGGGCTGCCGTCTATGGGGTTGCACAGAGTGGGACACGACTGAAGTGACTTAGCAGCAGCAGCAGCAGAAGACATAAGGTTGGGGCTTAACAAAAGGTCTCTGGACTGGCTCAAGAGCCCACAGCAAGACAGTGGCATAAATGGCCATTTGTACCCTGATTTAGTTTTAGCATTCACCTTTTTTCCACTGTGTCCATGAGATGTAATGGATAGGTCAGGAAGAAGAGGATGCTGTTCTAAGACAGTTACCAGATTGTGTCGTTTTGGGCAGTCAGGGAAAATGGATTCTAAAGGTGATCTTGGATATAGTACTTTGCACTTCTAACTTTCCTTAATCAACGATCTTATCAGAGAAGTAACATTGTGAAACATAGAACTGTAGCTGCTCGTCAGGATTAAATGAGTAAGAGGTTTGGAGGCTGCGTGGGTGGGACAGCCTTTTTCTGGTTGCTTCCTTCTCTAACTTACCTCTTCACACCCTTCCACATTTATAAACTCACAATCTCTATAAAAACATGAGGTTAGTCTACCAGTATTGTCACCCCCAGTTTCTAATTAAGAAGACTGACACAGAGAGGTGGGACTTCGCTGAGGTCATATATACCTAGAAAGGGAGGCTCAACTGGGATTGGATTTTACTGACCTTCAGGAGATTTCTTTGTATTTGTTTCTCTGCATTTCAGCTCAAGATCTTCAAAGCATATTTTAAAAGGCTTTTGAGGGATGTCCGTTTAAGGTGAGAAAATCGGAAAGAGAGAAACTTTCATTTACTTTTTGTTTTATTTTTTGGGGGGGGTAAAATTTTATGGTCTTTCATTTTTGATTTAGTGGAAAGAACTTAGGTTTGGAGGTGAAAGACTCCAATTTTGACTTCTCCCCTGGCAGGTTGCTTTCTCTAAAGCTGTTCCCTTCAATGAGGAAACATATAAAGGGATCCTTATAAAAGGATCATGAGAATACCTGTGTTACTGTATCCTAGGGATTAATTGAGGTAAAGGGATTAGTATTTTTAAACTATAGGATGTTATTTTTTAATGCTAATACTAAAAAATACACAGAAAATTCTGTGTGGATTAATTTTCTTAGAGGAATAAAAGTAGTAGACAGACTTTGAAGTTTTCTGCAACCTCTTTGTCTTTACTGCCTGGTAAAGATATACCATGTTATGTTTCCCCATAGAAAATCAATTAATTTATCCATCATCTGATACATACATGACAGGGGAAAATTAGACTCAAATCTTGCCCTCAAGGATTCTTCTACTCTTGCAGGAGAGATAAGACACAATCTTAATCCAAAAGAGAGAGTTGTCTGTGAGACACAGATAAAATCCTTTGAATATGAGGAGGGGAATTGTTCCATTGGAACAATTGAGGAAAGTGTTAACAATGAGATGGATTTTGAACTGATTTTGAAAGATAGATAAAAGAGGGACATAAGGGGGAAAGGCACATCTATCCGGCCCAGGAAGTAGTGTAGGAGTACAAAAGTGGAAAAATGAGCTTGTTTGTAGAACAGGAGTTATTTGATTGGCCTGATAGGGAATAAAGTCAGAAAGATAGGTCTGACCAAAAAGGGCCTTTGAGAGCTGTGGGTGATAGAGATTGAGTGTACGTTTTTGAGCAAATGGAATGATGTGAACAAAGCTGTACTTCAGAAGGCCAGCAATGGTTTGAAAAGGGAGCTGCTGAAAACTGAGACAAGCCTTAAGTTGCTGAATAAAGGCAAAAATAGTAGGAATAGAGGAGAAAATTCTCGTAGGAGAGGGATAGGAAATCAATATTGTATGAGTACTTCCTCCCCTTACACAACTTTTCCTTTTACGAAAGAATTCTGGCTGCAGATTTTCACATGAAAGCAGTAGAATTCTCTGGGAGAGTATCATATCTGTTTGCCGATAGTGTGGTACCTACAATAATTTCTACTTATGAAAAAAGTCAGTAGTTGGGGAGAAAGAGGTGAAAAATGAAAATGCTGTTCAGCATGAGTTTGAATTTTTACTGTGAACCAGAGTCCAAGTTTTAGAAAGAATGGTACATGGACACAGATTTGTCTTCAAATAGCTTTTAGAGAGCAAATATGTTAAGCCCACAGTTCAGTAATTTATTAACAGAGTTCGCATCCATGTTATATATGAATGTCCTTTTCTTTGGGAGATAATTCTGTTTGAGTTAGAACAATGGTTTTCAACTTGTTACAAAACTAATACAAAACAACTGATACACTTTTGAGATAATTTTCAGTGTTTTGGAAAGCTAAATAAACAATGTACATCATACATTCCAGCGATAGGATTATACCTCCTAAGTCAGATGTTAAACTTCTTTGTTGGGGACTAAAATTTGCCAGCTCTTGGTAGGGATGCTTATCTGAAACCAATCAGAAATCCTAATTAGCTGTTGTTGACACTTTGAAGAATTTCTGGATCTTGTGATTGTGCCACGATGCTGATAAGCAACATTAAATAGTCCTAGTACCTGAATTGAGGTCAACCAATTATGTATCTTTGCTTACTTAAGAAAGAACAAAGATTAATGATAAATACAGTTCCTTTGAACAAGCTCACTGTAAGTATCGAGTCCAAGGGGGTTAGCT
This sequence comes from Bos javanicus, assembly GCF_032452875.1. Taxonomy (NCBI): domain Eukaryota; kingdom Metazoa; phylum Chordata; class Mammalia; order Artiodactyla; family Bovidae; genus Bos; species Bos javanicus. The sequence goes on along the minus strand of NC_083883.1, from coordinate 29,289,189 downwards.
AAAATAATAAAAGGGTTTCTAGCTGTTGAAAATGTTGAGAACTACTGAGTTAGGCATCTGGTTCGTATGCCCAACCTTTCTCATCCAGGGTTACGAGAGGGTTAAGCACTTATGCAAAATGACTTGGTGACTATTACGTTATAACATACAAATGATTATCTTTTATTTATAATAAAAGAATTAGAAACTATTTATTTCTGTGACTTTTAAGTTCCTGATCATTAGCTTTTTGGGAAAGCTGCTTTGTCTTGACTGTAACTCGAGTCTAATACTGTGTTTTTCTTAAGCACAGCTTCAGTCTTGTGTTGTAGAATTGATTAAATAACTAAAACAGACAAGATTTTTCTGATGAATCTGTGTTTCATAATTATAGAAAGTTATTTTAGCCTGAAGTTTGTTGTCAGACACTGTATTCTCTCTCATTCTTATTTCTCTGTTTCTTTGTCAGTTGGACCTCTTATTAATGTGTCTGATACAGGTCTAACTGGTGACTTCAGTTCTTTAGGCTTACTTTACAATAAACTTGAAGTTTAATTAATGGGGCTGCAGCAAACTGAGGATGTCATTCATGATTATTTACACAGTTATTTTTGTGATTATTTTCCTGCATGAGAATAGTTATTTGTATACAATTACTTTACTTGTCTTCTTGGATTGTAATCATTATTTGTTGCCCGTAGGTTGGAGAAGCATTTGCTGGATGTTAGACAGTTGAAAGTTCTGATACCTTTTTGTCGGACTTTTTCATATTTAACTATGGATGTAAGAGATAGGGAGAAGCTTTGATAGAACAGAATCTGTCTCATTGTCCACTGATGCGAAGACTCAAATTGCAGGAACCACTTCTGCTCTTGTGAGACCAGTTACAACAGTCGTAGCCAAACCTGTTCACAACTTTTACAGTTTAGTGTTTTTCCAATTGAAGTATAATTGATTCACAATATTGTACTAGTTTCAGAGTCACAGCTTAATTTTGGACATACTTTGATCAGTGTGTAGATGATAGTGTATACTGTTGGTTTGCTCGTGTTTGTATTCAGCAGAGAGCATGTACACGCTGGTGCAGTGCCTCTGAATTAACACTGGGCATTCCTGTTGGTATGGTCTAGACACGATAGCAAAATTCTAATTAATTCTAGTTAATCTTCTGAAGATGGTATTAAATGGTGATCTCTTTAACATCTGCTATTGACTTCCCTGCTGGCTCAGATGGTAAAGCATCTGCCTACAATGCGGGAGACCTGGGTTCAATCCCTGGATCGGGAAGATCTCCTGGAGAAGGAAATGGCAACCCACTCCAGTATTCTTGCTTGGAAAATCCCATGGACGGAGGAGCCTGGTAGGCTACAGTCCATGGGGTCGCAAAGAGTCGGACATGACTGAGCGACTTCACTTTCACTTTCATACATACATAAGTAGCTCAGACAGTAAAGCGTTTGTCTACAATGTGGGAGACCTGGGTTCGATCCTTGGGTAGGGAAGATTCCCTGGAGAAGGAAATGGCAACCCACTCCAGTACTCTTGCCTGGAAAATTCCATGGACGGAGGAGCGTGGTGCAGGCTACTGTCCACGGGGTCGCAAAGAGTCGGGCAGGACTGAGCGACTTCACTTCACTTCACATACATATATAAACAGTGTCACAATATTACATATATATAGACAACATATTATTATATATATATAATATGTGATATTATTTCATTAACCCGTTAAAAATTCCTGAGAGGTAGATGGTCTCATAAAAGAGGAAAAACCACAATGAACTGAATTACTTGTACTCCAGATAAGGTACTTACGTTACATGATGCTAGAGAAACAGAAATGAATGGTTCAAAATTGTTGACCTTAAGAGGCTATTGTGTAGAGAAGATAAGCCATGGTCAGAAATACCTGCAAGACGGCGTGAGAACCATGAATGGTACAGAGTGGTAATTAGGAAATGAGATAGGCAAATACAGCGTGCTACTCATGTAAGGATACCAGAAATAACTCCTGTGAAGTAGACCTGCTATTTCTGTAAGCTTTTGCAGTTTCTGAGATGATTCACCTGAGGAAACTAGTGGCTTCTGTTTTCTGGAAATTTTCAGTGATAATTTGGCCGTGAAAGTGCCATTCATATAAGAAGAAATGCATCTTTATTAAGGAATTTCCTATGCAAATACTGTCCTGATCTTTACCGTGATAATACTGTACTAGACACAAAGAATTACTTTACCTTGTTCAGACTTAAACTCACACTGGTCTCCATGGATTTAACATTTTTCTTAAGTCACAGAACCATACACCCCGAGTTTGAAGGTACTGACTGGATGACTGATGTCAGTTCCTGGAAACAGGTCTCTAGTGTCTTCTGCAGATGTTACTAGGGAATGACCATAGGAGGTAGATTGGACTTTTGTGTATACCAAATGGCCTTGCAGTGGCTTTTTGTTGCTCTTAGAACAGAATACAGGCTTCTTACCAGAAATCCGGATTCCTTCATGAACTGGCCCCTCTTGACTCTGCATTAACTAAACATGCTCCCTGGTTCAGATCCTTGCACCTTCTATTCCTTCTTTCACCATGGTGAGTGTTTTCAATGACTTTTTTGTTTTTGGTGATTTATATGTTTATTACCTAAACCAGTCTTTCCCAGTGGGCTGAAAATTGCGCAGGGGAAAGGATTTTGTTGTCAAAAACACTTTAAAATGATTTGTATAAATAAATTTGGAGACAGTCCTAATACAGTGACAGTTACTGGCAGATTTTATTTGCATATAAAGATCAAATTATTCAAAGTGTCTTCTGCTGAAGGCCAAAAGATACATGCATTCATACATTTTTAAATGTAGCCTACAATCTTATTAATCTGGACTAATATATGATATATAAACATCTCTCAAGTATATTTAATACAGTAGTAGTAATTTACAGTATTTTTACATGAGATGTTTGAGTCTCTAGAGTTTTGTTCTGAGGAAGCTAGAACTATTTTTCTGCTCCAAAGGGTTGCTGTTCTTTTGGGGAAACCAGCTTGAATTTATATCTTTTCCTTCTTAAGTAGGTACTTTTGCCTCAGTTTGGGTAGTTCAGTTTTATTTTCGAGTTATCATAACCCAGGCAAGAGCTAGGTTTTTAGGACTCTGGTATTTCCACATTGTCAGTTAGTCCAGCAATTATTTCTCTGGCAGTATTTACTCTTTTATTCATTAAAGCATAAATTAGAACATGTATCATTTTAAAAACTTCCCATGAGTATTTCTTGTGTATTTCCTCTTCCTGTGAATAGTGATGGTGTGGTCCCTGTAGTCAGCTTGTAGAATCTTGACTTGCTAAAAAACAAATTCAGCATGAAGTTGTTGCCAGAGGAGATTCAGCCAGATTGCCTATCTAAAGCCACCTCCCTGTTTCCTAGAGTCGCCCCTCCCTTTAATAGTTCTGTGCCCTGCCTTCTTATGGTTCTTGGTCATGAAGGTTGTAGAAATAACTTGCCTTCACCTGAATGTCTTCACACTGGGTTTTTCCTTGCTTTTTTAAAAGTTGATTTTCTTTTTCCTGGAAACTTGAGGGGTCCCAACCTTATAATCTGTTAAAAACTTTAGATGTATATTTCCTGGGTATTCAGGGATTTCTTTAAATTATACTGAACAAGGCTTTATAGGAATCCCTATTTACCCATCCACATAAAGGTTGTTTTTCAGTTGAAGACAGTTTTCTTTCCCTGACTTTTGTTTAAATATTTCTGGTGTTGTGTAAATCTCCTGCTTCTTAATTATAAAATTATATACAGATTCGTTCATTCTCATACTTATTCTCTCCCATTTACATTGTTTAGATGGATTCTTGTATGTAAAGGTACTTCTAACATAGTAGGCCTTCAGCGGGTTTTGGTTACATTGCATTGGTTTGGTAAAACTCCTGTTTAGTTAAACAGGTTTATCAGTCACCTGTGTGTATGTGCTCAGTCACTCAGTCGTGTCCAACTCTTTGTGACCCCATGATCTGTAGCCCGCCAGGCCCCTCTGTCCATGGAATTTTTCAGGCAAGAATAGTGTGGTGGTTTGCCATTTCCTCCTTGAGGGGATCTTCCCTACCCAAGGACTGAACCTCTGTCTCCTGCGTCTCCTGCATTGTCAGGTGGATTCTTTACCATTGCACCACCTGGAAGTCCCCTGCTGATCACCTACAATGTGCTGAACACCATGCTGGTTGCTGGTAATTGGGAAGATGAATATTACCTTTGAGCATCTTGAGGTCTAGTGAGGCACACAGCTGACTCTAGTACGTGATATAAAGGGAAATTCATCACACAGTGAATTGTAAAGACCTTAAGCTGGGCCAGTTTTAATGTTTCATAGTGTGTTTCCTTCTGGGCTGTGGCTGGTATGGAAGTTTTCTTTTTCCCTTCCCCCTGTTTTATTTTTAAATAACAGTGTATTGCTGCTGCTTTTGTATAATAGTTCATTTTTAGAGAATGAATAGTAGTAAAAGACTGAGATTTAGTGAAAAATGTCTGATGAAGAAAATAAAAACTATAGGCCTACAGGTTGAACTAAGATAACTAAGACTATCATTTAAAGTATGATAATAAGTATTTTGTATAGTTTTCCAGAAAAAGAAGTTCTTTATTGAGTAACATCTATGGATCCTTACGACTGGGAATATGGCACTCCTAATTTAAAGTTTGCTAAATTTTTTCGTAAGTTCAACAGTGTAGGTGTTGGCTTTTTTCATTTTCTTTGTTTGTCTCAGTACACTGATGTTTTGTCTAAATAACATACCCTCATGCTTGAATTGTTGTATCTAATTTAGGCCTACTAATTATTAGATATTATCTTTTTTAAAGAGTAGTGAAATCAAAGATACATATTGTTACAAATATAATTACATTTCAGAGACTGAAGTTAATGAGTTTAGTTTGTAGAATAAGTTTTTATGTCCTTACTGACAGCCCACACCAATAACTTTTATATTTAATTCTATTTCATAAACTCCATGTCAGGTTAACAAACCCAATTTATTTTATTATATATTGAACAAAATTACTCTTTCAGTAAAATTTTACTTAATTTTGAGTTTCAAAAAGTAAATGTGGACATCTTTGTCATTTAAGCATCAGCTTTCCTGAGTTGTTTTAGATAGAAGTTGCTTCTTGGTTTCACCGATGAAGTGTCATGAATTACTGTGCAGAGAAAATGAGAAGGGAAGGGCAGTAGGGTTCCCAGAGAGGAGATAACTGTTCTGGCTTAACTAGGACAGGCCTGGTTTTGTATGAACCTTCCTGAATGGGTATGTATTCAGAGTCATGGCCTAACAAATGCCTTTGACTGTTTATTCCCCCTGAAGGACAAGCTGGTGGCAGAGGAATCTTCCCAGGCCAGCTCAAGTGTTTGGGAAGGATACCCAAGTGCTGGCTCTGCAGTCCTTCCAGACACCTGGGGTCACGCTGGTATTGTTAATCAAGTCACTTCCCTCATTGTGTACATCCAGTTCTCACGTCAGAACCTAGAGCCAGTTAGAGCTCCACCGATGGCAACTGCTCTTGGCAAAGAGCTCAAATTTCCAGCACAGCATTTTGCTCTGATTTTTTTTCTAATCAAGAAGTTACGTGCTTATTATAAAGTTTAAGCAGGATGGAAGAGCATAAAGAAGAAAGTAAAAATATCTAAAATCTTACCACCCAGAGGTAATTACATTTAATATTATCCATAATAGAAAAGTAATAGGCACTGAGATACTTTTCAACTTGGTCTTTCAGTTCCAAGAACACGAGCATGACAGGGCACTTCCCTTCCTCCCCCATTAACAGCTTTATTGAGCTTTACTTCATATACCATACAGTTTACCCATTTAAAGTGTACAATTCAGTGATTTTTAGTATACTGATAGAAGTGTATAACTATCGCCATAATCAGTTTTAGAGCAGTTTGATCACACCATTAAGCATTATCACCATTCTTACCCCCCACACCCCAGGTGGCTCAGTGGTAAAGAATCCACCTGCCAACCCACTGCCGTATTCATGCCTGGAAAATCCTGTGGACAGAACAGCCTGGCAGGTATAGCCCATGGGGTCACAAAGAGTCAGACATGACTGAGCAACTGAGCATGCACACACCCTTACGTCACCCCATTCCTTCATCCCTCCCAGCTCTTGGCAACCACTAACCTGTTTTCTGTCTCTATATATTTGCCTGTTCTGTACATTTCATATAAATGGAATCATACAACATGTGATCTTTTGTGACTGGCTTCTTAGCACAACTTTTTCACAGTTCATCTATTTTGTAGCATGTGTCATGCATGGCAGTTTGAAAAGTAAATCATTAGCACATATTTATAAATCCAGGCATACTTTCTAAATTTTAACAGCTGAGTTTCTCATTTTAACAATTTATTTTCATGTGTTAAAGTTGTATACAGTGAAAGTAATGATTAATTCTGAACATTTTCAAAATAAATAGGTTATAACCAAAGCAGAAAGGCTTCCTCATATTTTTTATAAAACCCAACATGTTAAAATGTGGTAAATGGTGTAAGGTAGAATCGTGTAGTGGTTTTCTGTGTCAAATTGATTGTATATAGAGAAGAATGCTGGACCATTTGTGAAAATCTCTTAGGTTTATTGTCTTGGCTCTCAGGCACATTTTCTCGCCCAGCATTGTCCTGCCTTCACTTTTACCCCCATATCCAAGAGCATTAGCTTAGAAACTTCATACTTTTTTTTTTTAAACTTCATACTTTTTTGATTCTCCTCTCTTACAAAAGTAGGGAAGAACAGACATGGTCTTTGAAAACTTCTGTGTTGCACTTTTAGAGTGAAAACAGTTTTCTTAGTTAAAAGAATTTCACCTCTTCACTTAAGGATGAGGGAACGAAATTGTGTGAATTTCCTTAAGAATGTTTTGAGGTGTTCTCATATTATTAGATGCTACCTCTCATCCCCAGATGAGCCTGGCCCATGGAATTGGGTCCCCATCCCCTCCCTCTTCTCCCTCCCACTTTGCCTAATGTTAATGTTGCCTAAAACTTTTAAGTCTAGGCAGATTCTTCACATTTCTTAGAAAATTTAGTATTACCCAATTTTGTATTTATACTTAATTATCTCCTTTCAAATTTTTGAAGTGGAAAATCTTTAAAAACATAGGTAATTAATAAAACTTGAAACAGGAAATAAGAATGCCTAGGAAAGGAGGGAGAAATAATTATCTTAGTTGTCTGGAGACTAATAGTAACTCCTGCTGACTACCAGAAAGTTCTAATCTTCAAAGAGGGAGCATACTGGTTGACCAAGAAGATCACAGACAGAAGACATGTGCACATAGGAGGAGCATACAGCTCATTTGAGAATTTAAAAGGCCAGCGTACCCAGAGAGAAACAGAGTATGAGTTGGATGAGTTAGGATACAGTTACATCATGGGGAGAAAGCACTGGATTTTGGTATTTATCTTTAGATCAGTGGAAAGCTATTGAAGCGATTTTACTAAGGGAGATGATTTGATCTGGTTTAGTTATTAAGTATTACTGGTTTCTGTGGGGGAGGGGAGAGGTAGGACAATCAGGATGAACAGATTAATTAGGTGATGCCATATATAGGCTAGTGATAGTGATGGTGTTAGTAGCTTCTGTGTCTGACTCTTTGCAACCCCGTGAACTGTAGCCCACCAGGCTCCTCTGTCCATGGAATTCTCAAGGCAAGCATACTGAATTGGGTTGCCGTTCCCTTCTCCAGGGGGTCTTCCCAACCCAAGAATCGGACCTGAGTCTCCTGCATTGCAGGCAGAGTCTTTACCTTTTAAGCCACAAGGGAAGCCCCATGTAAAATAGTCTAGGCTGGTGTATTTTATGTCCCTAAATGCATGTGTATTTATAGTTTATGTTTAGTATTGACATGTTGAATACATTATAAAATGTGAAATTATAGAAATATAAAAAGAATGAGAAAAAATGAACAGAAGTAGAAGTACTACTATTTTCTTTCCCATCGCAGGGTATGATTAGTATTCTGGGATATGAACCCCACTTTGCAAACCAAAAGATCCTGAATCAAAACAAGAGATCATGGAACATGAACAGTGGCAGTGGAGATGGTTTGGAGAGAGAAATGCAGAGATTGTATTCATAGGACTTGGAAATAGGTTGAATAGTAGTAATAGACGGAACGGAATCCCCAGGTGGCTCAGTAGTAAAGAATCCACCTGCCAGTGCAAGAGCTACGGGAGACTTGGGTTTACTCCGTGGGTTGGGAAGATTCCCGTGGAGGAGGAAATGGCAACCCACTCCAGTATTCTTGGTGGAATAATCCCGTGGAGTGAGGAGCCTGGAGGGCTCCTTCCATGGGGTCACAAAGAGTAGGACACCACTGAGTGCAGAATAGAAAAAAGAGGTGAAGAGAGCCCTAGATATCTGGTTTGCGTACCTGAATAGATTAGAGAGTTAACCAGATGCTGTAGTAATGAGCTCAACATCTTTGTTAAAGCATTCTGCCTGAACGTGCTGCTTTCTCTGAGCATATTCTTACTAATTTCTTAGTAAGGAAGGACAGGGAGGGGTGGGGGTGGGGGGATGGAGGTGGTAAGGTGATTGATGGACAGGCCTTGATCTATGCTCAGGAGGAAGAAGCAGAGACACGAATGCTGGACATGAGTTACTCTTGCCTTTGGAAGTGTCATATAGACCCTGCAGCTTGACTCTTCAGTTTCTTTAGCTGGAGGTAGTCACTCATTCCACATCCAAAGGGCTTACGAAACAGGTGTTGGAATGATGCTGTTGCCAAAGCCTAATCAATTATCAGCAATTTATCAACTGTGAGCAGTCATCTTCATACTTGCTTAGAAAGAAATAAAATGCGTTTGAGGCCCTAATTTAGGGGAGAACTAAAGAAATGAAGAGGGGTGGGGAAACCCAACCATACAAACAGTTTTGCCTAAGACTCAGTAATTTAGAAAAAGAGAGTGGTGGTATTTTTTTCACTCATGACTATGGACATGTAATGTTTCATTTCCTGAGGTATGTAAGATTTTCCTTTGTTAAAAACTATATGTATTTTAAAACAGTTTGAAATTCTTTTGAAAATGTTTTAAAATACCACTTTAAAAATACCACACTTTGAGTAAAATTTACTATTTGTAAGTCTCATGTCATTTAGCACAGTGCCCTGCAGATAGAGTACATTTTTCCTCCCATTTTTATTGAGGTATAATTGACAAAATTGTAAGATGTTTACAGTGTACATCATGATGATTTGATACATGTATAAGTTGTGAAAGGATTTCTTCCATCTGGTTAATGCAGCTATTGCATATTTATCTTTTCTGTTTGGTTGATTAGTGGTTTTGTTTGGTAAGAACATTTATGTTCTTTTCTCAGAAAATTTCAGTTATACAGTACATTGTTATCAACTATGTTTTACATTAGATCTTCAGTCTTTATTCATTTTATAGCTAAGAATGTGTATCCTTTTACCAGCCTATTATCGATCCACCCCACTCCCCAGCCCCTGGCAATCACTCTTCTACTTTCTGTTTCTGTGAATTTAGCTTTTTAGGTTCCACATCCAGGTGATTCCATGCAGTCTTTTCTTTGTCCAGCTTATCACAGTTAGCATAATAACTTCAAGATCCATCTACATTGCTGCTAATAATAGTATTTCCTTTTTCCTATGGCTGAATAATATTGCAGTGTGTGTATATTAATATATATATATTAATATAGTGCATCTTCTTTGTCCATTCATGTGTTAATGAACACTTAGGTTGTTTTGTATCTCAAGTTTTGTGACTGTTGCTGAACTGAACATGGGAATGCAGATTATTTCTTCAGTTACCTGTGTTCAGTTCTTTTGGGAATATACCAAGAAGTGGGATTTCTGGGTTATATGGTAGTTCTGTTGTTAATTTTGGGGGAAATTTCAATATTGTTTTCCATAGTAGCTGCCCCAGCTTCTATTTCATGGTACCTACTTTTTGAAGAGAGGCAACCATACCACACTGCAGCGTCTTCCTCCATTCTATTCTAGATGTATTAGAACAAACACAAGCACATTTGCTTTCAGTCAGTTCAGTTCAGTCGCTCAGTCGTGGCTGACTCTTTGTGACTCCATGGACTGCAGCATGCCAGGCTTCCCTGTCATTCACCAACTCCCAGAACTTACTCGAACTCATGTCCATTGAGTCAGTGACACCATCCAACCATCTCATCCTCTGTCATCCCCTTCTCCTCCCACCTTCAATCTTTCCCAGCATCTGGGTCTTTTTCCATTGAGTCAGTTCTTCGCATCAGGTGGCCAAAGTATTGGAGTTTCAGGTTCAGCATCAGTCCTTCCAGTCCAAGGGACTCTCAAGAGTCTTTCTCCAACACCACAGTTCAAAAGCATCAATTCTTCAGCACTCAGCTTTCTTTATAGTCCAACTCTCAACATCCGTACATGACTACTGGAAAAACCATAGCTTTGACTAGACGGACCTTTGTTGGCAGAGGTCTCTGCTTTTTAACATGTTTTCCTGCCCTCTCACAACTGCTGACAGTAGCTCTTTGCAGTCATGATGATGATAACCTGGGGCCCTCGTGGTAGCCACTGCTAATTTGGATGCTGGTGCTGTGCTCACTCAACAGACCAGCTTTCCAGAGAGCACAAACCAAATGAAAACCAGCTCTAAGCAAACATTTTCTCATTTAATCCTCAGAAAAAATGCTGAGATGGGTAGTATCCTCATTACAAGTTGCTTTGAGATTAATTGCTGTGACACCTAAGGTTAAAAATGTGAATACTAAGAATCTACTATACTAATTCTTTATAGCAGTAACAGTAATACTGATCAAGTGACATCTTGTCATTTTCTCCTAGTATCTCACCCAAGGTTTCTGTACTCCCCTGCTTGTACAAAACACCTAACGATAAAGTATGTTAAAGGGTGGAGAAAGCCTGAGGGATAGCTGTTTTACAAACTATTAGAAATATATGAACAACCATGACAAGACTATTTCACGGTCGGTGTAGCTAATAGAGATAGGTCATTTTTCTTTTCTTGAAGTCTAAAATAGAGGTTAAGTTTTGATTTTTTGATACATCTTAACCTCCTCAGTTCGTGTTTTCCTTTAGGGTCCATCCTTATTTCTCTAAGCCCTAAGCCTATTTTAATACGCTGATTTAAAGAGAAATGTCCCTTTTTTTCTTTTTCTAACTGAATTTCTTCAATCCGAACACTGAACCTTCTTTTCGCATATTCTATGCTCCTCCCTCAGTTGAGCAAAGAGTCAGCAGCATCAGTATTAAGCAGGAAGTGCTGTTAGCCTTATGCATATGATGGAATGAATAATTTAGTATCTTCGGGAAATGCAAACTGCAGTAGAACTCAATCTAGCTTATCAGAATTTAGATAGTTCTTTACAGGGTGGTATGAAGTAAAAGTCAGTAGGAAAAAGATGTTTAAAGATACCAGGTTGCATAGAATATTGCATAATTGTTTAAATTGTCACGAGATTGGGAGTTTTGTGTCTTATGTGGTAATAATGTTTTACCTGCATTCTGACAAATGTCAGATGACTTTTTGCCAAAATGATTGGTAATGGAATGTGGCAGTTTCTTTGCTGTCAGAGACGAGATAATTTCTCAGGTTTTTCCTGTAAGTTTTTAATATTTTTCTTATTTTTTAATCCTTTAAATATAAATGAAAGGAACTGAAAGGTAAAACCTGAAGACTAGGCATGTTTATTTACTAAAGGCTTTATAGAAGTAGTCATTTACAGACATCGGTAAGACAGATCTTTTTTTTTTTAAGTTTAAACTTAAAATGTAATTACTGATTGGCATGATCTGATTAGGCTAGTAGACATTTTATATGTGTGCCTGTGGTCTTTTTTTATGTCATTACTGTAAATAATTGTGCATGCTACTTTAATAATAATTGATTGGGTGGGTGGAAGTACTTAGCAAAGGTGACATTCATTAGTCTTGTTTGTGTTTAAAAAATCTGCTGTATTTAATATCTTTAAAGCAAGATTTAAACTTAATTGGATTGTATTAAATCTAATTTCTATAAATGATAAAGATTTTCTTGATTATTTAAGATTTATTACCATTTGCAGGTGTATATTCTTAAAATATAAATTGGTTTGGTTCTGATTCTATGCAGACTTTTTTTAGTTAGCATATATTGTATTATTAAAGAATACAGTTTTAAGGGAAATACTGTCTTGTTTGCCTTTCTTCAGTCTTTCTTAAGTCAGTATATTTTTAACTTGTTCACTGTTTCTTGATTAATACTGATTGGAAGAGAAAATCTTTCCCAAGCTGAAAAGAATTTCTTTAGTATTTTATAGAAAAGTATTGATGTAAAGTTTTGAATGTTATTAATGTAAAACTAAAAGAAATTTAGTTTTGTTTTTCCCACCCTAATTTTGAGTGTCATCTTGCTTTTATAAAAACCTTTTCATAAATTATCACCTCCTCCTCATTGAATTTTTCACTTAAAGAGAATTTATCTCATTAATACTCAAAGTAAATTTTAGTGTAGATAGCCTAAATACTAAATGGCCTTTTGATGTGGCCACACATTTTTAGTAAGATTTTTTTTCAAATGTGTATGCATACACACATGTTGAAGAAAAAGGAAAAGTAAAATGTGGCTTGATAAAACAATAGTTTTGATGTTTTTCAAAGTGAAAAATGAAGATATTCTTACTTTACATCAATAAATATGTAACACTTTAATTGTTGGAGGCTGTTTAAAATGGCTTTGGTCTTTTTCAACTAGGAGAAATGAGTTCAGCTCATGTTAAGCTAATCATAAGCATTTCCCTTAAATTTTGTTCAGCTGCAGCTTCTTTTAAATGAGCAATACTGAAAGAGGGTAACTATCTTGAAATTAACTAATGGCCAAAGGTTTGACTCCGTGTATCTCAGATACATTTATGTTTTAAGATAAATTGTAAAATTCAAATTGATGCGTTCTCTGATTGTGTAACTCAGGAAATAATTAAGCTGTAAGTGCATCATTTGATCTGTGGCTTATTATAGGGTTTTTCCACAAAAAAAAAAAAAAAACCACATAAAATTTTTTGAAAAAATTATGTCACAGAGTATGAGGGTCTAGCTAGGACGTATGTATAATACGTTTTGAACCTTTCAAAGCACCTTTTAGTTTATGTGAAGTTCTTCAGATGGCCCCGTTGTCTTTTGAAGCTTCTAACACCAAGGTGTCTGTTGCAGCCCAGAGCAAGGTTACTGCTACCCAGGACAGCACTAATTTGCGATGTATTTTCTGTGGTAAGCAACATTATGTTTACATTACTTTTTCAAGCTGTGGTACATACTACTTGCGCATTTCCATAACTTTTGTTTCCTTAGGCCATGGTCTGGTTTGTGGAATTTGGGATATACAGCAAGCTACTGTTTTATGTTGTGATATTTGTTGTGGTTCATGTAGGTGATTTGGTCAGCTTTTGAGTTGGCTTCCTAGCGAGGGTTTAGTTAAAATTAGGATCTCAGAACTAATTCTTGTTCACTTCTTCCAACATGAATGAGAGGGGTTTTTGTTTGTTCGTTTTTGTTTTTAACTACTTTGTTTGAGAGCAGTCTTTTAAATTAGAGTTTTAGAGGGAAAGTTTTATCCATCTTACTATGATATCAGGAATGTAATTGGGATTTACTGGAAGGGAGCGTTTGCTTAGCTTGAATTAGTTTCCAAATGTACATGTTGTGAGGCAGCTGTGAGCTCTTTCATGCTTTGATAGGTTGATTTTCTGATCGACAGCCTCCTTGATTCAGTAGGTTAGATATCTGTGGCTTAGGAGTGAATTTAGGCTTATAGTGTGTTTTCTTTCACTCTCACGCTCATATACACATGTGTGCACATATATGTGTTGTTTGCATGGACAAATCAGTTATGTCACTTAGCCTTTTTTCCACATTACAGTTAATCAAGTATATGCATATCCTTCTCCTTACTCTAGGATATATCTGCATATGTAAACATTTACACACACACACAGACATACATCTGAATTCCTTTTAGTTTCATTTGATTCTAAAACTTTGGTTTTGAAAACCCCAGTTCAAAAAGTGACTTTTAAATCTTACAGGCGCAGCAGCCCCCGTCTTTGACTCAGATATGCCTTTTTTACCACTATATACCTTAACTGGCCAGATTATTTTATGAGAGATAGAATGATAAACACTACTAAAATGTTATATGAACAGTTCAGCTGTGTATCTTTATTTTATCCACGTGACTCAGAGTTTTTGATATGCTCCTTCAGTACTACTAATATTGTTTCTTTACCTATAAAGAGAATTGTTTTAAGGTTGATATACTTGCTGGTTTAGGCAAGGAAATATGTGTTATAAATTGCCCCCCAAAATGAAAATTCTGCTGCATTCCTTAATCACCTGAGGTTTTATTTTATGATTGTTCCAGGTGACAGTTATAGGAGTGGGCCTGTCATGCGGCCCTGTATAAACACTTCACTCCATCTCAGATTCCTCAGTTAATCCTTGCAGATTAAGTGTTTAATTAGTAACTTTTAATTTTGATTTTTCTGCCTCCTCCTGGGGGTTCTTCCAGGCCATCTTTTGGACTAGCTGCAAGTGTGATTGTTCCTGTTTGTGTTATTAGGACTCTGTAGCTCTTTTTGAAAACTTACTTGATGTTCTATACTTTGCTACTTAATATGTGGGGTTTCACATGCAGAATAATAGATAGAGTTTACCTAGTTGCAGAATAATAGAGTTTACCCAGTTGCAGAGAAGAAAGAGATTTGGCCTTCATAAAGGTGAATTTTTTAAGCTGTAAAATAAAAGCAAATTTCCCCCATTATTACCTTTGATTGATTGAACTGTGTGCAAACAATATAATTACCACATTGCTAAGTTTAAACTTGATTGTATTGTGTATAATAACACTTATTTGTCTTTTAGTCCTGTGTTTTTAAATAGTCTGTGGCTAAGTGTGAAACAAGATATGGGAAAATTAAAATGTGACAATAAGTGAAATGTGCTTTAGCCAAAACTCAGTACTAAAGTCAAGACTGAAATGCCATTCATTCCTGGTTTAGAGAGATGTTCTGTTCTGATTTCCATCATTTGTAAATTACTGTATCAGCGACATGGACACATTTTCTTTATTAGAATCAGTGATTTACATACTTTGCTACATGAATCCTAGCCAGGACACATTAAGACCAACTATTGTCTCTGGCTCTGGTAATAAAACAGAAAAAAACTTAACTCTCATATAGCTACTGTTCTTTATGATACTAGAGTAGGGACAGAGCAGGTTCACTTGTCTCTTCTCCCTTTTCCCTCCAAAAGAACTGTTGACTATCCTGTGATGCTCCTAAAATGTTGTTATTTAACCCACTTGTTAGAAAACTACCTTTTTTTTTTTTTTTTGGCATTCTCTGAGAACACAGATACTCATGTAGACATATGACCTGTGTGCAGTGACCAGTAGTTGTGTTACAGAAAGTACAGTGGCAGCTGACAGCCTGTACTCTCACCTGCTGCTTCATGTTGTGTGGTGCCTTTGGTATAATTTACCAACTGTGTAGCCCCGTAGAGTGTTGGACGAGAAGAAAGAATGTAATCGTGTACCTAAAGTTCATAATTTACCTAGAACTCTTACTTAATCTCACAGTACATTTATATTATTTTTAAATGCACATACATTTCAATGTGCTTGTTAATTGTGAGTTGACTGTATTGATAAAGAGGAAACAAAATAACCAGATTAAATATGGATGTGAGAAAATGCTGGGGGAGGAGGCTTCTCCTTTTCTGTTCCCACCCCCACCCCTTTTAAAGAAAGTTTTTGGGAAGATAACCCATTATCACCAAGAACCATGTAGAAAAGAATTTTAAAGAGTGTCTTTTAGTTCTTGGATTCCTCCCATTTAAAAAGGATCTTCCTTGTTGTAAACTATTTTTATAATTAGTAATATAAGCCAGAAAATATTACCCACATTTTTTAAAGCTCCTTTTAAAACAAGTTTGCTGAGTAAACTTAAAACTCAAAACTTAAAAAAAAAATCCAAATTAGTTTTTATGAATTGCTAAAAGAGAGCTTTCTCACATTCAGATTTTTTTGTGAGTTATATCAAACTTTCGTTAGTTTAATTTAAAAAACCTTTAAATGAAATCAGTAGGATTGAGTTATTGACATCTTTCTCTTTGTGTTGAAACTTAACATCAAGAGCTTTTAATTGGTGAATTTAATCTATTAATATTATTGTTACAATAATAATTACAGTGCCTGGTATAGATGTGTTAGGATCAAATTTGAGATTGATGCCAAACAAATCCGACATTCACCTGATTAATTATTTGAGCCGCATGAGGTTTTAACTTAAATATCCAAACATTATTTTTGAAAATTGTTAAACCATGATGGTCTTGTGAGTTGCCCATGCTAAATACTCACATTTAGTATTTTTTTTATAAATATAACTTTGGAAATACTGCCTCCAACTAGTTTATGTTTTCAAAAGTACCCTCCCACCTTGTTTGTCCCCGTCCTTTGGCCAGAAGAGACAAGTAATGTACACTGAACATTAGTATATGGCTTAATACGGCAGTCTGTTTTTGTATCATTATCTTGATATCAGAAAGGGGAGAATTCCAGTCTGTTTACTAGACACTATATATTTTCATTTATGCAAACATTTAAATGCATTCTTAATTTTAGAAGCTTTTTGATTTTTTGTTGTTGCTGTTACTGATGACATGGAATTAATATATTTTTATATTTCCTTTATGTGGCTCTTAAAATAGCAGAGACTTTTAGGAAATCTAGTGAAGTATCATTGCAGTTGTCATCTAATTTGTCTTCAGAGGACAAATTAAATGATTAAAAACATGTAAAGAGATGAGGGAAAAATTAGTAGGTAAGTGCAGATCAAATTTTTTTTTACACTTGCGATATAACAAGTACTGTATTATATTCTAATGAACCTTATCGTTCTCTTTGTGAAATCTCCACTAGTATAAAATAGATACTTGGGGCTGTTAACTCAGATTTACAAGAATTTGCTTTAGCACTTAGAAGCATTTATTTATTAACTGTATTTTATACTAGTGGTCTATAAAAACACTTTCAAAATATCTGCCAGGGGCCTTTGCTAGCACACTAGAATTCACAAATATGTATAGCATTATCATTATGCATATATTTCTCTCCAAGAGTGAAAGATAACTACTATTTCTTTATTCTCTTCTTTACTGGATTAAATTCAAGATTGTTCTATTATAACTATAAGCATTGTATATTAGGTCCAGTATTTTATTTATCTCATTTTGTGACACAATTTTTATATCCAGTGACATTAAAATGTCCCATTGTTTAGTGGCCTTCTTTATGAGATGCTAAAAATGGGTCTGCATTTTATATGACATGGGAATGAATGGTCATTAGTTTCTCATGACAGAATCGTGTTGGTTTGAATGCAGGTTTTTTGTTTTGTTTTACCCCAAGTGAAAAATTATTGCAGTTATCTCTGTTACATTAAAAAGTTCAGATAAGTAGATTAATTATATGTGAAAGTTTAGCAAATGTTTGTTTTCACCAGTGCTGGAAATGCCAGGCCATTAAATAAGAATGGCAACTTAAAGTGGGCAAGTTTGATAAATGCATTAGCGTGCATCAGTCTAGTAATAAGGTTCTCATGCTTTCTCTCTCCTGTTTTTCATTTCCAGTGTTCTATTTAGGTGAGTTTTTGAATTCTGATTTTTCATTTAAGTTCTCCCTCTCCACTTCATGAATAAGTACCCCAAAGAGAATGTCTCATTGTCTTAGAAAATGTCAAGCTTAGGTGCCTATTCAGATGCTCATTGAACACTTGTTTTACTCAAGCTCTTCATATATAAATGTTTATTTTTCCTTTATTGTTGATGTTTTCCATTTGTTTCAAGTAAGCCTTCTGGAAATAATGACAGTATTTTGTTGCAGTCTTTCATTTGCTGTGTGTTATATGAAGCTTATATTTTATTTTGCTAAACAAAAAGAAGATACATTTGTAATTATGTGATGGTTTTATGTTATTCTCATGATTTTACCTCCTCTATCCAGCACAATATAAAGATAATGTTCATTTATAATGTTTCCCTCCCTTTTTAGGGCCAACATTGCCTAGGCAAAATTCACAACTACCTGCCCAAGTTCAGAATGGCCCATCACAAGAAGAATTGGAAATTCAAAGAAGGTAAATTCCCAAGTTATTATTTGCCCCTGTCTACTGCAGAAGACCAGTCTGTGAACATCTGATATTGAAAGTAGATTGTGTCTCATCATGAACTGTGTACTGTTAAGAAGTCTTCAAGACATCTTATTTTTATAGCTGTTATAAATTAATCTATGATTGTTACGGCTGTCAAGTGACTAATTTGGAAGGTTGAAGTAGTGTTGACTGTATAAGGCATTGGACATTAGATATGACTTAGTAATGAAGTGTATAGTCATTCTGATTTTGATTAAACTGCTGGTTTAATGAAATCAATAATATTATCTTCATTATTTTCAGTGTAGTGTAGAAATACATTTGAAATTATAATACAGCTTCATCTAGGGATTTTTTTTTCTGAATTAGCAAAATAGTCTCTAAATTATAAGCTACTTTATAACAAAACAGTTTTATAAAATTCAGGTACAATCAGTAACTAAAATTAAGCTAGTCAAACCAGGTGTCCTACTTAAAGAAAGGAAAACTTTTTGGAGATGTTGATGTTGCTTTTTATTACTAGTAGATTACCCCTGTTTTGTTCTGGAAATTGATAGCCATCATGTAGATGGAATTTTCCAGTTGAAAGGGATTTGCTCCATGCAGGCCAGTATTTTTTATTGTTGTCTTTGATTTGGACCTCACATCTGAAACATTCTTTATATTCTTTATGTTATTAATACATGTGCCACGTTTCCCTGACGGGTGGTCAAGGGATCTCTTGCTGTGGTTCTGTGTTGGTTACTTTGCTGTGTAATTACTTAGTTCTTGAAGAATGCCCTCCAGGATCTCCCAAAATGAATTTTGTTTTTGACAGTCTGTATCTTCAGGTAGTTCCAGAAATAGCCTCCATATTTGGTGAAACTATGTCTGCCCTTTAGAGTGATGCTGTGACAGATATGAATAAAATGAGTTTCTGTAGAAATAAAATTGAAAGGACATAATCATTTCAGTTCTGTGTTGAAAGTTTTAAACATACTAGGATAATTCTAACAGAAATTGTAATGATCTGTCTCTCACACACACAAAAAGAAAAGTAGTTAGTAAAAATTATCATAGAGGACTTCCCTAGTGGTCCAGTGGTTAAGACTCTGTCTTTGCACTGCAAGGGGCACATGTTTGATCCCTGGCCAGGAAACTAACATCCCAATGTTAAGAGTAGTAGATTTGTAGAAGGCTAGGAAGAATCAGGAGAAAACCCTGAACATAGTAAGTACATAATCTTTGGGTGCTACAAAGTGGGCAAGCAAGCAATCCCAGACACAATTGCTGGAGGCCAGGACAGTAGAGAATAGAGACAGAAACCATCTGCTAGTACTGCTGACTCATTCAGGGTCACAGGTGGGACATCCGCTTTGCACAGGGCTGTCAAGAACTTGCAGCATACAGTTTTAGTTGGAAGTGAGTATTTTAAGTGAATTTTTAGTAATTGTTACTAGAACACCATGCCTCATGTATGTTTTTTCTCTTTTCAAAGTGTTCATCTGAGCGAAGTTTTTCTCTTTGTATATAAGTAGATGCTTTTGAGTTTGAAAAGTGAAGATGTTTACATTACTTGTTTAGTTGAAGACTTGAACTCAGTCATTTTGAAGCATAAAATCCAAACTTCTGAAAAGTTCATATAAATTTTATATTTTTTGTCCACAGTCACGCATAGACTGCTTTCTCCTTCCACATGACACCAACCAATTTCCTTCTCTCTCCAATAGTTATTTCATCTTCATTCCTTTTCTTTATTCTCCACCCACTTCTTTTTTATTCTTATGAAATCTGCCTGTGTCTCCACAGATCTACTGGACATGCTGCTTCCATCATTTACTTAGACTAGTCTTCTCTTAGAACACATGTACCACTTCTCTTTCTTCATTTTGATACTTGAGAATCTCTTCTTTTTCCTAACCCTTCTCCTTTTCTCTCCTTTTTGTACCTCTTTGTTTTCTTATGTAAGTTTTTACACTAAACTATCTTTATTTTTTCTTTCTGCACATAGTATAACCTTTGAAAAATTGATGGTTTGGTTGGGTCTTGTAGTTTTATGCTGATGGCTTCAAAATCTACAGCTCCTAATTATCCAGTAGAGATCTAGACCCATATTTCCAGTGAAATGGAGTAGAGTCATGGGTCCTTTTTGAGAACTGGGAGGAAGTGGTAAACCACTGCCTCCTTCTATCCTGTCCCCCGCCACAGACACACCCTTCAGATAGGTGTGTGTGATTGTGCACACGTCTGTCCTTACATGGTCCAGAGGATCACAGACCCCTTTAATTCCAACAATGGATGCTTAATGAAAATTCCTGTGTAGAGCTCATCCACCTGGGTATCCCACTGATGCCTGAGTTTAAACCCTTATGATGTCATTCGTAATGTACATTCCTTCTTCTCTCTAATATTTCTCCCAGAATTGCTACTTGGAAAGTCTATAATTATCTTCATTCATGATATCTATTCAAATACAGTTCATTCTTTCTTTCTCTAAAAGCCTGTTGGGTTTACTGTTCTAATAGTCTCATTGGTAGTAGCTTTCTCCAGTATTTATTCTCTTATATACTACTATAGATTAGACTTTCTAGTTTTTCTATCTTTAACCTAGATCCCTTTCAGTTATTCCTACTTTATCACTGCCAGATTAATTTTTTTTATTAAACTTTTTTTGCTCAAACAGTACAGGAGGGTCTCAAGTTAGGGAGGGTAATCTGCTGCACAATTATGCCTTCTCCTCATATTAATCACCAGATTTAAACATTTTTAACCATTTCTACCTTAAGTACTTTTGATGAGTTCTCCCATAATAATTTGTTTATATTTCTATTTTTTGATTAGTCACATTACAGAGAGTAGCTATTGAATCTTTGCTATGAAAAATGAAGATTTATTTACTTCCCCTGCCAATTATGAGTAGTTACTATTTTCAGTTCTTCTAAGGCTTTGCTGGTAGCTCAGCAGTAAAGAATCTGCCTGCCAGTGCAGAAGACACAGGTTCGATCCCTGGAGAAGGAAATGTCAACTGACTCCAGTATTCTTGCCTGGAGAATTTAATGGACAGAGGAGCCTGGCGGGTTATAGTCCATGGGGTCGCATACAACTGAGTGACTAAACAACAACAGCCTTAGACAATATGTCTTAACTCCTAACTCTGTAAGAAGAGTGCAGTAGTTCTGTACGTCCTGCTGCCCCCTTTCTTCCATTCTGCAACCTAGCTTTGGCAGACACATCATCTTTTTTATTATTTTCAAGGTTTATACATTTGCAGTCTTTCTGTTACTATTATTAAATTTTTGTCTTTATGTTATGTGATCTTTTTTCCCCCTTCCTAGAATCCATTTAACCTTCTTAGTAACCACAGTAGTCTGAGTTTTCACCAAGATGTGATAAGATTAGGTTTTGGGGTCCTCCCCTGTTTATTAAGCTCAATACTTGGTGGACTGTTAATGTTTAAGACTTAGCCACAACTCCTAAATTTTTAAGAAGTTTTAATTTCTTTAACCATTTCCTTCTGTTTCTTCTCTTCTCTTTTTGGGGAGCTCCTACTGATCAAATGCTGTGCCTCCTGAGTTATTTCCTTATGATGCTGGTGTTTTCTCATTTCCTGCCTCTGTTTCTTTGTTCTGTATTCTTAGTGATATTTTTTAAGATATTTATTTATTTATGGCTACATCAGGTCTTAGCTGTGGTGCACAGCTTAGGAGTGCATGGGCTCTGTAATTTGTGTTGCACAGGCTTAGTTGCTGTTAGGCATATGAGATCTTAGTTCCCTGACCAGGGATTGAACCTTTGTCCCTTGCATTGGCAGGCAGATTCTTAATTACTGGACCACGAGGGAAGTCCCTTCTTGGTGATATTTTTAACTGTACATTCTAGACCAGAACTGTCCAGTAGAAATAGAAGCTACATATTCAATTAAAATTTTTCTAATAGCCATACCAGCAGAAGTAAAACATAAAATTATTTTTAATGATTAGGGAGCAGAGGGATGACTGGTGAATTTTCTTCAGATAATGTGTGTGTTTCTTCATCAGCTTGATTAAGGTTATGTTTCACATTTCCATCCTCTTGTATCTGCTCGTCTCAAGTTAGGTCTTCCCCAGCTTCTTCTCATGTCTGCTTCAGCCATCCTCCTTGTGTGTTCTGGACTCTGGATGCCTCCACTCTTCAGTCCAGTTGTGTTCAAGGCTAAGTGTTTTGTTCTAAGTGCTTATAGTACATGATGGTGAGGAGTGGTGGACAAAAAGCCTCACCCTAATCAGAGAGGGAATGTGGCATGGTGTAGTAGAAGTTGGTCAGTGCTGTGGGGAGAAGTAGAGCTGAATAAAGGCAATATATGTTGCAGGAAGGCAGGGGAAGTGGTTATAACTTTAAAGAGGTTGGTTGGAGTGCATCTTCTAGAAATGAACGGAAGGAGTTAGCAGAGTAGATGTCTGGGTAAGCGCGTTGCAACAGAGAGAATGGTTCTGCAAAGCCTTAAGGCAGGACTGTGCTCACGTGTGTAGGGAGGAACAAGGAGATGTTGAGGCTTTAGCCGAGAGAACAGATGCAAAAAAGGAGAGTCGTATCATGCAGGACCTTGCAGGCAATTATAAAGAATTTATCTTTTATTCTGAGAGAAATGAAGTACCCATTGGATGATTTTGATGGGAATGATCTGGCTTAAAATTTTAACAGAATTAGTCTGGCTGCTCTAATTCTGTTAATTATGGGATTCCCTGGTGGCTCAGATGGTAAAGAGTCTGCCTGTGATGCGGGGGACCAGTGTTCTATCCCTGAGTCAGGAAGATCCCTTGGAGAAGGAAATGGCAACCCACTCCAGTATTCTTGCCTGGAAAATCCCGTGGACCGAGGAGTCTGGTGGGCTACAGTCCATGGGTCGAAGAGAGTTGGACATGACTGAGCGATTTCACCTCTTAGTCTGGCTGCTCTGTTGAGACCTTAACTAGGTGGGAGATAATGGTGGCTTCCCCAGGTAGTGGGAGCAGTGAGAAAGGTCCTCACACTTTCTGGTGGACTGATTGTACGTGAGTGTGAGAGAAGAGGAGTTGTGGCTTTTAACGTGAACTAGTGGGAAGGATGAGATTACTATGAACTGAAACGGGTGAGACTGAGTAGATTTTTTTGGGAGAGATCAGATGAATTTTGAAAATAGGTAGTTGGATGAACTAGTCTGTAGAAACTGGGAAAGAATTCTAGACATGTAACTCCTCCCTACCCTTTCTGTCTTCCGAAAATTTGATGATAAATTTGGTCTACGAAAGACCACTCTGTAATTTCCTACTTTGTAATGGGTTTGTTTATGCACACTTTAAATTCCATTAGCATTCTGGAGTGGGGAAAGATAGTCTGACTGGTCAAATCTACCAACTTGAGTAAGAGTCCAGACACTCCTGTCACTCGCCGCCTGCATTCCTGGGGGCCAGCTCTCCTTACACCCAGTTCAGTTCTCTGGCCTGGAGAGCCCCTCCATGTGTCTCTTTCCTCTGTATGACTGTTTCTACACCATACTCTGTTCTTCCCTCTGCACTTCCCTCAGTAGCATTTTACCTCTTCTGTCCTGCCCTTCTTGTTTTTTTTTGTCTTATCATTTTTCTGTAGACTCTTCTCCAGGTATTTTAATGATGTTCTTTTCTGAACTCCTACAATTTAACCACACGCTTTTTATATTTTATTGTTTGTTGTTTATTTTACATATGAGTCTTAACCTGTACAGTAAACATCGTTGGCTGTTTGAGAGTAGGATCCTGAATAAAGTTTTTAATAAAAAGCCAAAAAGCTAGTGGTACTGAATTCATTTATATGTAGGTGTTGGGACATAACAGGCAGAAAATAGGAGTTCATAAGGTTGTTGGGACCATTAAATAAGATAATACGCACTCTTTTCATGCTGCCTGGGCTATTCTGTCTGTGCTCTGAGAGCCGGCAGGAGGCATTCCTGACGAGATGTTCTCTGAGCTGTGCCTTGAAGAGGAAGTGAAGTAGGAATCTGAATCTGATTTCTGAAGAATCTGCTTTTGTTTGGGACAGTCCATTGGACATTGAGGAACTTCATTTGCAACTTTAGGGACATCAGTTGTACAATGTGAAGACTAGGAATGGCCATCTGCTTTCTGGTTTCTGCAGTTTTGTTGATGAGTGGTGTTACAAATTGAATAGTGTCTCCCAGGAAATCCACCACCTCAAAATGTAACTTTTTGGAAATAGAGTTGTTAGTTATGATGAGGTCATACTTGAGTGAGATGGACCCCCTTTGTCAAATGTGACTGGTGTCCTTATAAGAAGATGAGAAAGTTACAGAAGCAAGATAATCATGTGAAGACACAGAGAGCACCATGTAAAGATGGAGGCAGAGACTATAGTGATCCTTCTGCAAGGCAAGGAATGCCAAGAATTAACGGCCTTCTGAGAAGGAAGAGGAAGCATGGACAAGACTCTTCCCCTGAGGCCCTTAGAAGGAACCCGCCCTGCTGACACCTTGATCTCAGACTTTAACCTCATACTGAGGCAGTGAATTTCTGTTGTTTTAAGCCACCTAGTGTGTGGTTCTTTATTATGTAACCAAAGAAACCAGTATAGGTGGTCACTAACTTAGTAGGCCAGCAAAAGCTAAACTGACGCAGGACAGAGAAGAGAAGATGTAGGCGAGAGGCCATACCGGAGAGGGGATGAGTGAAAGCCGCCAACTTGGTCTCTTTCCCTTGCTCAGTTGCCGTCATTGGCAGCCAGACCGTAGAACTCAGGTGAGGAAGAAGAGTCCTCCTCCAGAAACTTGCTCAGCCAAGAGAAAAATCAAAGATGTTGACATCCAGGGTCCTTCCCAGTGAAGCTCATTTTTTTAAGGCCTTCTGAATCAGCTTTAGTACTGCTTATAAATGTGAGTGGACAGCCAGGGATCATCATGTCTTTAAGGATAACTTCTACAACATGAAGACAGATCAAAACAAACAAAAAAATTGATATTGGAGGAAATAGATGTAATAACAGGGAACAGAAGAAAACCTAAAAATATACTGTAATAGCTTCAGAGAACTAAGAATATATTTTATTCATAAAGCAAACATTTGTAGCTATTTTAGACTTCCCTGATATTCCAGAGATATTGCTTTCCTAATATGGCAGGAATGGGAAGTGGGTTTGATCCCTGGTCAGGGAACTGGATCCTGCATGGCAGAGCTTAAAGATCCCATATGCTGAAACCAAGACCTGATACAGGAAAAAAATATGTGCGTGTATCTATATACAAATATATAGAGAGATATTTGTATCTATATGTAATATAGATCAGATCAGATCAGATCAGTCGCTCAGTCGTGTCCGACTCCTTGCGACCCCATGAATCGCAGCACGCCAGGCCTCCCTGTCCATCACCAACTCCCGGAGTTCACCCAGACTCACGTCCATCGAGTCAGTGATGCCATCCAGCCATCTCATCCTCTGTCATCCCCTTCTCCTCCTGCCCCCAATCCCTCCCAGCATCAGAGTCTTTTCCAATGAGTCAACTCTTCGCATGAGGTGGCCAAAGTACTGGAGTTTCAGCTTTAGCATCATTCCTTCCAAAGAAATCCCAGGGCTGATCTCCTTCAGAATGGACTGGTTGGATCTCCTTGCAGTCCAAGGGACTCTCAAGAGTCTTCTCCAACACCACAGTTCAAAAGCATCAATTCTTCTTTGCTCAGCCTTCTTCACAGTCCAACTCTCACATCTGTACATGACCACAGGGAAAACCATAGCCTTGACTAGATGAACCTTTGTTGGCAAAGTAATGTCTCTGCTTTTGAATATGCTATCTAGGTTGGTCATAACTTTTCTTCCAAGGAGTAAGCGTCTTTTAATTTCATGGCTGCAGTCACCATCTGCAGTCATTTTGGAGCCCAGAAAAATAAAGTCTTGACACTGTTTCCACTGTTTCCCCATCTATTTCCCATGAAGTGGTGGCACCGGATGCCATGATCTTCGTTTTCTGAATGTTGAGCTTTAAGCCAACTTTTTCACTCTCCACTTTCACTTTCATCAAGAGGCTTTTGAGTTCCTCTTCACTTTCTGCCATAAGGGTGGTGTCATCTGCATATCTGAGGTTATTGATATTTCTCCCGGCAAACTTGATTCCAGCTTGTGTTTCTTCCAGTCCAGCGTTTCTCATGATGTACTCTGCATATAAGTTAAATAAACAGGGTGACAATATACAGCCTTGACGAACTCCTTTTCCTTTTTGGAACCAGTCTGTTATTCCATGTCCAGTTCTAACTGTTGCTTCCTGACCTGCATACAAATTTCTCAAGAGGCAGATCAGGTGGTCTGGTATTCCCATCTCTTGAAGAATTTCCCACAGTTTATTGTGATCCACACAGTCAAAGGCTTTGGCATAGTCAATAAAGCAGAAATAGATGTTTTTCTGGAACTCTCTTGCTTTTTCTATGATCCGGCGGATGTTGGCAATTTGATCTCTGGTTCCTCTGCCTTTTCTAAAACAGCTTGAACATCACACACATATATATTTTAAAAAGAATGAGTGTAAAGAAATGTACTTAGAAAATCTTTTTGAAACAGCATTAATTTTAATAATAGGAGGCTTGAAAAATAAGAATGAGGCAATTGTCCTGAAAATAGCAGTAAAAGAGATAGTATATGAGGGGAAAAAAATTAAGATCAGATTAGGTGGCATTCCATCTAAATAATAGGAATTTTAGGAGAACAAGATCAAAAATGTGAGGAAATGGAACCTGCAAACAAATAATATAAGGAACTTTCCTGGAATTCAGTGACCTGATCATGGTCAGGGGTGCTGACTTCTTCTGAAAAGGGCCTGACAATAAAGGTCCTAGACTTTGTGGGCCACAAGGTCTCTGTGGCATTAGTTCATCTCTACCCCTGTAGCTTTGTAGGATGGGCCAAAATTTTCTGGGGGAAAGAAAAAGAGTAAGCAAACAAACAAAAATAGATCACCCGATAATATTTGACCGCATTGAGAGGGTCTAGAGTTCTGATGGAGAGTTTGGGTTAGATATGGAAAAAAGAATCAAATTCTGAAAATAGCCATTTTTAACACCACTGTTTAGAAAAGAATTGTTCTGGAAGGTAAATATGGTCAGCAAGAGTAAGTTAAGTGGCTGCTGATGTATCCAAAGTCATGACTTTATGGAGAATAAGTAAGGTAAGATTTTTAGGAGGGTTAGAGGGTCTGGGAATTAAATCATTTATGTAGTCTAAGTCAGTAGATAACTTCTAAATCTGAAAGACTAAGAAGTATTAGTTCTAAACAAATAAATTAGAAACATAAATATCAAGTGTTGAATGTAGTTGTTTCTGGGGAGAGGAATCAGAAGTAATGAAGAGTTGAGAAGAGGATTAGTGTGTTGGATTCAGTTCAGCCACTCAGTCGTGTCTGACTCTTTGCAACCCCATGGACTGCAGCACGCCAGGCTTCCCTGTCCATCACCAACTCCCAGAGCTTGCTCAGACTTGGGTCTATCAAGTCAGTGATGCCATCCAACCATCTCATCCTCTGTCATCCCCTTCTCCTCTTGCCTTCAGTCTTTCCCAGCATCAGGGTCTTATCCAGTGAATCAGCTCTTTGCATCAGGTGGCCAAAGTATTAGAGCGTCAGCTTCAGCATCAGTCTTTCCAGTGAATATTCAGGACTGATTTCCTTTAGGATGGACTGGTTGGATCTCTGCTATCCAAGGGACTGTCAAGAGTCTTCTCCAACACCACAGTTCAAAAGCATCAATTCTTTGGTGCTCAGATTTCTTTATGGTCCAACTCTCACATCCATACATGACTACTGGAAAAACTATAGCTTTGAGTAGATGGACCTTTGTTGACAAAGTAATGTTTCTCCTTTTTAATATGCTGTCTACTTTGGCCATAGCTTTTCTTCCAAGGAGCAAGCATCTTTTAATTCCATGGCTGCAGTCACCATCTGCAGTGCTTTTGGAGCCCCCAAAAATAAAGTGTCATATTTCCACTGTTTCCCCATCTATTTGCCATGAAGTGATGGGACTGGATGCCACTATCTTCCTTTTTTGAATGTTGAGCTTTAAGCCAGCTTTTTCACTCTCCTCTTTCACTTTCATCAAGAAGTTCTTTAATTCCTCTTTGCTTTCTGCCATAGGGTGGTGTCATCTGCATATCTGAGTTTATTGGTATTTCTCTTGAGAATCTTGATTCCAGCTTGTGCTTCATCCAGTCTGACATTTTGCATGATGTAGTCTGCATAGAAGTTGAATAAGCAGGGTGACAACATACAGCCTTAACGTACTCCTTTCCCAATTTGGAACCAGTCCGTTGTTCCATGTCTGGTTCTAACCATTGCTTCTTGACCTGCATACAGATTTCTCAGGAGGCAGGTCAGATGGTCTGGTATTCCCATCTCTTAAAGAATTTTCCACAGTTGGTTGTGATCCTTACAGTCAAAGGGTTTGGCGTAGTCAAGAAAGCAGATGTTTTTCTAGAACTTGCTTCCTTTTTCTATGATCCAACGGATGTTGGCAATTTGATTCCTGGTTCCTCTGCCTTTTCTAAATCCATCTTGAACATCTGGAAGTTCATCTTCACGTACTGTTGAAGCCTGGCTTGGAGAATTTTGAGCATTACTTTGCTAGTGTGTGAGATGAGTGCAGTTGTGCAGTAGTTTGAGCATTCTTTGGCATTGCCTCTCTTTGGGATTGGAATGAAAACTGACCTTTTCCAGTCCTGTGTCCACTGCTGAGTTTTCCAGATTTACTGGCATATTGAGTGCAGCACTTTCACAGCATCATCTTTTAGGATTTGGAAGAGCTCAACTGGAATTCCATCACTTCCACTAGCTTTGTTTGTAGTGATGCTTCCTAAGGCTCACTTGACTTCTCATTCCAGGATGTCTAGCTCTAGGTGAGTGATCATACCATCATGGTTATCTGGATCATGAAGATATTTTTTGTATAGTTCTTCTGTGTATTCTTGCCACCTCTTCTTATCTTCTGCTTCTGTTAGGTCCATACCATTTCTGTCCTTTATTGTGACCATCTTTGCATGAAATGTTCCCTTGGTATCTCTAATTTTCTTGAAGAGATCTCTAGTTTTTCCCATTCTCTTGTTTTCTTCTATTTCTTTGCATTGATCACTGAGGAAGGCTTTCTTATTTCTCCTCGCTATTCTTTGGAACTCTGCATTCAGATGCTTATATCTTTCCTTTTCTCCTTTGCTTTTTGCTTCTCTTTTCCCAGCCATTTGTAAGGCCGCCTCAGACACCCATATTGCCTTTTTTGCATTTCTTTTTCTTGGGGATGTTGGGGATGGTCTTGATCCCTGCCTTCTATACAGTGTCTTATACCTCTGTCCTTAGTTCTTCAGGCACTCTGTTAAATCTAGTCCCTTGAATATGTGTCTCTTCCACTGTATAATCATAAGGGATTTGATTTAGACCATACCTGAATGGTCTAGTGGTTTTCCCTACTTTCTTCAATTTAAATCTGATTTTGGCAATAAAGAGCTTATTATCTGAGCCACAGTCAGCTTCTGGTTTCAGTATTGACCATGTGGTGATGTCCATGTGTAGAGTCTTCTCTTGTGTTGTTGGAAGAAGGTGTTTGCTATGACCAGTGCGTTCTCTTGGCAAAATGCTGTTAGCCTTTGCCATGTTTCATTTTGTACTCCAAGGCCGAACTTGCCTGTTACTCCAGGTATCTCATGACTTCCTACTTTTGTATTCCAGTCGCTTATGATGAAAAGGACATCTGTTTTGGGGTGTTAGTTCTAGAAGGTCTTGTAGGTCATCAAAGAACCATTCAACTTGAGCTTATTCGGCATCAGTGGTTGGGGCATAGACTTGGATTACTCTGATACACAGTATTGTTCTTTACAGTGTCAGACTTTACTTCCATCACCAGTCACATCCACAACCAGGAGTTGTTTTCGCTTTGGCTCCATCTCTTCATTCTTTCTGGAGTTATTTCTCCACTCTTCTCTAGTAGCATATTGGACATCTACTACCCTGAGGAGTTCATCTTTCAGTGTCCTATCTTTTTGCCTTTTCATCCTGTTCATGCGGTTCTCAAGGCAGGAATACTGAAGTGGTTTGCCATTCCCTTCTCCAGTGGACCACGTTTTGTCAGAACTCTCCACCATGATCTGTCTGTCTTAGGTGGCCCTAAGGAGCATGGCTCATAGTTTCATTGAGTTAGACAAGGCTGTGATCCATGTCATCAATTTGGTTAGTTTTCCATGAGTGTTGGATTAGTGTTTTATTATAAACTTTGTAACACTTTGACCTTTTAAACTATTTTACAAGTAATTTTAAAATTTTTCATGAGGGTAAAATTGAGTTGATAAAATCAATAATTACCTTAGATGTTAAATCTTATTAGTCCAATACTTTTGCTGTAGTGAGATGATGATAGTATAGTTTTCTATTCATATGTTGTGTGTCATTTGTTAATACCAATTTCTGATTCCTACTCATACTATTAATTTGGCTTCCTTGGTTGACTGATGAAAAAACATATTCTAAGAAACATGAGTCAGTCCTGTGTCAGTCTCAGCATAGAACTTAATTTAGTTAGTATCTATAAATAGTTTGCAAATCACCACTACTACCTGAAAGTTATAAGAGGGGAGTAATAACCCCCGCACAGAAGTAGGAGTTGCAGCCATGAGAGTGTACTGTCCTCAGGTTAGCCTTCAGAGGCAGGATGGACCAAGAGTTGACCGCCTTCTCTTGTGAGTATTGTCTCCTGTCTCAGGAGTTTTGTAATTTTAAAAACTTTATTATCTTGTTTAGTTTTATCCATTGTTTGTTTGTTTACTAATAGAGATTTGAAATGCCCACATTTTATTTATGTGGTTTTATTTTCTGTCAAATGTTGGTAGCATTAGTGTTACTGAATGTTAGCAACCTGGAGCATTTTTCCTGATCCACTCTCCTCCTTTATTATGTTGAAATTTAAATTACTTTTCATTTACCTAGTGCTATTTTTTTGTTATACATAAGGCTGAATGAAATGTATTTTCAAATTTTTATATAGATTGTGCTTGCTATAAGAAAATTAAATCTTTGAGTTAACATAAACTAAATATGTATTCAAGTATATAAAAAAGCTATTGATCTTATTGTTGCCTGGTGCTTTACAGGCAACAATTCTCTTTACATTTGGGGGTAACTCTTCTCGGGAAGAAATAGATATTTTGGTGGTGGGAAGAATTTTTCCCGATATTTTTAAATGCTCTTTATGACTATACTGTTAGTCATTTGCACTGTTTTTTTTTGTTTGTTTGTTTTGTTTTTTTATGAAAAAATATATTTTCTCAGAAACTTTTAAATTGCTGTAAAATGCATATCCAAAAGAAAAATTAGTCTCCAGAATGTTTCCATCGTTCAGAATTAGGGCCTGTGTACTTTGAAAAAATTTTCAGTTGGAAACAGTCATTTGTAGTCAGAGCTCTGGGAAGAATCATGTGCATTTCCAGTGTGTGAGTTGGCAGTGATATTTCTAAGAAAAGCGGAGTTTATAAATTTGGAAACTGTCCCCCTAAAAAGATATACAAATGTCTTGCTTTAGAAGTCAAAACATGAAAGTCAGTAGATTTATTTATACCATCCAATTTAGGTGGGAATTATTCATTCCACTAT
This sequence comes from Bos javanicus, assembly GCF_032452875.1. NCBI lineage: Eukaryota > Metazoa > Chordata > Mammalia > Artiodactyla > Bovidae > Bos > Bos javanicus. The sequence goes on along the minus strand of NC_083883.1, from coordinate 29,257,407 downwards.
GGATTTGTAAGCCTGAGATTTTGACACACAACTTGGGAAAATATGTTTAGATGTGTTTCCTTTCAGTGAGCAGGCTAAAAATTAGAGACTTCAAACACTTTTTCTTTCTTGCATCTTTCTTCCTTTCAAATCAAAAATATAAATAACAGAATCTCCTGCTGCTGTAGGAACCGCCTACTTAGTCTTCTGTCAGTGAACTTGGATGATCTTTCTGGCCTTGTGCTCTTTTCTTACATCAGTATATTCCTTTTCTTTCATAGCCTGAAAACCCAGGTATTATGACATGTGCAACTGTTATTTTAAGTCAGGATACATTGATTGGTAATGCCATTATTTAATAATTCTTTCAGATTCACTTTAGTCATACCTGGCCTTCTGCCTGTGCTTTAAGCTTATTTTTTGTGTTAAAAGTGGTCTAGAGAAGCAGCCATTAACTGGGGGGTTAAAAAAAACCCAAGAACTTGGATGAGAAATGAAATGTAGTCTTAGAGTACTATGTGGTTAAGCTGTTAACAGCGTTTACATTATCATATTAATAATGTAAACTCTGAATGAATATTGATATAACCAAAAATCAGTATTTTCCCATGACTATATTGAGAAAAGCCTGTGTGTGGTGAGGAAGTTAAGAGATATCTTATGTCAGTTGACATATTTTATAAAATTAAAATAATGAAAAGAACTGACATATCTAAAGAAACAGCCAAAAGAGTTGACAGTAATTATCTCTGATATGTTGGAAACTGAGATGGGAGGGTTGGAGCAGTGAACTGCTGTTTTTTTCTTACAGACTTTAAAAACTACGTGCTTGTATTATTTTGATAGAATAAAATGTAAGAGGTAGCACAGGATCGTAACAGAGCCTAATAAATTGAATATTTTAATCATAGATCTTAGTACAGCTACATTAAAAGTTAAATACTTTCCCCTAGCTTCTGTTTTCAAATATATTCTAATTAGAATAATATGGGTATATCTTTTGTCTTCTCGACCCAGTAGGTTGTTTAGAGTATTGTATTTAATATGCTCTTATTTTTTGATGAGTGTTATGAATTTCAAATGCAATATAAGCCCTACCTGTGTTTATTCGTTAGATGCCGGTTATTCAAAAATAATAATTTTGTCTTATTATTAAAAACATTCTTCTGAATACACCTTATTTCTTGCCCTCATCCCTACAGTGATATCATTATCCCTCAGAAACTTTGGCAGCTAGTATTTTATCAAATAGTATAATGAAGTCAGTAATGTACCCTAAAAATCAGATTTTATTGTCAGTATTTTTAAGCAGCTATTTCTCATAAGCAGGACTACCATAGATGTCTTCGGTTTTTCTCTTGCATTTACTGAGTATGATGATCTGTCCAGAAAGAAGCTCTGTGTTTTTGTGCTAATAGGAGAGGGCTTGGACTTTTCTTTTTGTTTAATAATCAATTAGCGAAGCATGAAAGAGATTTATGGAAAGATTTTATTGGTTTATTGATACTACTGGGAGGAACAAAAGACAGCATACACATTTCTGTCATGTAGCACTCCCTCTAGTCAGAACCCAGTCAGCTTATCAGTCAGTCCAGGGAAAGTCTCAATTTGAAATTTCCAAATAATTATTACTATAGCTCACATTTACTGAGTGTTCTTATGCTCCAGGTACTTATTAAAGAGCTTTCACGATACTATCTCATTTCATCATCCTGCCAGTGTTTTAAAATATTTTATGTGTAAGATGAATATAACCTTTTATTTTAAATCTTAGGGCACGTTAATTTTTATAACAGTTTAATTGTTTAAGTTGAGCTGGATACTTGGAGACATCTTCTTGCTCTGTTATATTATGTATGGAAGGTAAAAAGCAAAGTATTTTAGAGCCACACGCAGGAGGCTTCTGCAGGTTTTAGTATAATTGCAGATATTTTTATAGTCATCATTTGAGGTCCTAGAGTTGAGATTTTTAGTCGAATTGAATATAAATACTGAGACAGTCTATACTTCCTTAGATAAGGAGATAAAAATATGACTTTTTCTAATTTAATGAAACATTGATAGGATTGAAAGCATAGGCGTTGGCAGAAAGGGTAAATTAAACAAAGTGATTCTAAAATTTACCTAGAAAGAGTTAAATATCTGAGAATCATCTAGAAAAACTCAAAAAGAAGAGTAATAAGAATGGCTGCATCCTAGTAAATACTAAAGTATACTTTGGGTATCAAAGCATCAAGATATTCGTGCCTTGCCAGACAAGCAGATCCATGCTCCAGAACATTCTGGAAGTTCAGTAATAGTCAGCACATGTAAAGGTGACATCTTAAATCAGGGCTATAAACTATCCAATAATAGGTGCTGTGATATAGGTCACTTCTTCACATGTTAAGCCCAAGACGAATTTCATATGAACTAAAGACTTTTATTGTAAAAAAATAAAAGTATGAAAAGAAAGTGTTAGCAACTATATAATCTTTTTGTGGGATGAGGCTGCCTCAGAAGGGTATCGAAAGCAGGTTACATAAAGGAATAATATTACTCGATTTTCTCTATAAAATTAAAAGCCATATTACAAAATAACACTTTTAAAATCAAAGACATAAAGCCATAATAAAAGTTAATACCTATGACCAATGTGTGACAAAGCATTGTGACCTTTAATATAGAAAAGAATCTTTCAGAGAAATATGGAGTATTAACTCTCCCAAGAGAAAGCTGATCAAAGAACATATGCAGTCAATACTAATATAAAAATCAGTAAACAAATTGTAAAATATTTAACATCAGAAGTAATTAAGTGAAAATTGTTACATGATTAGCAGAGATTAAAAACAATGATAGTGAAAGGAAAGAAAAGTGGATATTCTCATATACTGTTGGACTGCTGGCGAGTGTTAATTGGCACCGCTATTGCTGAAGACAGTTTGGAGCTGTATATCAAAATTCTCGATATTTATATATTTTCATCTAGCAAATCTGTGTGGATGGTGATGCTTAAGAAGCAGTTAGAAAACAGTTCAAAGATACGTGAGGATAAATGTTTATTGCCATATTAGTAATAGTATTAGGCTAACATATTGTACCATAGGAGACTGCTCAAACTGAACAACTGAACAGTGGAACACTACACAGGCATGAAAAGTATAAGGTGCAAAACTTTACCTAGTGCGTCAAATACCTTTTACAATATATCAAGTGGGAGAGAGGAAAACAGATTTCAGAGTGGTAGAGAAATACTCTGTTTTATTTGGTTTTTGGTTTATATTCCTCATATTCCTTATGTATTTTTACATGAGGAAAAGTCTGGGAGCGTGAATGTCAAAATGTTAATTATACTGACCTCTGGATGTCTTGGTCATTAAAGTGGTATGTTCAGTTATTTGTTTCTTTGGACCACTTTATTCAGGAAAAGTGCAAGATAAAATGTGATATTAGTTTAATGTGCTGAAGCAGCGAAAATGATCCTAATAAGAGAAATTTTTTTCATTTGTATGTAACATAAGCTGTCTCTACTGAACATAGTCCTTCTTCACGTGGAAAGAGAGATGTTGATTGCATGGTCTACACTGCTTTGTATTTAAATCAGAAATAAGGTTCTTGTAGGTTCATTGTGAAAAGAATGGGTTTTTCATTGTGAGTAGCCATAATTGCCTACTGTTTACTTGCTTAATTTCAGGCAACTGCAAGAGCAGCAACGACAAAAGGAGCTGGAGCGGGAAAGGCTGGAGAGAGAAAGAATGGAAAGGGAGAGAATGGAGAGGGAGAGGTTAGAAAGGGAAAGGCTGGAGAGGGAGCGGCTGGAACAGGAGCAGCTGGAGAGAGAGAGACAAGAACGGGAACGTCAGGATCGCCTGGAGCGGGAGAGACAAGAGCGGGAGAGGCTGGAGAGACTGGACCGGGAAAGGCAGGAACGAGAGCGGCAGGAGCAACTAGAGAGGGAGCAGCTGGAGTGGGAGCGAGAGCGGAGAATATCAAATGCCGGTAAGAAGTTTACAGACTGTTCTGTGTTCCTGATGTCTGAGCTTGGTGGTGTTTGGTGGAGTCATAATAAATTAGGAAGAATATTTAGCATTTGAGATTCTTGGGATTAAGCAGTACGATTTGAAATTAGAAAAAATATGTGGTGATTGCTACTTTATCTTTTTTTTTAAATTTCTTTCTGTGTTGCTTTTATTGCTTGGAGACTTAAAGCTCTTGGAAAATTTTATCCTGGCATTCTAATTCTTCTAACTGCCTATAAATTGGCTATAAAGTGTAAATTATTTTCATGGGAAATTTTTTGTGTTAGATGAATTTGGAATATATTTCCCTTTTGAGGTTGCTTCAATTTTCTTGAGTACTGTAGCTTTCCAGAAATTTGCTGGATTGTGTTCTCAAGTTTTTGAAGGAGGAATTAAAAACAGCAAGTTAAAAAATACCATCTCTAAAGCTGACTAGTAATGTAAACGTATTTTAATATTGTGAAAAATTAGTGAAAATTACTAAATATGGAATTTTATTGAAGGACATAAGGGTAAAGATATGACTAAAAATTTGAGGTATTTTGACATTCATTAAAATTAACATTTATTATAGGATTTAACAATTTTTCTATTCCATATGATCTATATCTAAAGTCTCAATGTGGGTTGATTAAATATTGATTGGTTTGTTAATTCATTTGTTTTGATTGCCTAGTTATTTTCTGGGATTATAGTCAACATAACTTTTCCACAAATGATCATTGAATTTGGGGGCTTCTAGCCCTTAATGATGAACTTTTTTGCTAGTTTCTCTATTATTTTTAAAAAGCAACTTATTCTTCTTTGTGATCTTATTCATGTAATGTTAATGTCCTTTTAGTGGATAAAATAATGAAGGTTAAGACGACTGTATTTTTTTGCTGCAAGAATAAGCTAATCAGTTTAATTTACTGATCTGTTACTTGATTTAAAGAAAACATACCGTCTTTTGGATCTCAAAATTTATTTATAAGTTAAAACGTTCTTGAGTGAAGTCAGGTATTTGCACATGTGCTTTAATTCTCTGGAACTAACTGTAGTCTACATTTGTACATTTTGTCTGAATGCTGGTTTTGTGGCTTTACTAGCTCCCTTTTTCTCTCTCCTTTTTTATCCTGTCTTTCGCTGCTGCTTTCTACCTCTGTCCAGCTCCATCCTCCGACAGCTCCCTGTATAGTGCTCCACTTCCTGAGTATGCCAGTTGCCAGCCTCCTTCAGCACCTCCTCCATCATACGCTAAAGTCATCTCAGCTCCAGTGTCAGAGGCCACTCCTGAATACGCTGTAGTGACCGCTTTGCCACCTACTTCCACACCCCCTACACCACCACTTCGACACCCCGCGACACGTTTTGCAACATCTCTAGGTTCTGCCTTCCACCCCGTTCTTCCCCACTATGCTACAGTTCCTCGTCCTCTGAACAAAAACTCTCGACCTTCTTCTCCTGTGAACACACCCTCTCCTCAGCCTCCAGCTACGAAGCCCTGTGCCTGGCCTACTCCCAATTTTTCACCCCTCCCTCCGTCTCCCCCAGTAATGATTAGCAGCCCCCCAGGCAAAGCCACGGGTCCAAGGCCTGTCCTCCCCGTCTGTGTTTCTTCTCCTGTGCCCCCGATGCCCCCCTCACCAACAGCGCCCAGCGGGCTGCTTGACTCTGTCCCGCACCCCGTGTCTCCGCCGCCTACCTCAGGGCCAGCAGCACCGCCGCCGCCGCCGCCACTGCCTTCCCTCGCACCACTCTCACACTGTGGATCGCAAGCTTCTCCTCCTCCACCTCCGAGCACCCCTCTTGCCTCAACTCCCTCATCCAAGCCTAGTGTTCTCCCTTCTCCCTCTGCAGCTGCCCCTGCCTCTGTGGAGACTCCTCTAAACTCTGTGCTGGGAGACTCCTCTGCTCCTGAGCCAGGCTTGCAGGCAGCCTCTCAGCCGGCCGAGACTCCAGCCCAGCAGGGTAAGGCTTCCCTTATCGCGACTAACCGCTAAGCCCTTGAAAATGTTCCACCCCAGACAGCTTCACTTCCCTAGAAGAATGGGGAGGATGGTTTTGAAAAAGTTGAAGGTGGGTTTCTTTCCGTTGGATTGATTGCATTTGGAGGATCAGTAGGAGGAATTTCCCTATTGAGCTAGATTTGGGTTCTTCTGCAGTGTTGGAGGTGTTTTTCCGTGTTTCAGGGTCTCTGTACATTTCTCTGAATAATCACTGGGAAAACATTACTAGACATATTAATCCACACAATAAATATATAATCAAACGTGTCTTCCTTTAATTTCTGGGAAATAGAGAAATTATGTTTAGTGCCCAACTGTAGTCATTAGATGTATGTCATCCAGGAGTCTCCTCTGGGACAGTTCTTATCTTGGACCCTGTTTCTTTTTGGCCCCTCCTGTATGCATTGGGCTTCTCGTATCAAACTTCCAGGGGTGGCTGCCACCCTAAACCATGGGGAGCATCCCAGCTTTGCACAGAGTGGGGAGAGGGCAGTCGTGATGTATGCCCCAAAGGATTCCATGGTCCAGATTGTAAGATGTAGCAGCCTATAGGGATAGCTGGGAGATGGTAGCATCCTCTGCAGTCATCCCCCTATTCCCCATGCTCGAACTTTGCTGTCTCGGTGACAGGGAAGGGGGTTATGATCTTCTAGGTGTGGATTATTCCTAAGTAGAGAAGGACCTGGTTCTGTAAGTAAATAAAAAGATTCCTAGCAACCACTCCCTTTTTAAAATAGGATTTAGTGAGAAATTCAGGAAGGAATATGACAAATTTGTACTTACAAAGAAGCAGTTTTGTAGTCTGGATTTAAGCACATCTTAAAAAAAGATCTTTGTTCTAGGGGTCTTGTTATCTCCGTATATATATTTTTCATGTTGACTTGGTGAATTTTGCTTAAACATTGCATCACAATTCTAGTAGATGCAGTTCAGTATCACTGTGAAAGTGGTGCTGGACAGAAGAGGCAGAGTTTGACAAGGTCAGACAGCCACCTCCTGTATCCTCAGAGTTCTGTTGGAAGATTGACAGCCCATCACTGTTTTTCTGCCAGGAGTTTGTCGTTTCAGCTTGTGTCACTGTTCAAAGTTAGCACTTTTGAAAAACTCAACCACTCAATACGCAAATAGCATTTTATTTGTCCTAAAACAGCCCTTTAAGCCTTCAAGGAAGGGGAAGGACCTACAGGGTCAGTCTCCTGATTTTGTTCTTGTCCACTGCTTTGTGATTTTACAAGACCTGGACATTCTCCCACCCCTGTCTTCTAGGCTAAAACTCTGTACAAGTTCTGTGTCTCCTGGTTATTTTAATAAAGTAAAGATTCCTTTACTTCGGTTATTCTCAACTCTCTTGATACACTGTATTTAAGTATGGAGTATTTTTGAGATGCTGGAGCGTGGGCCCTGCCCTTCTTTCATGGTCTCAATTCAGCCATTTTGGAAAGCAAGTAAACTACATGTTTCATTAGTGTAGGATTTATTATCTCAACTCCGAAGGTTTATCCAGATTATTTTGGGTCTATTATTTCAAATAACACTAACAGCCGACCTATACGTGTATTTCTCTTTCCAGTGATGCTACCTCCATCCCGACCTTTATAAGCATTTATTTACCAAATCCCCATGAACCAAAAAAAACCTAATTAGACAATCTGTTTAGAAGTTCTGTTACTTAAACTCTACGTTTAATTAGTTAGCTTAAGATTTGGCTTTAAATTTTAGCATTTTTTAAGAAATTTTTTTTGTAGTATCTTTTTAATACTGACTTGGATTTTAACTGTTATGTAAATTGAGCTCATAAATTTGTGATAAATGTTTAATTTAGCATGTCACTCTACATGCCTTTCCTCTAAGATAGTGTAACATGGCTCTATCATTGACGGTCTTAACATTTCTTCCTCTCAGGCATTGTCTTGGGACCACCTGCCCCTCCACCCCCTCCTCCACTCCCGCCAGGTCCTGCCCAGGCACCAGCCATACTCCCTCCCCCACCAGGACCCCCTCCACCTCCTCCACTCCCATCCTCAGGGCCTCCGCCCCCGCCTCCTCCACCACCTCTTCCCAATCAAGTACCCCCTCCTCCTCCTCCACCTCCTGCTCCTCCCCTCCCTGCGTCTGGATTTTTTTCGGGATCCATGTCTGAAGACAATCGCCCTTTAACTGGACTTGCAGCTGCAATTGCTGGAGCAAAACTTAGGAAAGTGTCACGGGTAAATGGATTTCCTAATTCATTGTATTTCTTATGTGTGTCTCATTCTGTTTCAGCATCTAAAAATTGAATTTATTGTATTCTCATTGTATGAACCCTGTGTTATTAACTTCATTGACTAAAAAAATTTGAAATAACTTAAGAAAAGTTGCAAGAATAGTGTAGAATTTCAGTAAATTCGTTACTTGGATTGGCCACTAAGCGTTTTACCATATTTATTCTTTGTATATGTTTTCTTCTGCATAAACTCACACACTCTGTCTGAATTGAGGATAAATCAGAGACACCATGCTCCTATTTCCCTAAATACTGAAGTGTGTATTTTGTAAGAAGAACATTCACCCACATGACCACAATACAATTATCAAAATCAGGAAATTTAATTGATACAATACTACATAATCTACAAACCTCTTAAAATTTCACCTGTTGTCCAATGATGTCTTTTATGGCAATTTTTTTCTGTTTCAGGGTCACTCCTGTTACATTTTGTTGTGATATCGCTTTAATTTACTTTAAAATGTAATAATTCCTCATTTTCCTCTTTCATGATACTGACATTTTTGAAGACAATAATATAAGTATTTTGTAGATCTGGTATTTCCCTAAGATTTGATGGAGGTTATGCATTTTGGGGGACAGGTTTTGCAATTTTTTCCACCAACGTAATACATCCTTTTCAATGCCTTATACAAGGAGACATGTGATAGCATGTTATGCCATTATTGGTGATGTTAGCTTTGATAAAACTTCCCTGATACATAAAATTACTCCATTGGTTCTTAAGGTTTAAAAATAATACCTAGATGTTTTTATTGACAATATTTTTATTGTTTTAAAAATAATACCTAGATGTTTTTATTAATGTCAATATAAAAAGGATATATCCTTCTGTTTTGAATGTAATATATTAATAAAAGATTGATATATTAGGATTGCCCCACATATGTGTTTATATTCTCATTATGTGTTTATATTCTCATTAAGATGGAAGATGCCTCTTTCCCAAGCGGAGGGAACACCACTGGTGTGAATTCGGCCTCATCTAAAACAGATACAGGTCGTGGAAATGGACCCCTTCCTTTAGGGGGTAGTGGTTTAATGGAAGAAATGAGTGCCCTGCTGGCCAGGAGGTGAGTGAGAAATTACGTGGGTGTGTCCAGGATTGAAAGAATTGTGTTATTTTTATTCTAAGTATAATTTAACTAGATGCAGGCCTTCCTTTTTGGTATAGTTTTTAACTGTTACATGATTTGTTTTAATTTTTTACCTGACGTACCTTTTTCCTAGGAGAAGAATTGCTGAAAAGGGATCAACGATAGAAACAGAACAAAAAGAGGACAAAAATGTAAGTTAATAAAAAAGAGTCTAGTTCACGAGGACTTCCCTGGCAGTCCAGTGGCTAAGACGCCATGCTTCCACTGCAGGGGATACAAGTTGATCCCTGGTCTGAGAACAAAGATCCCACATGCTGAGTGGTGTGAGCAAAAAATAAATAAAAATCAAAATAGTCTGCTGCACCTGAAAATGTGAGATTCAAGTATAGCTCATGTCAAAGATTAGTTTGAATTTAATTAATTTCAACTAACAATATTTATTTTTAACTCTTCAGATATTAAAAATGGCATCACTTTTTATATATTTTAAATGACATTCTTAGTAAAATGGGTTGAATGTGTGTAGTTAGGGGAAAAGTACTGGAATTCTTACTTATATTTAATTGTGTACCTAAGCCTGCCATTAAAGGAGTGAAGGACTTTTTCCTAGGTTTTTAAAATATCTGAGAGTTTCAGCTTCCTTGCATTTAAAAATGAAGGAATTTGACCAGATACTGGTGGTTATTAGCTGTGCCCTCTCTTCCATTCAGCAGCACATTGGCAGGTGTGGTTCTCATTGAGTGTGCAGTTCTCAGTGAGAACACACGAGGAAGGGAGCCCCAAGGAACTGCAGTGGGGGAGGGAGGAGTTTGGAGGTGGGGCTGGTAGGAAAGGAAAAAAAGCCTAAACTTAGTGTAGAAGAGAGAAGAGACTGATGAAGGCAAAAGTGGGAAATGGCCGAAGGTACAAAGCACCAAATATATGCAGCAGATTTCTAGAAGATATGATGTTATTAATATATATTTCTGTATGTTTAGGAAGACTCAGAGCCTGTAACTTCTAAGGCCTCTTCAACAACTACACCTGGTAAGTTCAGGGGATACATTTTCATCTTTATGAACTTGATCTAAATATTAGTACTTCTCAATTAAAAAAACTCTCCCTTTCCCCATGTTTAGATCAAGTGACTGCTTAGCTACTAAAACGTTAAAATTCTTGGTTCACACTTGAAAGCACTGACTTTCTCCTTTACCTTTTGTGACCCTGAAGCAGCTAGCTGTTCATTTCTTGATGACCTTGGGAGATGATATTAAAATCCAAAGTGTTTTTTCTGTGACTTTCTCTGAAAATCATAATTTTTACACATTCTATGTATATTATTGTTAATCACTTGAAGTTACTCATTTAAACAAGGAAAAATATGTTATCTAGATGAAAGAAATACTTTTAATAATTGATTCTTAAAGGCGAGGATTTTGCATGTCATTTCTTCATATTTGACTAAATGACTAAACACTGAACTGCCTGTTTCTCTCCCTACCTAATTTGGAATGAAGTTTGATAATTTTGATGAATTAATATTTAGAGTTAGCCATAGGAATTGACTATAGAGAAATATCTATAACAACCACTCATTCTCACTGAATAGTGATCTGTAGTGGCCTGATTGCTGTATTATAATTAATATTGTAAATGTGAATAATTTTTCCTCTGAATAGGACTCAAATCAGTTTATGTTACCTTCATTAAAAATTCTCTTGTTTGTGATTTACTTATTTTTACCTTTGTCTTCCCAAAATCAGTATACATGCTATTACTAAACCAATGATATTTTAGGACTCAGCTATAATTTAGAGTCAGAGAACTTTTTGGAATTTGAAAAGAGCTATGAGCCCTCTCCCAGGGAAGAAAAAATCATATTTTTATACAAAACTGATCATCATTTTGAAATATTCACTAATTCCCTGAAGGTTATGTACAGACTCCTTATCTAATGTATATCCCCTTATTTAAAACATGGAAAACTGAAGCATGGATTTTGCATGTGTCTTTTTGTGTGTCTTTGCACATGTGTACCATTTTTATAAAATTAAGGATTCATTCAAAAGGTCTAGAGGCTTTTTTACTTCGCTTGTTGCAGTCAGTTTTTTTCCTCTAATTGCCACATGTCAGACACCTGCCAGGCCAAAAAGAAGCAAAAGATGAAGTCAGCCTAAGCACAAGAAATTCATGATTCAGCTTGGATGCTGAGACACACACACAAGTGAAAAGTTAATGTTTCATAACCACATGTTGAATATTAAAAAATGTATCACGGAGAAGGAGATTGTATAGTTTGGAGTCACCTGATCATCTTTGTAGGAGAAAATGACATTTTGCCTTGCCTTGAAGAGTATTTCACTTAGCTGGAAGTAGAGGAAGTGGGTATGGCATGGGCAGAGATGGGGAGTTGGAGCTGGAAGAGACTAGGAGACATTACTTCGCCTATCTCTTCTTTAGTGACAGTGTTCTTATGACCATCCACTGCCTGTCCAGTTGTCCTTCAGGATTCCCCTCTTTTCCCCTACTCTGGAGGTATCTCTTGGATGTGTTTCTGATTCTCTCTGTCATGGACATCCTCATCTGATTATCTGACGTCCACTGGCTCAGTCTGTGGTGGTCAGTGAGAGTGTGTTAGCTGTGAGAATACAGAAGGAGCAATGATTGACTGGTTGATGGACAAGGAGTAAAGCAAGATGAATGATGACTTTGTTTCACTAGATGACTGAAGACAGCAGAAATCTGGAAAATAAGCAGTGCTTCAGGCTTGAGTTGAGAGTGGAGTTTTGCATACGTGCATGCCCATAGGCCAGTGGAGGGGCCACAGCAGAACTCAGCAGTTTTTCAAGCTAAAATTCTGCACAACTTAGACTTGATTCTCCCATGGCCCAAATTTGTTCTTCCATGAGAGGCTTCCACTCCGGATTTCACCTAGTCATCTAGTGAGGCCAGTGACAGCATCAGAGAGGCAGCCCCGGTTAGCAAAAACAGTTTAGAACTTCGTTTTTCAAAACACAATCAACTGAAAGTTCAGAGAAATCTAATTTTATTTAACTGGAATTGTCTGCTAAGTCCTAACAATTGGTTGTTTGAAAATCAAGGAAGTACAGTAGAATGAGATAATTCTGAAATACATTTTGAGTTGCTTGAATTTTTTGCCAAGAGGGCTGTTTGAATTTAGATTAAATGTTGAAGTACATGAACACATTAAAGATTCTTTTTATTTGTTTTACCATTGGCACCAAAAATAGTTTAAAAGAGTGTATAGTCCGTACTCTCCCATTCTAATTTAAGCTATCCTTATTAATTTAAAATAATCCCTACGATTTCATTGTAATTAATCAAAATTATCCTACCCTTATTCTTCTTATCCTATCTTTATTAGAGAAACTTTTTACCATCTGGTGTATAGAATTACAGTATTGTAAATTTAACAATCTAAGTTCTTCGTAGAGAAAGTTGTCACACTTAGTTGCTTAGTAATTTCTTTTCATTTTGGGATCTGCAATTATACAAATTAGAATCTTAACTCTGGGAGCATATAGGATATCTAACTTAAGTTCTTTAATTTTTAAAGAACCGATAAGAAAACCTTGGGAAAGAACAAATACAATGAATGGCAGCAAGTCACCTGTTATTTCCAGGTAATCAATTTTTTTTCTAAGTTTTATATTACAGTTGTATCTAAGAAATTAACATCTGCATTTTTATCGATCTGAATTCTACCATATGCTTATTATTATCACCCAGGTTGTCTGAAATTTCTAGATAGCTTTTATTCCTCCCAGTACTTACATTTTGAAAAAATTCAAAACAACTACCGAAAAATTGAATATAGCAAACATCCATGTATCCATCACCTAGATTCACCAGTTATTAACATTTTGCCAACATTGGCTTGAACTCTTGTCTACACATGCACACTTTTTTCTCTCTGAATACTTGGAAGGCAGTTTGCAAATATATGCTGCTTCAGCCCTAATACTTGAGCATTTGTCTTAAGAAACAGGATATTCTCTTGTATAACCTCAATATCATTATTACTGTCAATAAATAACATTGAACTTTTGAAAGAAACATAATGCTTTAAACTGAAAAGCAGCTGGAGAGAAAAGGCTATAGTGTTTAAGAGAGAACAGAATAAAACCTAAAATTTTGAAAATATAAAGTAGAAAGATTTATTTTTCAGTTGAAACTTCTAATTATAGTCGAGTTAAGACAGATAATGCCCAGGAACAACACTAGTTAATTCATGTTTCTACAAGTGGCTATGTGTTGCATAGTCAAGCAAATTCAGTATGCCTTAGTCAGGTATACTTTACTGTCATAACTAACTTTATATTGTAGGTCTTAAACATAGATGAAACATTTTCTTGGTTTATGAGACAGTTTAAAGGACTCATAATTTTCCTAGAAAAAAGTATGTGTCTTGAGACTGAAAAATTTTTTTTTACCTTTTGTTTCTGAGCTATTCGCCTTATTTTTGCCTCATAAAAAAGCAGACTTAACATCTAATTATAGAAGCCTAATTTAAAAAAATACAAGAATAGACCTTATATTGTCACAGGTCTGTTGTACATGAGCTTCAGTCTAAATTTGGGTTGGTTTTTTGTGTGGTTCTTTCTGTTGGTGAGAAAAATTTGGGGTGATGACATAGTTAATTAAATTTCACAAAGAAACTTGGCCTTTTTGAATATATAAAAGCTTTCAGTTTCTCTGTCACTGAAAGATGAATATATTTGACTGGAATTGCTTTTGGTGAACATGTTTCTTCAACAGTGGAAAAACTGCATTTGTGTTCCCAGATACCTAATTGATGTGGCCTTCTGATGTATCTCTAGTAGTAGTTACAGATTTTCTTCAGGAGCACTGTTCAACACCCAGTTTATCAAGCACTGTGCCTTTCAGAACAGACCTGTGATGTGCCGTGTCCTTTGAAGTTGCAAATTGTAACGGGGAGGAATGCCTTCTCTTTGTCACTACTTTCATCCCTGCCTCATTGATAGGGATTCCATAATGAGCTTGCCTAAAGCTAAACTTAAGTTCATGGCAAAAGTTCTATCATAGACGGGACATGGAAAAACTTCTCCAGGTGGAATGTATGTGTTCCTTGTTCTGGTTGGGTTCATTTAATAAAGGACAGAATATTCTTTCAGAGAGTTTTCAGACTTCTAAAGAAAGTTTGATAAATGTTTTAAGCATTACTATTTTAAAAATATTTTGTATAGATTAATCAAATATGGGTTCTTATTATCCAGTAGTGTATTGTAATCATGTTCTAACTCTGGTAGATGATTTTCCTCTCTTTTCCTAGAGTGAACATTCTAAAATGCCCAATTAAAGAACTGTATTGCTTTTCTTCCTAAATTACTCCCCTCATTCCTTCTGAAAACAAGTATATTAGCCTTTTTTTTTTTTTTGCTTTTCTTTAAGCAAAAAAACACTTTATCCTTTACTGTGCAAGGATAACACTTTATCCTTGCACAGTACTGAAAGTATAAATATGCAGTGTCAAAATTATGTTAGTGATAAGATGGATTAATATCCTGTAATATATATTCTGTATTAAGTGAAGATGTCAGACAGTGGAATAAAAGCAAGAATGTTGACCTATGGCTGATTAATGTGAGGTTTGACAGAAAACAACAAAATTCTATAAAACAATTATCCTTCAATATAAAAAATAAATTAGAAAAAAAAGCTCTAAATCATGACTGGAATGTAACATTGGAAAATTTATGAATCCTTCCCATGGCATTTATTGGGAGCTTACAGATCTTGTATTCAAGATGGAAAAAAGTTCTTTACATGCCTCCTTAGAAGAGCTAATTTTGTATACTTCAAGCTACAGTGATTCTTACTGTGCTTTTTATTTGAGTCTGTAGTTTTATTTATATTCACTCTAATAGAAATGTCCTGTGTTTTGATACTTGTTGAATTTTTATGTAAGTTTTACAGTATGTAAAAGCAGCCACTACGTAATGATTTTTTAAAAGAATTCTCTGTAATTATCAAGTAAATAGTGTCCTCACATAACTAGACTTAGTCTCCAAATAATCTTTTTTTTTTATATAATTATTTTAAAGTTAATGGACTCCTTTAGTTCTTCTGTTTGCTATAACTAAAAACCTGTAAAACAGTAACAAAATGAGAATTATTTTTAAGAGTTCTATTGTGTATCCCTTTAAATGGTTTTTCCCCTTCATAGACGGGATTCTCCAAGGAAAAATCAGATTGTTTTTGACAACAGGTCCTATGATTCATTACACAGGTATCATCCTGATGTGACTTTGTGATTTGAGACTTTTAAATAACATTTTCAGGATAGGGCTGAGCTTTTTCTACATGGATTGGTAATCACCACAAAGGCGAAATGGCGATAACGTAAATCTTTCATATTTAGCTGTATCTAAAACACCCTTTTAGAAAAAATTCGGAGTGATTTTAGTGAGAAAAATTAATAGTATTCATTTCCCTGCCATCAGTTTATATTTGGATCATGATGAACATTAATGGTCAACATACCTGAAATACGAGAATGAGAATCGAAGTCCACATGTATCGAGAGTGTCTAGCTTTTGCATTTTATTTTAAAAGCCATTCCTTTTAGAAGACAAGGCTTTAAAAAGTTGAACAGAAAATCCTGTCCTCTGTCACTGGAAGACAGGACAGTATTACAGCCACAGTGAATAGCCATTGTGAATAATTTATTATTTGAGGAAAATCTCTTGTTTCCTACGTACTTTGCAGTAAATTGAGTATCTTTAACAACCTAACATCTAATATCCTTGAGCAGATTATTTGTTTTCTAGGATGAGTCCTGTTATACCATTTTTTAATTAAGAAAACTTAGGATATGAACCATGTATTTCTTTCTTAATTAAAAAAAATTGACAATTTCTTAAGATCCTCAAGTGCTTAAGCTATATTTAGAATTAATTTTGCAAAACAGGGACTTAAATAGTTGCAGTATAGTTATTTTATAGGCAGTATCTAGAGGCAGCACTCTCGTTACAAAGTAATAAAAATCCCCCTTTTTTGTTACCAATTATGGCGAAAACCTTAATGATAGAAATAACTGAGATATTATACTCATGTTACTGTATGCATCTGTTTTTTAAAGTACACATCAAGTCTACTGGGAGCATAAATAGTATACGGGAGGTTGTCTTTGGTAGTGAGTAAGGAGTTCTGTAATCAGACTCTATTCGACCACATTGTTATTGTTATTAGCTACAGTTATTTTCATGCCATTGATGATTAAAATATTTGGCAAGTTCGTTTTTGTTAGCCAGTTAAATTTGCATAAAGTATTTATAATACAGTAGTGAAATAGTTTTTCCTGTTTTTTTTGAGGTGGTTTAATTGTTTTGACCAAAGACTTATTTAGAAAATTTGCTAACACATAGAAAAATAGCATTTAACAATGAGATTTTCTGTTGTAAATCTTTCCAGTTTGCCGCTTTCATACATCGTATCCCCCTGAGATAATGTTGTTGATAAACCTTTTTTAAAAAGTGGTGATTACATCTTTCCTTAAGTATGAAAAGTTCCCCCCTTTAGTTAATTATCATGGTGATGGTGGTGGTGGTGGCGGCGGCGGTGGTGGATTGCATGTTAGCATGAATTAAATTTTTTACAAATTGCATGTTTCCACGATTTCTTAAAATTATATAACAATAATTTTCTGGATTGTTTAGTAAATATGGATATATTTATAACATACTCCCCAGTTAAGTAACAGACTATTGTTATTCACATGATTTTCAAGGATATTCATTATGTAAGTTTAGTAAAAGAAACCAAAACAGTGTTTGTACCAATTAAATGTGAAATGTAAAAGAAAAGCAGAATAAATAATAATTTACTTCTGGAGAGCAGGAACAGGCAGTATGGGTAAAGGAAATGCATAAAAGTCGACGTTTATGATACCTACTGTATAGATTGGATTCTGCAGTGCAGTGTGATTTGCATACTGTGGATCTCAGTGCATCTTAAATGACTGTGGAATTAAGTCACCTCCTCAACAAGGTGAAAAGGCATATTGTCTCAAGAGGAAGTATGTCATATAAATCTTATCCAGCACAGGGCCTTATTCATTCAGTGCCTCTTGAATGAAATTTTATGAGTTATTATTTTTCTTGTTAATATAAACATAGCAGCATATATGTAGTAAAATTGGTTGAGTTGCTTCACATCAGTCTTTTAAGCTGTCATATGTTTGATATAAACCTCAATGACTCAAGATTTCATCTTCACACACAGTGCCTATGGGTTTGGAGTATAATATGCCTTATAAGAATTGTAAGTTTGAAAAAGTTATGCCTGTTAAGTCTTGGTTCAGATTTCTCACATTGGTATTCTGCAAAGTTGGAAATATATGGCCTAATAGTTTTCATTTGCGTTGATTTGTGACCCTTAAAAAGTGGCCACTTAATATGTACTAAAAGCTGAAAATGAAGTATCATTCAGTTAAAATTCTAAGTTTTTCCACTTAGTGTTTTCTCTTATTGCCAGAATTGGAGAGGGAGTCATGACTGACTGATTTGATTTTGAAACTTTTTGCTTAAAATATGGCTAATTCTTAAGACTTACTTCTTCATGTAAAATTTTTTAACAGAAGCTCAACTTTTGAAAATGTAATAGTAACTGACAGTCTGCTTCTGTCTCCTTACCCTCCCCCTGTTTTTTAAACAAAGTAAGTTTGTGGAAGTAGTTAGATGACCACTCAGATACCATCTTTATAAAAACTTCATTGGGAAATAGCCATAAAGCCAATTGGATACGAACATACTTTTTAAAACTTAATAACTTATTTTTAACTTAATCATATTTCCAAGATGCTTATTTATTTTGATGCTTGATATGGAATGGAACACATACAAAGAAATCATACTCATTAAGCAATTCCTTCCCCTGCCACTGGAAACCAAGGCATAGAATTTGAAAATTGATTTATACAGAATGAAACAGTTTGATCTTTATCATTTCACTCTCGTTGGTTTGCCAGATATTTAGTAGATAGCGTACAGTTTCAAAAGGAAAGAACAAGATGGTGTTACTTGGGCTGGGTCGCTGCAGCTGGCCTCCCGTCTGTCCTGGTCATGATGCTACCTGGTACCCTACCACCCTCCTCGTGCCCAAAGAGCATTGTCTTCTACTCTTTATTGGAAGAGTTTTGTCATGTTATCAACCTTTTCTAATTTTTTTATACTGATAATGCTGTAAAAGTGAAAAATATTTTTGTACATCCTAATTCTGCAATTATTAAGATAATTAACTTTTTAACACGTTTTAAGAATTGTACTGTAATCTGGTGTTGGGTTGGTAAGTTTGAATTACTAATGAACTCATTAAATATGCTAAGTGTTACTTACCTGTCCTGAAAATTTCATTTGTCCAGACCAAAATCTGCGCCTTCGTCACAGCCCAGTGCCAACGGAGTCCAGACGGAGGGACTGGACTATGACAGGCTGAAGCAGGTGGGCCCAGCAGCAGCTTCCCTTTATTTGTACTTGTTCTTTTTAAAAATAACCCCATGTACGTATATTTGACAGGTTGTGAATGTATTTGAAAAGAATATAGACTTGATATTTTTATAGAAATTAAACAGTAGCATTCATGCTGTATTACTTCTTTCAGAGCCTCAGTTTTTGGTTCATCAGTTTGCATAAAGTGCCAGCAGTGGTGGAGGGTAGCGACAGTGGTTTAATGTAATAGGATAAACGTTGAATGTAAGTAAATGGCGTACAGTTGTTCAAGAGAAAAAATGGGCTTGCACTCAGCATTGGCCAAAGCAGACCCACCAGGTCTGGTTTTAGCAAGAATGTAAGGAAGATGAGTACTTGCACATATTTCTGTGAAAGGAAGCGGTTTGGGGGAAAAAGTCAATAAGAAAAAGACATTGTTTGTATTTTAGACACAGTATGCATTGTGTTTAATACCTATATACACAGAAAAAAATGGAAGGAGTAATAGTTGGAACCTAGAACTGTTTTAGTTCTAAAAGAGGTAAAATAATTTAAAATGATAGTGTTTTAAAAGATTGGAAAAAAAAATAAAAGATTGGAAAACGAAGGCTAAAGACGTCTTAGTGAAACAGCTATCAGTTTTGTAGACCTGATAGTTATGCCTGTAATGAACAATTTAATCTTTGTCTTCTTATCCTGCACTTCAGAATAGCCTGTAAAGATAACAGTGGTAGTGATCACTATAATAGGCATTTACCGACTATCTGGCAGACCTCAGTGTTATGCATTTGCTAGGTTATTAGCGTGACATTGTCTCCTAATCCTGGTAGTAGTCAGATAACATAGTGTCTGTACTCAAATTGTGCACATCAGAGGTTCAGAGAATTTGAATTTACTCAGTCCCATAATCAGGATCAGAATCCTGTCTTTATCTTCAGAGCCCGCTTTCCCCATTCCGTCACTCATTTTTTAAAATATCAGCAGTTTGGGGCTTAAAAGAGTACCAATAATGTTGCAGTATAATGAGTTCAAAGTAAAAGTTAAATAGGAATTAAAGCAACAAATAGTAACAGTTTCAGATCAGCCTGACTTTTATACTGCAAAACTGTTTGAACAGTTCAGTTGAGTTATGTAATTTGAAAACCATGTGGTCATTGATAATCAAGTGCTTGTTTCCTGTGTGTTAAACATGGCTTTCTTTTCTGGAAAAATATCTTGAAGTGGAGCGCTTGCACGCAATTAAAATATGGTCAGTTCTTGACTGTCTGAAGTAGGGGACTTGATGAGAGGAATAGATTTGATTTTAAGACTGATTTAAGTTAATTTGAAAAAGAATATCTATTAGTTCTGTGCCTCAGTTTCCTCACTGGAAAATGGAGGAAATAAACTAATTGATAATTTTCAACCTAATTTAAACGTGAAAAGGTTTTTTTTTTAAAGATGAGCCTTAAACATAGAGCTATTTAATTTTACCTAAGGTGTGCACAGTGCTAAAGAAAGTCATAGAATTTGATAATCCTTCCAAAGGATAGTTGTTTTTCACCCATTAAAATTATCACCTTATTAGCCCTTTTAGCGTTCATGTTATACAATCTTTATTTTTTAACTAGAGGATGTATCCATTATTTCAAGTTGAACTTTATAAATAGAAATTTTGCAAAATAAGTAAAGACAGAGTGGTTATCATAGAGGAAAGAGGGTCTAGAGCATCACTATTAAATAGAAATATTGGGCTGGCCAAAAAGTTTGTTCAGTTCAGTCACTCGGTCATGTCCAGCTCTTTACGACCCTATGGACTGCAGAACGCCAGGCTTCCCTGTCCATCACCAACTCCCGGAGCTTTCTCAGACTCATGTCCATCGAGTTGGTGATGCCATCCAACCATCTCATCCTCTGTCATCCCCTTCTCTTGCCTTCAGTCTTTCCCAGCATCAGTCTTTTCCAGTGAGTCAGTTCTTCACATCAGGTGGCCGAAGTATTGGAATATCAGCTTCACCATCAGTCCTTCCAGTGAATATTCAGGACTGATTTCCTTTAGGATGGACTGGTTGGATCTCCTTGCAGCCCAAGGGACTCTCCAGAGTCTTCTCCAACACCACAGTTCAAAAGCATCAATTCTTCAGTGCTTAGCTTTCTTTATAGTCCAACTCTCACATCCACACATGACCACTGGAAAAACCATAGCCTTGACCAGATGGACCTTTGTTGGCAAAGTAATGTCTCTGCTTTTTAATATGCTGTCTATGTTGGTCATAACTTTTTTTCCAAGGAGCAAGCGTCTTTTAATTTCATGGCTGCAGTCACCATCTGCAGTGATTTTGGAGCTCAAAGAAATAAACAGTTTCCACTGTTTCCCCATCTATTTGCCATGAAATGATGGGACTGGATGCCATGATCTTATTAGTTTTCTGAATGCTGAGTTTTAAGCCAGCTTTTTCACTCTCCTCTTTCACCTTCATCTAGAGGCTCTTTAGTTCCTCTTTGCTTTATGCCATAAGGGTGGTGTCATCTGCATATCTGAGGTTATTTATATTTCTCCCGGCAATCTTGATTCCACCTTATGCTTCATCCAGCCTAGCATTTCTCATGATGTACTCTGCATATAAGTTAAATAAGCAGGATGACAATATACAGCCTTGACGTACTCCCTTCCCTAATTTGGAACCAGTCTGTTGTTCCATGTCCAGTTCTAACTGTTGCTTCCTGACCTGCATACAGATTTCTCAAGAGGCAGGTCAGGTGGTCTGGTATTCCCATCTCTTTCAGAATTTTCCACAGTTTGTGGTGATCCACAAGTCAAAGGCTTTGGCATAGTCAATAAAGCAGAGGTAGATGTTTTTCTGGAACTCTCTTGCTTTTTTGATGATCCAACGGATGCTAGCAATTTGATCTCTAGTTCCTCTGCCTTTTCTAAATCCAGCTTGAACTACTGGAAGTTCACGGTTCACGTACTGTTGAAGCCTGACTTGGAGAATTTTGAGGATTACTTTGCTAGTGTTTGAGATGAGTGCAATTGTGCGGTAGTGTGAGCATTCTTTGGCAATGCCTCTCTTTGGGATTGGAATGCAAACTGACCTTTTCCAGTCCTGTGGCCACTGCTGAGTTTTCCAAATTTGCTGGCATGTTGAATGCAGCACTTTCACAGCATCATCTTCTGGATTTGAAATAGCTCAACTGGAATTTTATCACTTCCTCTAGTTTTGTTCATAGTGATGCTTCCTAAGGCTCACTTGACTTCTCATTCCAGGATACCTGGCTCTAGGTCAGTGATCACACCATTGTGGTTATCTGGGTCATGAATATCTTTTTTGTATAGTTCTTCTGTGTATTCTTGCCACCTCTTCTTAATCTTCTGCTTCTGTTCGGTCCATACCATTTCTGTCCTTTATCGAGCCCATCTTTGCATGAAATGTTCCGTTATCTCTGATTTTCTAGTCTTTCCCATTCTGTTGTTTTCCTCTATTTCTTTGCATTGATCACTGAGGAAGGCTTTCTTATCTCTCCTTGTAATTCTTTGGAGCTCTGCATTCAGATGGATATATCTTTCCTTTTCTCCTTTCCCTTTCTTTTCTCAGCCATTTGTAAGCACTCCTCAGACAGCCATTTTGCTTTTTTGCATTTCTTTTTCTTGGAGATGGTCTTGATCACTGTCTCCTGTACAATTTCCATAGTTCTTCAGACACTCTATCAGGTCTAATCCCTTGAATCTATTTGTCATTTCCACTCTATAATCATAAGGGATTTGATTTAGGTCATATCTGAATGGTCTAGTGGTTTTCCCTACTTTGTTCAGTTTAAGTCTGAATTTGGCAATGAGTTCATGATCTGAGCCACAGTCAGCTCCCGGTCTTGTTTTTGCTGACTGTATAGAGCTTCTCCACCTTTGGTTGCAAAGAATATAATCAGTCTGATTTCAGTATTGACCATCTGGTGATGTCCACGTGTAGAGTCTTCTCTTGTGTTGTTGGAAGAGGGTGTTTGCTATGACCAGTGCGTTCTCTTGGCAAAATGCTGTTAGCCTTTGCCCTGCTTCATTTTGTACTCCAAGGCCAAATTTGCCTGTTACTCCAGGTATTTCTTGACTTCCTACTTTCAGTCCCCTATAATGAAAGGGACATCTCTTTTGGGTGTTAGTTCTAGAAGGTCTTGTAGGTCTTTATAGAACTGTTCAACTTCAGCTTCTTCAGCATTACTGGTCGGTGCATAGACTTGGATTACTGTGGTATTGAATGGTTTGCCTTGGAAACCAACAGAGATCATTCTGTCTTTGAGATTGCACCCAAGTACTACATTTTGGACTTCTTATTGACTGATGGCTGCTCTATTTCTTCTAAGAGATTCTTGCCCACAGTAGCAGATATAATGGTTATCTGAGTTAAGTTCAGCCGTCCCAGTCCATTTTAGTTCGCTGATTCCTAAAATGTCGATATTCACTCTTGCCATCTCCTGTTTGACCACTTCCAATTTGCCGTGATTCGTGGACCTAACACTCCAGGTTCCTATGCAGTATTGCTCTTTACAGCATTGGACCTTGCTTCTATCACCAGTCACATCCACAACTGGGTGTTGTTTTTGCTCAGCTGATCTCCAGTAGCATATTGGGCACCTACCAGCCTGGGGAGTTCATCTTTCAGTGTCCTGTCTTTTTGCCTTTTCATACTGTTCATGGGGTTCTCAAGGCAAGAATACTGAAGTGGCTTGCCATACCCTTCTCCAGTGGACCACGTTTTGTCAGAACTCTTGACCATGACCCGTCTGTCTTGGGTGGCCCTACATGGCATGGCTCATAGTTTCATTGAGTTAGACAAGGCTGTGGTCCATATGATCAGATTGGTTAGTTTGTTAGGGTTTTTCCAAGTGAACTTTTTGACCAACTCTTTGTAAGATGGATCACATACTTTAAATTTTTAGCAGGTGCATTAAATATAGAGAAATAGGTGACATTCACTTTAATATATTTTTATTTAACCTGATGTAGCCAAAGTAATATTTCAGTATATAATCAGTATGTTTAAATTACTGATTAGTTATTTTACTTTACTTTCTTCATAGTAAACCTTTGAAATCTGGTGTCTAACGTTTACAGTGCATCTCACCTCAGTCTTGCCATGTTTCAAGTGCTCAGTAGCTATGTGTGGCTGGTCTTCTGTCTTAAGACTGTGTATGTCCAGCAGGGTCCCATCCTCCTACTTCCCCACCTATTAGGGCAGCCCCCGAGGGCCCTCCAGGGGAATCCTAGATTCCATGAAGTTTAGTTTGACAGCTCTGGTGATTCGTAAGCAGTCCCCATACTTCAGACCAGATGACAAGTTTCCCAGGAGCTGATTGTCCAGTTTGTGTGTTCTTCCTTGAAACTTGTTTATGGATTGCCTCTTAGCTCCCAAAAGATTAGATTAAAAGCAGAGCTCTTATATGTTTTATAGGCATTATCTGAATCATAGCTTTCACGGCATGACCGGGTAATTATTTTAGGTTTAGAAAACATTCTGCTTCATATTTTGCTAAGCTAGAATAAGCAAAGATTGGGAAGGGAAGACTATTAAAACACAATTTACCAAAATTGATCTTCTAAGTCATAAATTATGAACCTGGAAACAAAAGACAGAGCTAACATTTTATACATTCATAAAATTTTATATAAGCAAGAATCTTTATTTTCTGTATTTCTGATGTTTTTCTCTAATATTTTAGGACATTTTAGATGAAATGAGAAAAGAATTAACTAAGCTAAAAGAAGAGCTCATTGATGGTGAGTGTCTAAACAAATTTGCTACTCTTATAATGCTTAATAATACCCATGTTAAAGAAAATGAAGATTAAAAAATACCTAGTTTATTACTTGAGGGCATAAAACAATTACTTTCCCATATTATCCTGCCCTTTACCTGGCTTCAGATGCCAAAGAGAGGGTCTCTCTCCTTCATATAATGGAAATTATTTGTGAAAACAGGGTAAACAAAATTCCTCTTAAGTTTCTGGTATTGAGTAGTTTTAGATGGAAAACTAAGTAAACCACTCTTTCTCTAGGTTACTCCTTTTCATCCATCCCATCCCACTGAACTCTTGTTTTGAGCCCAAAGAATCAGTGTTTTCATTTTGTGTACAAAATGGAGAGAATATATAAATATATATGATGTTAATATTGTAAAAATAATAACATAGATTTCTTCAATGAAAGATGCACAGTTTATCTTTGTATTACTGTGAGTTTGAATGCAGTCATTAAGATTTCTTAAGAATGAATCACCCACTTATATTACCTTACCATTATATTTATTTCTAATATTTTTCCTTTTCCTACCAGCAATCAGGCAGGAACTGAGCAAGTCAAATACTGCGTAGAGAAACAAACTAAGGAGAGACAGGACTTTTCATCTGGAAAAAGAAGAAAATAAAAACCTGCGAAGAACAACTGTTAGCAACAACAAAACCCTTACATTTTGTGAGCTGTAAGAAGAAAACGGAGATACACAGTCGGAAGGAGGGGAAAACCAACATACTTTGAAAGCCTTCAAACATTACTACTCCGGCGGATAAGCTATTTCCCTCCCAGTTTGCTGCTTTTTTCTGACCTTTACAACAGGATGGAAGAGAGTCGTATAGGAGTTCCTATATCAGTTATGCAGAAAATAACTAAACCCGTCAGGCAAGATCACCGTACATTGAAAATATTTTCATGTCAAGAGACAATTGCACATTTTCCACAGTCCATTGCTAAAATAAAGAGGAGAAAGGCTTGAGAAGTTTTTTTTCCAGAGAATGCTGATGAAGAATTTAGCAAGTGATGCTATTGTATTGTAAATGTTTCTCTCAGGTTTGTCTTCCTATCATATTTGATATTCCATGGATAATTGAGATCAGCCCTGTGTAGGTTAAGATCATAAAATGTGGAACAAATGTAATTGTATGTGCTTTCAAAAGGTGACATTTATAAGAAAGTGTCCTAAAAATGATTTGTCCAGAGAGGAATTTTAGAATGATAGGAGGTCTCTCGAGTTTAGCCTTCATGCAATTTTGTAGATTCAAACATAAAATTCATCCAGAATTTAAAGATTTAGATGCCTTCCTAAATTGTTACAATGCTTTACCAAATCTATGACTCCTACATAACACAAACCAGTGGTCAAATGTAAAACAATATATTGTAGATTTACTGTAGGTTTTCAACCTTTTTTAGATTTATGCATGTGGACATTTTTATAACGTAATTACAACCACCACAAAAATTAGCTTTTTTAATTGCAGACAGTAATGCATGTTAAACTAATATGTAGTGGCCTTCTCAAGGCCTAGTCCCAGGGAAAACATTTTGTAGAGTATAGGGAGTGGGAGGCGGGGAAGGAATAACTTTTTATTTAAAGTTAATTTCTGCACTATCTTTTTTCTCAGTTATCTGCATGAATAATGATGAGGAATATTTTGTGACTTTAATTGGTAAATATGTTAACAGAACCGAGTACTTAATCTTTTACATCATGTCTTCAGCTATTTGTATTTTAATTCAGTAACTTCAATGGTCTGAAACATGATTCTGAGCTTCACGTGAATTCTGTCTTACTGTGGAATTCAAACGTTCGTCCCTGAATCTGACAGTTGTTATTACCTAGGTGCCCTGTAGTTATCCAGGTGTCAGGTACACATTCCTGACTTCAGAGCTGCTTTCGGACTTTTACGTTGAAATACTAGAAAAGTAACAACGATGGCAGCAATTAAGGTCACAGAAATCATCAGATAAAGGGAAAAACGACGAGGGGTCCTGCATAATTTTCTTTTAATAAATAGAGAGTTAGGTGGTAGGAAGAAGGAACTAGATGCCCTACTTACCACCATGTACGTGTGCGTGTTTGTGTGGGCACTCACGTGTGTGTGTGTGTGTGTGCAATGCACTCCCTTTTCTTTGAAACTTCTGAGATTAAAATAGGGGAGCAATCCTGTATGTTACAATGATAGCATTTTTTGGAAATCTAGGAAATCAAAAATTCTCCAGGCTCTCCATCTTGGTTTATGCTTGAGTTGTTATGTGCCATATTTGCTTTGAAATCTTTGATTATCTGTAGTTTTACTAAAATTTTGAAGAAATAATCCACTGTTGTCTGCTTTCTGGATTTCTTAATCTTCCTTCATAAGACAGAGCTTGTTGATAGCATAGTTTTCTAAATGCAGGTTTGCGGCCATCACCACTTCAAAGAGGTTTGAATGAGGAAATTTTTTTTCCCCCGTATTAAAACAGTTCTTGTTTCTGTAGAAACTTCATTTTTAGATTAATCTGTGATGGATGAGCTATCATAATTCTAATATGCGGTTCTTTTTCTATCAGATATTGTCATCCACCAGTAAAGACATTAAAGATGCAGCAAGCTTATAAAGTACTACTTTCTTAAAGAAATAGGAGGCATTCCCATCTTTATTACCGTACTTTTGGTTATGCAAACACTTTGGAGATATAAATGTTTATGTCCCCCATAAATCTGGTCAGAAATCATTTTTGATTTTGTTGATTAAGTTAAACAGTAGGATAGAGTACTGGGTATAAGTGGTCCAAAGTAAGATAAAAGACTACGCTAAAAATGCTAGATCTTGAAGAAGAAACTGGTTTATGCACTAAACGTTTTGTGCCTTGGTCTAAATATTAACATGTCTATGTAAAATGACAAAAAGAACCAGTGTTGAATCACATTTTATTTCCTGTCGTTCTGCTTTATCCCAGACTGCTAAATGTGTTCTTTCCAAGAAGTTTGATTGAATTACTGTACACATTTACTGTCCTGTGTGACAGTTTTGTCATTGTTAGAGATTTCAGTAATTAAAATGGGAAACAGAAGCTTAGGTTATTTTCCTTATCAAAACTATGTTCCTTGGAGCCACATTATTATGATGGTTTTCGTGCTCTTGTACATTGGATGTCTTAAGCTGAGTGCAGTTTAGGGGATCCTTTCTAATTACAGGAAGGTACTTCTTTCCTTTAACACTGTGATCTGACCTGTGACAAATCTGTACTACACACTATGTAAATGGCTAACAAGTCAACTGCAAACCAACTGAATGTACAACCTTAGTGCTGGTGCTGAAATCTCTTCAGAATAGTCATCATGATCTCAAAGTTTGTTTCAGAATTTGCAAGCATCAAGTGTCAATCAGAACTGAAGATGAAACACTAATGAATGTTGAATCCTCATGCTCTAGGTGTACTTCCTTTGTAGAATTTTTGTTTCTCTGCTATTTTTACCATACTGTTCCATTTAAATTTCCTACACGCTAACTTCGTTTGTGCGATTGAAATAAAATTGCAGTATATACATGTTGCTTGTTTGTGACACTTAGATAATCTGACATAATCTGTTGGTTCTAAATAAGTTGTTTTGAATGTAAAAAACGCTCTTTAAAATCCATGATTTCACTACTTAAAGTTTACATATCACGACACTATTCTTTAAAGATTTCATAAGTCATAAATACTAAGTAATGTATACAGAGGGAATATGTGGTCATGTATCTGCTTTTTGCTTGAAATAACTGTTGGGTGTCCCCTGTTTGTTCTTATTTTCTCTTGGCCCAGCTTGGTATGGTGTCTTACAGTCAAGAGAATGATACATGTTTAAGTCTACTCCATTTTGTTCTACAGCAGAGATACATTAAGTTCATTGATGGCAGTTAAAATTTTTCTTAATATAGTTTGCAGCATAAAGGACATTGTGTAGTCAAGGGCCTTATTGAGTACTGAATTTTAAATGTAGTGAAATCTGTATCTGTAGTGTTTGTTTATACAGAATACTGAGTTCTCGATACCTACATATACACAGCATTGTGTTTTAGCTGACTCTTACGCAGTATTAATTTTGAGTTTCGCTTTAAAATTCTGTCTTCATTAGAAACACAGCAGCCTTTGTCTTTTTTCTGCCACCAGACCATAACTTTACCTTCCTTCATCCTCTCCAGTTCTCATGGCCTCCATGTCCCTGCCACTCACTGACATTTGCAGTTATTACCCGGACTACAGGTGTACACGTATTAACTGTCTTTTTTCTCTATATCCCGTCTCAGGTTCTTGCTTCCCTTTGTGTAAAAATTAGAATGAATGTCTACAAACTTAAGAATCCCTTCCCATTTAAAAATGAATGGCGTACCAGGTGGTAACCTTTAAAATTTGCCTAGATACAACTTTGTCTCCTAAATTTGTATATACTTCTAGTGCTGTTGTAAAGAATTGCTCTTTAAGTTCTACAGAGTAGCGTTATCCTGTGAAGCACAGTTTACAGAGGTATGCTGCAGCTTCTCTGTGATTCCTTTTTGTAGTCATCATAATTTTATATCAACACCATTACCCTTTAAATTCTATTGATTGTAAGCATAAAAGTGACATCACATAAAACATACTGTGTGCAGGAACTCTGTAGGAACTCTTAAGTCCTTTATGAAGCTATTACATAATCTACTTTCCTAAGGACAGCTACTCCAGCATTCACAGTAAAGCTCCAAACTTGTTCCTGGTAGTACTGTTTTTGTTTTTAATGGAAAGATGAATTCATATCTGTTCATTTCCTCAAAGCTCAATGGGATGAGAAAGGGATCCCAAGAGGATATTGAAATTACTGATGCTTAATACCTCTGACTTTTTGCTAAGAAGCCAATTCATATCTAGACTTAGACACTTCTGAAGTAGGTATAAGGAATCTTTGTCAACCTGGGCAATTAAAATTGTCCCAGGTACCTTTGGCTACAGAAAGGCACAGTGGAGAACATTTATTCTTCAGGGTAGCTTTCTCTTAAACATATTTGCTTAAGAAGCTGAAGTTGGTAACCTCTCAAGAAAGGACATTTATATGAGCCAAGGACTGTTGAGGGCCTAGAATGCAGACTCTATTCCAAACATCCAGGTAGGCTGTGGGTTAGGTTTGTTCCCTTTATGTTGTCTCTAGTTCCTTTTTGAGGCTCAGGAGGTTTTCATATCTGTTCATAATACTGGAAAAGTGAAACCTTCAAATTTTCAAAAAGTCTAAAATTGATTAGAAAAGAAAATATTACTACAGTAAATTTAAGGTGGTTAGGGATATGCAGCATCAGCATAAATGGAGGTCTACAATATCTCTTGTTGATACCAATGCTGAACTCACAAAAGAGGCAAATTGAATCAGTATGGAGATATAACTGAAGGTACCTAATGTGTAAACTATGTAAATTTATGTCTTTCTAAATAGTTTTTTTTTTTTTTTAAGAGTCCCTGTGAGAGGGTAACTAAATGACAGTCACAATGACTGAGGATGTTAGAAGAATCGCTGCCACATTTATCGGTTTTCTGTTAAATCTGATGAAATCAATATATGTGAAGGTCAAGAAATTTAAAAAGGACTTTTCTTTCGGTTATTATAGATTTGTCTGTTGCACAGGTCAATTAAGGCATGGAGTAAGCTGCAAATACTTGCTGATGAATGTAACATAAAGAATAAATAAAGCTGAAACCTCAATTAAGTGTTGGAGCCCAAAAGTCACAGTGAGCTGTACCTCAGAGATGCTGAGCAGAGAGCAGGGCCCCTGGAAGCTTCTGGTATTGGGTCAGCAGATTCCTAGTAAGAGGGAGGAGATGCAGCATCTTAAAAGAGTTCTTCTACATCTCTTTTTTAAGGCATATATCTAGCAGAAAACTCAGATACCATCTTTTCTCAGCTGTATTCCAAGAGAAGACAGCTTTCATTTTGATAAACATATTCATAAGAGGACAGTTTGCATTTATTCCATAAACTTAAAAATCTGTATACAAATCACAGCCTCATAGTTTATCATGTTTAGATTTAACTTTTTTCCCCTTTGGCTCCAAGAATGATTTCTTTAGCAATAAATAAAATGATTTTTAAAATATATAAAGAAATCACTAATAGGCAATGAATAATGTTACATGGGTATATTTGGTTTTTAGTTAAAATGGTGGTTCTTCCAAGAAGACATAGTACATATTAAAAAGCATGTAGTTAGTTGGTCCTTTGGATTTTACAGGAAATGGCACTTAAAAAATTGATAATTGAGGAGATATACATTGATAGATGTTTACATGAAAGGGTCTTTAATTATCAGGTCCCAGAGTTTCAAATCTGTAGAAATTGAGAAGATTGATTCTTGGCTTACACTTAAAATGCAAGCTCTTTTAACCATACAAAAGAAATGTGCCACAGAGGCTTTTAAAGATGTGATTCTTAACAGTTTCTACTAATATTTCATGCTGTTAGTCACATCCATGGACCCTTAGTCTGAGTCCCTTTCTTTAAAAATGCAAGGCATTTTTAAAGACATTTTTCAGTTTGTTTTATTTTAGGTAAGAAGTCCCCATTTGGAATTTTTATTGTCATTAACCAAGTTAAGCTTGGGTGTAAACTTGATCTGTCCTGCCTGCCGTGGCACCGGGTGTGTAAAATGTTTCAGAGTTCTCGCAGATGCTCCTCATACCCTCAAGTCTGAGGTTAGCTCTCAGTGGTGGACCAGCTTAGTACTGTCATCCAAGCCCCGTGTGACCACGGGTACCGCCAGGTTGTGTCCGGTGCCAGTGGTCAGACAAGTGGGAGCTGGATGTGATGAACTCAGTAGACCTGAGTGAGTTCTGTGCCTTGAAGCATCGGTGGTAGGCACTGACTTTGTTACTGAAATATCCAGGGAGAATCATAACCCATGAGACAAGTATTGGGAAGGTTTAGATATTCAGAAAATAGAGTGTTGTTAGTATTAAAATCTGGCTTCATTTTCTGTTCATTTCCAAGGAGATGGGAATTTCAGGCCTGAGCCAAGGGGTAATTCACAATTTGGTTTCCTCACCATAGACAACTTGTCTTTGTAGGTTTCAGTTGCGGAAATTTAGCTGTAGAGGGTAGTGTTTGGTCCTCACATAAAACAGCCTTGTTTCAGAAAGTAAACATTGTTGAGAGATTCTTTTTTTAATCCACTCCTTCGCCCCTTTCTTAGACTTGACAGTGTGTTTTCCTTCTGCTCTGCTGTCTCACTCCTCCCTTGGTGTGGGAAGTGGACCGGGCATCGGCCTGGGTTCCAGTTGGCTTGACCAGCTGTCAGGCTGCAGGGTGGTCCAGGTCCTCCCTGAGGCCATGTCTCTGCCTGCCTCTAACACTCAGCTCTGCGTGTGATCATCCAGTGTGTGCTACAGCCACTGGCTTGCTTGCTTGCTTCCTTTTTGATCTAAGAGAAGAAGAGGGGCCTGAGTTTTACTGTCTGGTCTTAAGATCCACTTTTCATTGTTTCAAAATTTTGATCCTATTTGCTGGAATTCATGCATCCTAGGTGTGAACAATAAGGGAAAATCAATGAAATGACCACTTTGAGGTCAGTAGCGCTGTGTTAGTGCTGGGGGTGGGGGAGCTTGGTGGGCTGCCATCTATGGGGTTGCACAGAGTCGACACGACTGAAGCAACTTAGCAGCAGCAGCAGTAGCAGCAGCTGCTACTCCAGGGTCCACTGCTCACTCGTGGGCTTTCACAGACAGGATTACGGGTGTCTTTATTCTCCTGGCCTTGGCCTCAGCCAGGAAGCACACACATCCAGCCATTCCCTCAGACCAGGAGTGACTGTGGGATCACGTGAGATGTGAGACCACGCTCCAGTTACATACATTAATGACAAGTTCCTTTTCGCTCTTTCTGGCCTAGTAGCTATTGTTAAGGAAACACTGCAGAGCTGCATGGCGTGATGGTGCGAAGCAGCGCTGCTTTGTTTCCAGGGGAGGAATGTGCTCCAGCAGCTCTTGTTTGCTCGGAGCCTGCTGTGTGTGCTACCTTCTGTCACTATCATCTTGGGAGGAATGGGTCCCTCCCCTCTCTGCCCTTTTCATTATATACAAGTAGAGAAGCTTGTTTTTAATCCAAAAGACTGATAGCAATTCCTTGGCCAACCAGGCGACTCCTGTGCCATTTGGGTGGTGGTGGTTCTTAGTCCTTGCTTGATCTTGAGAAGACAGTTGGCTTAAAGTCAGAGGTTGAATGAATGGGAAGTTTTGGGATTAGAAAAGATGAGTCCTGTTCTACAGACTTTCTTTTACTTCTATTCTTGTTGGGCATCTGTGTGTTCTGAAATTCACCTTTTGTTCCCAGTAAGATACGCTTTTACATAATGTATGCGTTTTGGGGGTGGGGTGGGGTGGAGAATGAAGTGTTTCTAAGAAAAGTGATTGAGCTAGAAAGAAGATTCTGTCTTGAGACATCTGCAGTTGATGCAAAATATTCGAAACTCAATTACAGTATTTACACATTTTCATCTTTTTTTGGTTTGCTTGATAAGACTGAATGAGGAAGCAGTCTGTAATTATAGCAACATTGCAAGTTTCCGCTCTGTAGCTGGGGTAGAGAGAGTGGGTGAGTTGGGGCTAGCTGCATCTGTGCATCGGTGGAGTGGGACTGCAGGCAGAGGTCAACCCAGGTAAGTTCCAGCACAGAGTTCCGTCGCCCCGCCTATGGGAGGCGTTTTCAAAACCTTTTACTTGACCTGAACAAAAATCAGTTCCGTTGTGCTCTCTGCTGACCTCTGGGGAGTTGAACTGAGCATAGGCGTGAATGACAGGAAGTCTCTTTGGTGCTTTTAATCTTTTGAGAAGTGGGGTAGTCAGGAAGAAACCTTTCCAGTTGGACAGCAACCTACACCGTTTCCATTACAAGATTTAGTATGTTAAATACGTTTTCATTTTCATACCTTCTGAGTTCTTGGTCCATCAGCATCTTGTAGAAGAGCTCCAGTTGGTAGGATTTGAAGGTGAATTAATTGTGGTCCAAATGGGTTAGTCTGCCATGTTATCTTGCTTCGCTACACAATTTTAAAACTAGAAATGTACATTTATGTCCTTAAAGAGTATACAGAGCTATTTTATTTGCTAAGGATGTGAGTGTTTGCAGCCCATGGATCTGGGGCTTTATAATCTGGGATTGAACCTCTTAGGGCAGTATGGACTGAAACGACTCTTTAAAAGTTGACTTAAACATACTCAAGGCCATGTTGTAGCTGGTATTAGAAATTAATGTCATACAGAACCTCATGTATCTTATCTCATGGAATTTCTGAGTTACTGGCCTCACTGAATGTCAGAAATAAAAGAAACTGGTAGCAGCTTTGTTTTCAAGCAACGGATTGTCAATTGCTGCTTGACTCCAATTATTTGTAAATCCAAATAAAAGGAGATCTTGTCATCAGGAAAACATTACCTTCCAAGCTTGGCATCTGTCTTTGAGAAGGGAAAGTGGAAGAGAGGGTGAGACATGAAACCAAAAGAGTGAGCAGGGTTGGTGGGATTAGATGGCACCTAGGTTTTGCACCAAAGTTTTAAATACGAATAAATAAAGAGGAGGACCACTTGCAAGACAACTTAGGAAGGACTTGCCAGAAAGCCGCAGCTCCCGCTGCACACTAGTGCCTTCAAAATGATTCTCTGTGTGAATTGCATGCAATTTCATGTAACCATAAAGTGTAACCTGTATGTGCATGACATGTGTCTAGAATGTGTAAAGTTCAGCAGAAAAGGAGTATAGCTAGCCCTGTCAGTGGTGGATCAACAAGCCTGCTGAAGTCCTTGGACTTAATGTGACTTAGGTCTGCCGCATCGGAGCCCTGTGTTTGCTTTTAGCAACCATGTCATTGAAATCAGATCCACTCCTCCCTTTCTACTTCCCTTTCCTACTTTGCAGCTTTGCTGGTTTTAACTGCTTCACTCTTCTGCTTCTTGGTATCCTCTCTTGTTTTGAAATAAAAAGATGAAATACTTAAGACAAAGAGTTGTTTTTATTTTACCAGTTGCTCTTATCAAAGATATGTGATGTCAAAAAGAGCTTGTTCGGCTCTCTTGACTGTGATTCTGACCTTAAAATACGCTCAGTTGTAAAAGCTTTCTCTGGGCCTCCTTCTGCATGTCTCCCCATCACTAAGGAAGGTGTCGGGCACTGCTTTCATCTTGAATGCTGCTCTGCACTTCTGTCTAACCGTGTCCGCGGAAGAGAGCGCTGTTCTTGATGGAGCCACCTGAGCACCACCTGGGATTCCCAGGTGACGCTAGTGGTAAAGTACCCACCTGCTTATGCAGGAGGCTGAAGAGACATGGGTTCTATCCATGGGTCGGGAAGATCCCCTGGAGGAGGGCATGGCAACCCACTCCAGTATTCTTGCCTGGAGAATCCCATGGACAGAGGAGCCTGGCAGGCTATAGTCCATAGGGTCACAAAGAGACGCGACTGATAAGGCACGCAAGCCGTGCCTAGACTCATCGAGCAGCCTGTCAGATAAATGCAGGGCTGCAGATACACGCCCCCTGATTTTCTCTGGGCTACTGAATACCCTGTACTTTTCAGTGAGTGCGTGTTAAGTCACTTTAGATGTGCCTGACCCTTTGCGACCCCATGGACTGTAGCCCACCAGGCTCCTCTGTCCATGGGATTCTCCAGGCAAGAATACTGGAGTGGGTTGCCATGCCCTCCTCCAGGGGATCTTCCCAACCCAGGGGTTTAACCTGCCTCTCTTAACGTCTCCTGCATTAGCAGGCGGGTTCTTTCCCACTAGCGCCACCTGGGAAGCCCAACTGTATTTCGTCTGTAACCTACCGCAGAGTCACTGCATGCAGATACCAGGAGCACTTTTGGAGTTTAGAAAGCAGAGGGCACCTGAGGCCGTGAGTTCCTCCCACTCTTCCTGGATTTCCTAGAGGCCAATTAGCTTTCAGCCAAGAATATCCGCAAGCCTGTGGTTTGTAAGGAGCTTGAGGGTACGTTCGTGCAAATGATGTGACCATTTAAAAGGCCTCGTTTTAACCTCTACATTTTTTCTTCCAAACTATGGAGTCAGGGAAGTGAAAGAAGGCTTTTCATAGCCTGAGGTAGAACAGCTTGAATGGTTTCCTTTTTCACCAGCCTCATTTCTGGCTGAATGTCTTCACCTCTCCTCCCCTGTTCACCGAGGCTCACAGGGGAGCAGGGAGCGGGGGTGGGGTGGGGTAGAGGTTGGGTGCACCATGATCTCTGGTTTCCCTTGCTCTTGGAGACCATGATGTTCATTCTAGGTTCAATCCCGTGATATATAGCAAAGAGGTTATCCTAAGAGACCATATGATAAGATTTGCCAGGCTCCTTAATTGCAAGTAAGATGTTCTCTTGGAGTTTATTATCATGAGATATGATACCCTGAGCTGTTGCATCAGCAGTTATGTGACAGCGAGATGTGCCAACGGGAAGGCAGTCATCCCCACAGTGGCCTCAACCTTGGCTTGGTGATTCTGCCCTCTTAGCCGGAAAGTTCAGTGTCTGGGTCTTTGGCACGCCATTCCAGCTCAAGCTTCGTGGCCTGGCTGCAGACGGCCGAGGGTCCCTACCACAGGTGGGCCAGGCTGATAGTGACATTCAGTAGCAAGAACTGAACACCACCCCTCTGACCTTGCTAGAGCAGTGGAGGTCACGTAGGTCAAGTTCACAGCCCCTCTGTGGACCGGGTGTAAAGAGCCACTGTCCTGCCATTTTTCTTGGGCCACAGGGCCTGTCCTAGCAAAGGCTGAGGGGGTTATTCTAACACTGAACTGATGATGCCAATGTCTGTGACACCATCTGTGGGGAGGAGACATTGCAGACCTAGTCTTCAAAGCTCTTTGATGGGAGTCACCTGGGATGTGGCAGTGATGTCTATTCTTTTATGATTATATTTATCATCAGTCCCAGGCGCCCAGAACAAAAATTCATATGGACAGCCTGGACGCTGGAAACGATGCATAGTACGGAGTTGTGTCTTTTCCTGTTTCTGCTAATGAAACTGAGCAGAGCTCTGGGACCCTGCAGACTGGTCCTGTCAACCCGGGAAGAGCACCGCCTCCCTGCAGTGGGGATGCCTGAAGTGAGGGCAGATGACGCCTCCCAGGCCAGACGGGCTCCTGCCCTGGGGGCCGCCCAAGCCCACACCAAGGCTGCTGTCAGGAGTTCTCACAGCCAGCGTTCCCCACCACATTTTAGCTCTTTTTTTTTTTTTTTTAAACTTGAAGTAAAACACACAGGGGCTTCCTAGGTGGCACTAGCAGTAAAGAACCTGCCTGCCAATGCCAGAGACATAAGAGATGCAGGTTCGATCCCTGGGTCGGGAAGATCCCCTGGAAGAGAAAACGGCAACCCACTCCAGTATTCTTGCCTGGAGAAGCCCATGGACAGAGGAGCCTGGTGAACCACAGTCCATGGGGGCACACAGAGTTGAACACAACCGAAGTGACTCAGCACTGGCAAAGCGCACGGCAAGGGCACTTACATGTACAACCCACTAACAACACAGTAAATACACCCACTGGGCCAGCACCCAGATCAAGAAAAGACACGGCCATGACCCCAGAGCCCCCTTGTATTCCCTTCCATCCATACCCAGGAGAAATATTTCTGACGTCTAACCCCATGGATGAATTTTGGCTGTTTTTGTGCTTTATTTAAAGGGATTTGTGCTTTTTCGTGTTTTAATATTGTATGTGAGTTTATAACGTGTGTGGTGGTGATGGTTCTCACCGTGCTTGAGCAGCCCCCAGCTCGGGACCCCCAGGGCTGGCGGTGCTGTGAGTGTCCAGCCAGCGTGTGCCTTTGGTGACCACAGGGATGTGCTTCTCGTGGGCATGTGCCTGGGAATAGAACTGCTGGCCATAGCCCACGTCTGTGGCCAACTGCAGACACTGACTCGCTTTTCAAGACGCTCCTGACAGCTATGTGTCACCGTTAACTTGTGCCTGTGTCCATCACGTAGCCCACCGTCCACAGGGAACGTCAAGTGGAAGCAGCAAGCTCGCCTCCCCGAGATTCCTCAGGAGTCTGATTTGCTGTCCTAGAAACACGGGGTTAAGGACTTTTCTCACACACCTTCCTTGCACTCTTACCAAGAACACTATTCATGTCTACACTTACTGTGAGGAATTTGCTCTGAAGACTTTTCCCCGCCTCTGATAAGTTTGTTTGTACCTGAGGGAATTGTTTTTAAGTTTTATTTCATTTAAAATTCCCACCTAACCAAGGATGGAGTAATTGTTTCTTCTTGACTGACAGAATACGAAAAGGTCTCTCAAGGCAAAGAAGTGAGAGGTCCATGCCCAGCAGCCTATGAAGTCGCTGCCTTTTGTTGTGTTTTTATATTTATGTAATTTTATTATTTATTTCTGGCTTTGCGGGGTCTTGGTTGCTGCAAGGGCTTTTCTCTAGCTGCAGTGCGGGGGCTTCTCATTGCACTGGCTTCTCTTGTGGAACACGGGCTCTAGAGCATGAGGACTTCCGTAGCTGCAGTGCGTGGGCTCAGAAGTCGCGGCTCGCAGGCTCTAGAACACAGGCTCAGTGGTTGTGGTGCACAGGCTTAGTTTTTCCACGGCATGTGGGATCCTCCCAGACCAGAGATCAGACCTGTGTCTCCTGCATTGGCAGGCGGATGCCTCACCGCTGAGCCACCGGGGAAGCCCCTTGTTCTGTTTCTGTTTTTGTATTCCTCACATGGCAGGGGAATCTGCTTGATTTGAGAAAGTAATCCCACCCTCTGTGCCCGAAGATTTAGGGCATGAAGCGGATGTTAAGATACAGGTCTCTAGGGGTAAATGCCAATATTTTTGCCTGTATGAGGAGTTAATATTTTTTTTAACTGGGAGCTATTCAAAATTCCAAACTCCTTTCCTTTCCTACATTTTCAGAAATAAGGGAAAGACTTTCAACTTATTATCATCTTAGAAACTATCAGATTCTCTCATTAGTATTGAAACACGTTAGTCAACAAGGTCCAGAAGGTTTGGGCAGCAGATGGACCGGAAGTGGGATGTTTTTCGTTGCAGGTCCCTTGTTTCACCAACCACTTCATGGCAGGAGATCTCAGATGCAGCTTGTAACCTGATGATGCGCCAGGATTCAGAGAGCTGTTCAGACTGCCTCCAAGTTAGCAAAAGACAGAGAAGGATGGACCTTCTGGATTTGGGGTATTTCTTTTCTGAAATCCTCATGGATTAAGTGACAAGAATGGATGTTAAACAACAGGGGTGGGATTAGGTCTATAAACTCAAAAAGCATGACTATCAAGAGGAGGATACCAAAGAGCTTAAGATTAAAGACAATTGTCTAGTAGAGTTTAGAGCTGGGGGTAACCAGGGGTGCCATCTACCGAAGCCCTGCCTCCATGAGGCAGTTGTTATCGGTGGAGCCAAGGTCTTCCTCACTCCCACCCTCTGCAAGCTGCATCTCAGGGCTAGACAAGGGCAGCTGTAAGTGTGGAGAGATGGGATATATTAATAATTGGAATTTAGCCAAGCTCAGATACAATTAGCTTATAAATAATGTGAATAAGCTTGAAAAGATCATTTTTCCCAAGATCGTGGCTCAGTTTAAAGTCCTCTTTTCACAATAAACTCCATCACGAATACACAGGTGCCTCAACACCCAGAAAGAAGGGAGTGATCCAAGTCACAGGGACAATTTCAGGAGGTGGCTGACTGGATGCTTTTGACCCTTTCTTCTCTAGAACTGTAAGGTGGGGAAGAGGGAGAGGAAGAATATTTTGCCTCTGAAGTATGGCCCCGGGCTTCCCAGGTGGCGCTAGTGATAAGAACCTGCCTGCAATGTCGGAGATGTAAGAGATACAGGTTCAATCCATGAGTTGGGACGATCCCCTAGAATAGAAAATGGAAACCCACTCCAGTATTCTTGCCTGGAAGATTCTATGGATAGAGGAGCCTGGCGGGCTACAGTCCATGGGGCCCCAAAGAGTTGGACACGACTGAGTGACTGAGCACACAGCATGTAGCAAAATAAGGCCCCTGCCCTGTGTAGGGGGAAAGTGGGGAGGAGATATGTGAACTATTTGGGTTTAGGTTAGTTTACAAAACCAAAAGCACAATGTGTGTGTAACAAGTTATGTGTAATGACAGAAACAGATGAAGAAATAATACATGTTGCCTGAGGTTGGTGGGGAAATCCATTCGCCTGGCATCCAGAGGACCTGGGCTTCAAGAAGGAGCAGTTGTTGTTATGTGACAGTGGAGAAGGGGTTTCTAGCAGAGCAGCCAGCAGGGCTTGGGGGTGTGCCGCGCTGCTCTCTGATAGCCCAGAGGCTGCGGATGCGAGAAGCACACGGTGAGAGGCAGAGTCTATGGGGGCGGGGGAGAATTGGAGACACCGTGCACTTTTCGTCTGAGATCCCAGCCCGTGCCACCCCAGATTCCAAGGGTTCCAGAGAGGTTCAGAGGTCCTCACGAGAGGAAGAGGGATTGATGCTGATTATATAAAAGAAGAAAAAGGCATTAAGGTTCTAGGACTGTGTTTGCAGAAGATGTAAAACTAGGGGACACAGTCCTTATCCATGGAACCCACAGTGGTGCCTGGGTTAACATTCTTCTACATGTTTAGACCCTCTGTGGAAAACACAACCATTTAAAATGCCTTCTATCTGAACAGACTGGTGGTCGCCAACAGGGAAGGGGCTAGGGGAGGGATGGAGTAGGTGGTTGGGGTTAGCAGATCTAAGTTTTTGTATACAGAATGGATAAACAACTAAGTCTTACTTAGTTACTCTGTGTATCGCACAGAGAACTATATTCAATATGCTGTAATAAACCATAATGGAAAAGACTGAAAAAAAGAACATATGCTAATGTATAACTGAATTGTTTTACAGCAGAAATTAACACAACATTGTAAATCAACTATACTTTAATTTTTAAAAATATCAAAAACTAAGATAAAATGAGATGCTTTCTACCTAAATTGCTTTAAGTGTTCAGAGAAAAAGTAAAGAGTACTGGCCCCTTTAGGAGACAAGATTGTGGGATGCTTCTCATTTCCATCTAAGGTGGAGCTGATGTAATAATAATAGGAAACAAGTGCACAATAAATGGCATGCACTTGAATCATCCCGAAACCATCCACCAACCCCTGGTCTGTGGAAAAACCGCCTTTCACGAAACTGGCCCCTGGTTCCAAAAAGGTTGGGGACCGCTGCTGAAGACCACGCATGTGGGTGTTGCCTGGATTCCTGCGTATGCTGCCGGGACATCGGGTGAGGCGACCTGGGGTGCAGGAAAGAGTGAGTCCACTGGCCCAGCGCTTTCCTGAGTCTGTTAGAGGAAGGGGGAGACATTCGAGCCGGGGCTCACTGGGTGTCTTGGGGATACCGAGGCTAATCTGACCAAATGCTTCCAACCTTAAGTAACAGAACACCTAACTTAAAAGCAGCTTAACAGGAGTTTTGTACTTGCCTCCTATTCTGGCTCAGTTGGTAAAGAATCTCCCTGCAATGCAGGAGAGCAGGGGAAGAGTCCCTGGAGGAGAATACTGCACTCCAGTATTCTTGTCTGGAAAATCCCATGGAAAGAGGAACTTGGTCGGCTACAGTCCATGGGTTCACAACAGTCAGACGTGACTTAGTGGCTAAACGACCCACCACCTATTCGCCCTGCTGGCACGGCGGGGTGCACACCCAGGGCTGTGGAAACAGACAAAACACACACCATGCGACACTGGGCAGAGGAGGCTGGGAGCAGGTGCGGGTCACCCATACTCACTGCCCAGGACTGCACACCATGGCGCTGCAGTGGGGGCAGCGTGAACAGCAGAGGTGGGGAGCAGCGGCCGTGATACCAGGAACGTGAGGAGCCCCACTTCCCATAGCAGGACGTGACTGGCTGGGAAGTGACACTTGCCACTCAGGGCCCAGCAGGATGCCGGGCAGGGGACCGAGATGTCCTCCTGAACACCCTATGTGCACAAGACACCCTCACCACACAGTTGGTTCGGTTCCCAAGGACGGACTCCGAAGAGGAAACGTTGACTCAACAGATTTGCTCATGTACGATATTCCTCCATATGCTCAAAGGACTTGTCTTTGCCAATGTGGGAGGGAGGAGAATATTGTGTTGCTCTTCTGATTAGGATACTGCATTAGAGTTCCTCAGAGAGACAGTGCCAGTGGGGTCTGTGTATATGCACATATATATCACAAGGAAAATCAGATATCATATCTATATATGCATGTGGAATTGCTTATGTGATTAC
The DNA here is from genome assembly GCF_032452875.1 of Bos javanicus. Classification (NCBI taxonomy): domain Eukaryota; kingdom Metazoa; phylum Chordata; class Mammalia; order Artiodactyla; family Bovidae; genus Bos; species Bos javanicus. Next base: position 29,215,630 of record NC_083883.1, on the reverse strand, counting down.
AGAAGCTGGCAAGTCTCCAAGTCTGCAGTTAACAGGCTGGAGACCCAGGCCTGTGGTACAGTAGTCCCCCTTATCGGCAGTCTCAGTTTCCACGATTTCAGTTACCTATGGTCAAGTGGGGTCAAGTGGGGCCCAAAAATATTAAATGAAAGTTCCGGAAACAATTCACAAGCTGTGCAGCACTCTGAGTGGTATGATGAAATCTCTGGACTCTTGCTCCGTCCCTCCTGGGATCCCCAACCGTCAGCTTCGTCTGCGCATTACTCAGCCACTGACATCATCGTGGCTCAGTGATCCAAGATCACCCAAAGCAGATGGTTCTCTTCTGATGTATCAGAAGGTCAGTGGTAGCCTAATGCCACGCCATTCACCTCACTCTAGCTCATCACGTAAGCTTTTTATCATCTCACATCATAACAAGAAGGGTGAGTACGCCACAATATTTTGAGATAGAGATTTACTTAACTTTTATTATAATGCATATTTTTTGACGTGTACATACTGCTTGAGGTCTTCCCTGTAGCTTAAACGGTAAAGAATCTGCCTGCAACACAGGAGACCTGGGTTTGATCCTGGGTTAGGAAAATCCTCTGGAGAAGGGAATGGCAATCCACTCCAGTATTGTTGCCTAGAGAATCCCATGGACAGAGGAGCCGGGTGGACTACAGTCCATGGGATCACAAAAAGTCGGACACAACTGAGCAACTAACACTACTACTACATACTGCTTTATTGTATTTATTTGGTTTTGGCTGCACTGGATCTCCGCTGCCGCACACAGACTGTCTAGTTGTGGAGAACAGCGGCTGCTCTTCAGTCGCGGTGCATGGGCTTCTCATGTGGTGGCTTCTCACGGGCTCAGTAGTTGCAACTTGCTGGCTCTAGAGTGTGCAGTCTTCAGTAATTGTGACGCACAGGCTTAGCTGCTTCTCAGCATGTGGGATCTTCCCAGACCAGGGATTGAACTCCTGTCCCCTGCATTGGCAGGTGGATTCTTATCCACTGTCCTGACAGGGAAGTCCAGAATATATTTTTATAATTGTAAATTGTGGGGGGCAATGCTGTGTGGCTTGCAGGGATCTTAGTTCGCTGGCCAGAGGTTGAACCCATACCCACAGAGGTGAAAGCACAGAGTCCTAACCACTGGACCGCCAGAGAAGTTCCTATGATCATTCTGTTTTATTATTATAGTTGTTAATCTCTTACTGTGCCTAACTTATTAACTAAGCTTTACTATAGGTATGTGCATGTATAGGAAAAAACAGAGTCATGCACAGGGCCCCTTCCGGACTAGCTGCAGTTTCAGGCATCCAATGGGTATTTTAGAACATAGCTCCAGTGGACAAGGCTGGATGCAACCGTTCAGGTCTGAAGGCAGGCAGGCTCCAGACCCAGAAGAGCTGATGCTTCAGGTCAAGTCTGAAGACAGGAAAATGCTGACGTCCCAGGGACTTCCCTGGTGGTCCACTGGTTGTCTCTGGGCTTCCAATACAGGCGATGTGGGTTCAATCCCTGATCAGGGAACCACGATCCAACATATTGCTTGGTGTGCCCAAAAGATTAAAAAAACAAAATTAGGACCACCCAGATTGGGAGAGCAATCCGCTTTACTCAGTCTTCTGATTCAAATGCTAATCTCGTTCAAAAACATCACACAGACTCACCCAGAATATCTGACCACGTCTGGGCACCCCACAGCCCAGTCTACTTCACATGTAAAATTAACCATCATAGCTATGTACTCCTGATCTTCCCTTGGCTGCCAAAGGCCTAGCAGACATTAGGGAAACAGGACTTTCTCTCTACTTTAGGCCTGATCAAAATGCTTCCTCCCCCACTAAGAGGAAAGGGAGCTGTGATACGCTTCCCCACTGTGACCAGAAAGGGGCTTTTGTCCCCATTTCATTGCCAAGGGGAAAAGTCAAATTCAAATATTTGTTTCTGTATCCTATTCCCCAAATCCTTCTAATTTACCTACCTGGGACAGCCTGTCCTGGTGACCCCTGGGGGTTCTCCACCAGGGAGACCCTGTTCTGGGAGTTTGTAGGCCCCTGAGTGTGTGGAGGGACAGGCGCTGTTGGGAAAAGTGAGACAACACCTGAACACTGTGAGTGCACCCCATGTAGTTCGGAGGGGCACAAGGCGGGGGTCGGGACAGGGGGTGACCACCCGGAGCCACTCAGACCTCAGACGTAGGTTGAAAAGCTGGGCTCACATCAGATCAGATCAGTGGCTCAGTCGTGTCCGACTCTTTGCAACCCCATGAATTGCAGCACGCCAGGCCTCCCTGTCCATCACCAACTCCCGGAGTTCACCCAGACTCACGTCCATCGAGTCAGTGACGCCATCCAGCCATCTCATCCTCTGTCATCCTCTTCTCCTCCTGCCCCCAATCCCTCCCAGCATCAGAGTCTTTTCCAATGAGTCAACTCTTCGCATGAGGTGGCCAAAGTACTGGAGTTTCAGCTTTAGCATCATTCCTTCCAAAGAAATCCCAGGACTGATCTCCTTCAGAATGGACTGGTTGGATCTCCTTGCAGTCCAAGGGACTCTCAAGAGTCTTCTCCAACACCACAGTTCAAAAGCATCAATTCTTCTTTGCTCAGCCTTCTTCACAGTCCAACTCTCACATCCATACATGACCACAGGAAAAACCATAGCCTTGACTAGACAAACCTTTGTTGGCAAAGTAATGTCTCTGCTTTTGAATATGCTATCTAGGTTGGTCATAACTTTCCTTCCAAGGAGTAAGTGTCTTTTAATTTCATGGCTGCAGTCACCATCTGCAGTGATTTTGGAGCCCAGAAAAATAAAGTCTGACACTGTTTCCACTGTTTCCCCATCTATTTCCCATGAAGTGATGGGACCGGATGCCGTGATCTTCGTTTTCTGAATGTTGAGCTTTAAGCCAACTTTTTCACTCTCCACTTTCACTTTCATCAAGAGGCTTTTGAGTTCCTCTTCACTTTCTGCCATAAGGGTGGTGTCATCTGCATATCTGAGGTTATTGATATTTCTCCCGGCAATCTTGATTCCAGCTTGTGTTTCTTCCAGTCCAGCGTTTCTCATGATGTACTCTGCATATAAGTTAAATAAACAGGGTGACAATATACAGCCTTGACAAACTCCTTTTCCTATTTGGAACCAGTCTGTTGTTCCATGTCCAGTTCTAACTGTTGCTTCTTGACCTGCATACAAATTTCTCAAGAGGCAGGTCAGGTGGTCTGGTATTCCCATCTTTTTCAGAATTTTCCACAGTTTATTGTTATCCACACAGTCAAAGGCTTCGGCATAGTCAATAAAACAGAAATAGATGCTTTTCTGGAACTCTCTTGCTTTTTCCATGATCCAACGGATGTTGGCAATTTGATCTCTGGTTCCTCTGCCTTTTCTAAAACCAGCTTGAACATCTGGAATTTCACGGTTCACATATTGTTGAAGCCTGGCTTGGAGAATTTTGAGTATTACTTTACTAGCATGTGAGATGAGTGCAATTGTGCGGTAGTTTGAGCATTTTTTGGCATTGCCTTTCTTTGGGATTGGAATGAAAACTGACCTTTTCCAGTCCTGTGGCCACTGCTGAGTTTTCCAAATTTGCTGACATATTGAGTGCAGCACTTTCACAGCATCGTCTTTCAGGATTTGGAATAGCTCCACTGGAATTCCATCACCTCCACTAGCTTTGTTCGTAGTGATGCTTTCTAAGGCCCACTTGACTTCACATTCCAGGATGTCTGGCTCTAGGTCAGTGATCACACCATCGTGATTATCTGGGTCGTGAAGATCTTTTTTGTACAGTTCTTCTGTGCATTCTTGCCATCTCTTCTTAATATCTTCTGCTTCTGTTAGGTCCATACCATTTCTGTCCTTTATAGAGCCCATCTTTGCATGAAATGTTCCTTTGGTATCTCTGATTTTCTTGACGAGATCGCTAGTCTTTCCCATTCTGTTGTTTTCCTCTATTTCTTTGCATTGATCGCTGAAGAAGGAGATCAATGCAAAGAAATAGAGGAAAAGCTGGGCTAGACGCAGCCTTATCCTATTCCTGGATGAGGCCAGGTTCACCAGTGTGTGTGCGCGCGCGCGCGTGTGTGTCTGTATCTGTGTGTGTCTGTGTGCTGCAGCTCTGCAATGGCATTCCATTCTTTCAAAGACTTCGCATCACTCCAGGATACACCATCCCCACAGTTCCCATCAGCCCAGCGCTCCCCTTCACACGGGCTCACTGGCCACAGCATCTGGGGTTCGGGTCCGCATCAGGGTGAGAGGGGGTTGCAGCAAACTATTGAGAATCTTGCAGGAAGGCGAGGTGAGGCACAGGGACGAAGCAGCCAGTCTCTTGGGTAGGTTTAGCCAGCTTCCCTTCGCCCCCAGCGCGGCCAGTTCGCTGCTGCAGGTGAGGGCCAGAGGGTCTCCTCGTCCCACGGAACTGGGCGGCGGCGCTCGGGCTACCCCTGGCGGTCGCGTTCAACAGTGCAGCCAGTCGAGAGCGGGTGTGCAGCGCCCTCTGCCGGTCGATAGCTGTCATTTCTTTCCCTTGAATTTCGCCTTGGGACTGGGAAGTTCTGTTACTGTCCTTCGTTCATAGTTAAGAAAACGGAGATACAGAGAAATTAGTAATTTATCCAAAGTGAAACTGACTGAGAGGGGATGTGAATCCACACATTCTGACTGCAGGCTCTGCGTTTAGACCAAGGTAGCTAATATGACCTCAAGGTGTGTCCACAAAAATGTGTGCACAGAGTCTTCCTTGGGGACCCAGCAGATCTGACCACTCCTGGGGGGCTGTGATGAGCCCTGTGTACCCCACTTTTGGAAAGCCATCAGCAGCAAATCACAAAACATTCAGGATGAATGGCCAAAATGATGAGAGGATTCAAAGTCCAGTCATGTGAGGAAAAATGGAAAGCATGGGGGTTTTTTTCCTGGAGAAGGGACTTAGGAAACAGGAGAGGATTCCACACACCCGAAAGGAAGAGGGACTGGAGTGCCCTGGGATCCCACGGTGGGGACAGTGGGCGGGCTGTTCTCTGTGGTCCAGAGCCTTTCAAGGAAGCGCCCCACAAGGCGCTCCCTGGCCCTTGCCAGCTGGGATGGAGAGATGTGGACAAATGTGAAAGACCCTCAAGGCACTCGCAGCCTCTCGGATGCAGGGCAGTGGGTGTTAGCAACAGGGCAGGAAGCCAGACCAGCCCTGGGGAGGGCCCAAGGCTGTCTGCTCTCCTCTATGGGGCGAGGTGGGAGGTGATTTTGGCTGCACTGTGGCCTGCCAGCTTCTGTAATCGTGGGCACGCGGGCTTCTCTAGTTGTGGCATGCAAGCTCTCAGGGGTTTCAAGGGGGTGGTTGTGGATGCTGCTCAGGACCTGGCTCCTTTGGGGCACAGGACACATCTGCCAGCCTCTGAGGGGCTGAGCTCTCTAAACCTGGGGGCTAGAGGTGTGCTCCCCAAACTGCAGGCAGTGACTGAGGAAGGGCGTTCTAAACATCACAAGGGGGTGTCCTGAACCCCATGCAGCCTCTTTTGCCCCACAGCAAGGGAGACGGGAGGGTGGGTGCCTAGGAGAACAGACAGACTTTGTTGCTTGTTGTTTATGGGCTGCCCAGTCTCTCTGGGTCTCTTTAGAGTTTGTATTTTGTTTCTTAGTGGCAGCCTTTTGGTTGGGCAGATGCTGAGGCCTCCGGAGTGGGAAGCCCCTCACTATGTCTGGCACCTGCCTGCTGGGTGCTGGGGGCCGCAAGGGGGAGCAAGGGTCGGGTCCTCCGTCCCCTCACCAGTGGTGAACCTGAGGCTCAGATACTACCCTGTGAGGTGGAAGCAGACAGAGTGTGTGGATGAGGGGCATCAGTAGAGGGTCTCCAGGAGGCCAGCGCTGAGCCAGAGTTGGGGGTGCAAAAGATTTATGGGGGAGCAATGCTAGCAGTGGAAAATTCTGAAAGAGATGGGAATACCAGACCACCTGACCTGCCTCTTGAGAAATTTGTATGCAGGTCAAGAAGCAACAGTTAGAACTGGACATGGAACAACAGACTGGTTCCAAATAGGAAAAGGAGTATGTCAAGGCTGTATATTATCACCCTGCTTATTTAACTTATATGCAGAGTACATCATGAGAAACGCTGGACTGGAAGAAGCACAAGCTGGAATCAAGATTGCCGGGAGAAATATCAATAACCTCAGATATGCAGATTACACCACCCTTATGGCAGAAAGTAAAGAGGAACTCAAAAGCCTCTTGACGAAAGTGAAAGTGGAGAGTGAAAAAGTTGGCTTAAAGCTCAACATTCAGAAAACTAAGATCATGGCATCCAGTCCCATCACTTCATGGGAAATAGATGGGGAAACAGTGGAAACAGTGTGAGACTTTATTTTTCTGGGCTCCAAAATCACTGCAGATGGTGACTGCAGCCATGAAATTAAAAGACGCTTACTCCTTGGAAGGAAAGTTATGACCAACCTAGATAGCATGTTCAAAAGCAGAGACATTACTTTGCCAAAAAAGGTTCGTCTAGTCAAGGCTATGGTTTTCCCTGTGGTCATGTACAGATGTGAGAGTTGGACTGTGAAGAAGGCTGAGCACCGAAGAATTGATGCTTTTGAACTGTGGTGTTGGAGAAGACTCTTGAGAGTCCTTTGGACTGCAAGGAGATCCAACCAGTCCATTCTGAAGGAGATCAGCCCTGGGATTTCTTTGAAAGGAATGATGCTAAAGCTGAAACTCCAGTACTTTGGCCACCTCATGCGAAGAGCTGACTCATTGGAAAGAACTCTGATACTGGGAGGGATTGGGGGCAGGAGGAGAAGGGGACGACAGAGGATGAGATGGCTGGATGGCATCACTGACTTGATGGACGTGAGTCTGGGTGAACTCCGGGAGTTGGTGATGGACAGGGAGGCCTGGTGTGCTGTGATTCATGGGGTCGCAAAGAGTCGGACATGACTGAGCCACTGAATGCCAGAAGAGAAAAGGGGAGCGAGCGGGGCTGGAAGGAGGAGTTGGCAAGCTGCCTCTGGTCTCAGCAGCCCAGTGGATGCTCATATTCTCAGTGCCCATTAGAGGAGGCTGCAGGGTGGAACTGGCCACGGTGCCCTCACCTGGCTTAGTCACTGGCTGAAGGGGCCGAGAGGAAGATGGCTTTGACTGTGTGACTCAATAGCTGACGCTGATCCCATCACTCAGGTTAGCCCCCAGCTGACCACCCTCCTTGCAGCTCCTTCTGAGGGGTCCATCTGGGAGTCACCTAAGTCCAGTCCGTGATGGAGGGTGAGTGGAGGGGTGGGGGCTGAAGCCAGGCCTGTGCCCCACAACCCACAGCTCCCCCAGAAGGCCACAGCAGCACTGGGCGGTCCACCACGGGTCAGCCTCATCCAGAGAAGGGGCGGCTTGCTGCATGGCCCTCCCAGTCATCCATGAAGAGGGGTGGTCCCCCAACTGCCTGGACCCCCAGACTCCCAAGAAGACTGGAGTTGGATTCTTAAGGCAGTCCTGTTCCTCATGACTCACCTGTGACAAAGGTGGCTCGAATAGGGGCCAAAGCACAGCGTGTGTTCTGTGCGACCAGCAGGCCAAGCTGGGAGTAAAAGTGGCCGGACACGGAGACATTGTCTGACCGGAGCTTCTCACTCACCTCCAGCCTCAGGGTCCCCTGAGCCTAGGCCCAGTGTGCTGGTCACCTGCTGCCTCCAGGGTCTCTCCACCCCCGCAGCAGTGTCTGTCTGCTCTTTCCTATTATATGCCAGCATTGATGGCAAATCTTGGGCTCGGGGCCCTGGGACCTCTCCACTGATGCCCAGCCCCTCCCACAAGCGCAGAGCTCCAGACCATGGGCCCCTCATCAGGTACTAAGACTCCCCGTTTTATAAAAACACGGAATCCCAGAGAGTGGAGGTGGGAGTTGTCTGAGGTCACCCAGCAGCAGATACCGGCTCCAGGGTGGGGAGTTCCTGACACCCAGAACGGGTGCTTAAAACCCCAGATCAAACTGCCCACCTCCAAGTGGACGCTTCCCAGCTTGTTAATTATCCTTCTCTGCTGCCTGAAGTAGGATGTTTGTGTTTTACTGTAGGAAGGGCTGACACTTATTGAGCACCTACTGTGTACCAGGTGCTTGGAACACGAAGAGAAATAAAACACAGTCTCGGCCACTGTGTGGAGTGAGTGTGTTGCCTCACTGAGGTTTGTCACGCGAGCACAGACCAGCTCTGGACCCCGGAAAGTGCACCTCCATGCTGCTTTATTTATGTGCCCACAAGGCTTTTCCAGCTCTAGCTGGTCTGAATTTCCTGTTGCTCGGACAAGAGTTAAGGGAGCCGAGAAGCCCAGGGTGACCTGAGGCTTCACCACAAACTTGTCCTTGTGGAGACCGCCCCCGCCCCCAGACTGGGTGGACTGCGAGGTGGGAGGCACCAGCCAGAGAGGGCAGAGCCAGCCGCTGGGCTCTGAGACCAGCACCCTGCACTGGTTGTCAGGCTGCTGTAACGAAGGGCTGCAGACTGGGGGGCGCTTCACCAGCTGAAAGTGTCATTTCCAGTTTGGGAGGCTTCGAAGTCCAAGATCCAGTTGTCAGCAGGCTGGGGAGGAGAATCTATCTCCTTGGCTTCTAGATGGCTGGCTGCTCCCTGTGGGTTCTTGTAGTCTTCCTTCTGCACACATCTGGGTCCAAAGTTCCTCTCCTCTCTAGTTGTGGCCACTGGCTCAGCAGTTGCTCCAAGGCATGTGGGTTCCCTGACCAGGGATCGAATCTGAGTCACATGAATTGCAAGACAGATTCTTTACCACTGGGCTACCAGTGAAGTCTCCTCAATTCAGGGGAGTCGGGTTCGATCCCTGGTCAGGGAACCCACATGCCTTGGAGCAACTACTGAGCCCGTGGCCACAGCTAGAGAATCTGGGCACAGCATCAGAAGATCCCGCGGGACTCAGCGCAGGTCCCACGTGCCAGAACTAAGACCTGACACAGTCAAGTAAGTACATAGATAAATAATTAAAAAACCCACTCTGACTCCCCTATCTCCCCTAAAAGTGGGAAATAAATCTCCCATGTGAAGGTATCTTCCCTGTACAGGAAGGATAAAAAGCATTCTTATCACCAGAGTTAGGGAATCCAAGGCTAAGAAAGATGCATAAACAAACTGTGTTACTTCATTAGTCTGCAACCCCAAGTACAAGCTCTTTTGTTAATACCAAGTAAGTAATTGTTTAAAAATGATATGTAAACATCCTGTTTTGGTTATTTCGGGAGTCCCATTTCTATCAGCGTGCATGCTCAGGTGCTCAGCCTTGTCAGACTCTGCTCACTAGGCCCTTTGGCAAGAATACTGGAGTGGGTTGCCATTTCCTCCAAGGGATCTTCCTAACCCAGGGACTGAACCAGGGTCTCCTGCTCTCCCGATTGGCAGGCAGATTCTTTACCACTGAGCCTTCCATGCATATGAATTAATTTTTTAAAATTTGTCTTGTGTCAATTGAATTATTAGAGCAACCAAAAGAACCCATGAGTGTGGCAGGGGTGGGGGGGATTTCCCCCTTCCTGACTGTTGCACAGAACATTTGCCTGAGGACAGTGTACCCAAACTTTTCAACTGCAGTGTGGAATCACCTGGGGTCTCGGGCAGAACACCTGAGCACCTGAGGCAGCAAGCGGGGCAAAGGAAGACAATGTGTGCTCAGTCGCTCAGTCGTGTCCGACTCTTTGTGACCCCATGGACTGAAGCCCGCCAGGCTTCTCTGTCCAAGGGATTCTCCAGGCAAGAGTACTGAAGTGGGTTGCCATTTCCTCCTCCAGGGGATCTTTCCTACCCAGGGATTGAACGTGCGTCTCCTGCATTGGGAGGCAGATTCTTTACCACTGCACCACCTGGAAGCCCAAAGGAAGAGAATTCAAGTGAAGACAGCCCTTAGGTTTTGTTCCTAGCACGGAAATTCCCAAGCAGGATGCCCCAGAACAGGACACGCCTTTTTTTCAGGGCAGGAGTGGCAGCTGCTCCTGGCAACTCCAACTATCGAACGGCCCCACTGTCAGGGGGTTGGGGATACAGGGTCCCCGTGCCTTAGGGCTGCCGGATTGAGCAATAAAAATACAGGATGCCCAATTCAATTTCAGTCTTAGGTTCACAGCAATTTTTTTTTTTTTAAGTACAAGTATTTCCTACACATTGCATGGAACATACCTACACTACAAAATGACTTACCTGTTAGATCAAGAGGTCAGGAAAGACCTCTCTGAGGGACGTCTGGGCAGAGACCTGAATGAAATCAAGAGAGAGCAGGACAGACCTGGGGGACCAGGGGAAGCAGAGGGTGGGAAGGTGTGGTTTATTGGAATCTCATAAGGGTCAGTGTGGTATGTTTCAGGTTTTAGTGTGAGCGGATGAAAATGCGGATCCGGTACCCTGACTAAATAGAAGTAGTTGGCGGACACAGGGCTCACTCCTAAATAAGCCCTCCTGGAATCTGGCTTGCTCCCTCCTTCTCCTTGCATTTTCTGCACACAGTCCAGGGGGTTCAACTCATGGTCTTGGGGGTCAGAGGTGGGAGCCCTTCAGGGATCATCTCACGCAAACCCCTCCTGTTTCTGGCGGGGGATGGGTGCCAGGGGTCTCTGAAGACCTTGCCCGCCGGGATGAAGGGGAGGAAGTGGCTCTGCAGTGCCTGGTCTTCAGCTCCTGTGTGTTTCTGGAAAGAGCATGGGGATCAGGTGTGCAATTTTGGAGACACGCCTCCTCCATCACACACACACACACACACACACTCTCTCTCTCTCTCTCTCTTACCACTTTTCAGCTGGGGCCCCTCGATGGGACATCCGGCTTTGATGCCGCCAAAATCTTGGCATTCTCTCCCCACCGAAGCCAGATAAACAACACGGAGACAGAGTTTGGAGGAAATGGAAAGGTGGTTTTAATCTTCTGCCGGCGGAGGGAAGACGCAGCAGGCTCATGCCTCAAGAATTGTGCCCCTCTTCCAGGGGGAGTCTAGGGGATTATATAGATGAGGGTTCCAAGTTCTGAGTTGGTGATGAGGAACAAAGGTATAAGGATATTGTATAATTCTTGTATTGTTTCAAAAACAGTCAGAGGCTGGCATCAGGTAGCCCAGTAGTTGGGTCCATTGTCTTTTGTGAATTGTACTGGGCTTTCTTTGTATAATGCAAAAAGAGAGGGGAAAAAAAAAAAAACAGCGAGGAAGAGAGTGCTGTAAAGGTGAGAACAGATTCAGGATGTAATTAGCATAGAGTCAAAGGATAATAGATGCAGAATGAAGCTTACCCAGAGCTAGGAGGCAGAAAAGCAAACTCGGTTGTAGACAACAGATTAGAAACAGTGAAAGTAAAACCTAGGAGTGATCAGGCCTGCTCACTGTTCTTTTTATCTTCTTCGTTCTCAGGAAAGAAAAACCCGTTCCTCTTTTTTCCTTCGCATTACACCAGCTTGACCATGTCAGGCGGGAGGTGGTCTCTACCTGGCAGCTCGCAGTTCCCTGACCCCTTGGGACATGCGTGCAGGTCTAACTGGAGTCCCTAGCTAGGGCTCAACTTCCTTTTTTCTGGTTTGAAAGAACATGTCAGAGAAAGAACAATGTCCCTTCCCCAGAGCAAGGGCCCCAGAAAGCTCCTTACACTTCTCCAAGCTGGGCGGTCAATCGCAGGCCTCTGACTCTTCCCTGGACCTCAGCCCCTAGCGCCTCTGAGAGCCCCACGAGCCCGTCTGTCCAGACCTTCATCCACCCACCGCCTCCGCGAAGGGAAGCGAAAGGGTCAGAATTGCCCCAGCAATGCCCTCTCCCCTCCAGCACCTCCTGCCCCCGCAGTCCAGCCCCGCCCCGGGCACACCCATCCTCTGCGGAAGGACGCGCCACGGCCGCCCCCCGCCCCGCCGGCCCCCTCCCCCGCCTCCCCGGCTCCCCAGCCCAGAGCAGAACTGAGACCGGAAGTGAGCTCAGCTGCTCCAGCCGCAGAGAGGGCGGCTCCCGCAGGCCGGCCCTGCAGGTGCCTGCAAGTTTCTGAAGCAGACCTCACTCCAGCCCCAAACCCATAGCGTCAGGACCTGAAGACCTGGAGAACCTGAACACAGCACTCGGATCGATCCATCCCAAAGGCCGTGCACATCGTTGGTGCTTATCTGGCGCCCGATGGCCCTCGGGAAGATACAAACAGGGACAGTCTTTGCTGCACCCACGCGGGCCAGGAGCACCCCCTGCGGTGGCCAAGGATGGGGAGAGCGAGAAACACACCCCGCCTCTAGGCCCCAGACGGCCCCAGCCCTCCTCAGCTGCGGTGGCTCCAGGCGGGTCACTTCGTTGCTGGGTTCTGTTTTCTCCGGGAATTGTGAGGTTGAGATGAGGACACATGCAAAGTGTGTAAACTGTGATAAACAAAGGTGCATAGCAGCAACCCATCTGCCGTCTTCCTGCCTGCCTTCCCTGGTGACTTGTCAAGTTATTTTGAGAGGGGTAGCTAAGGGTGGAAGACACATCTAGGAGGTTCATGCAGTTCATGGTGACCCTTGTTTCTTTGGAGGTGGCACAGTAGAGCGGTGGAGAGGGTATGGCTTTCCATGTCCTGGCTGTGTGACCTTCAGCAAGTGGCTTAGCTTCTCTGTGCTTCGATGTGAAACTGGCTAAATGAGATTGATACTATCAATACCTACTTTAGGGGGTTGTGTTGAGGATTTAACAACACATATTAAGTTCTCCATTCTGTAAGTGCCTGGCACATAGTAACTGCTCAACAGGAGTTAGTTCTGGTCATGCTGCACACCTGGGGGCAAAGAAGCAGAGGCCAGCCTAGGGGCACTGCTGATTTTTGTTGGCACCCCAGGGCCCAGACACTGTGCTGTTCCTCCACCTTTGGTTTCCTTCTGTTTCCTGATCCTCTTTCCAATAAATTGCCTTTTGGGGCAAAAGTTAGGATCTGTTACTCTTGTACCCTTAACCCTGGAATGGAAAAGAAACAACCAGTATCGTTCCCCTAAACTAATCTCACCTGGAGCTTGTATCTCCCTGAGGGGGATTGTTCATTTTTGATTTCTGAGGACCCCTCCTCCCCCACCAACTCCATGGGCTCATCAGGAATCAAAAGGCTTTCAGGGGAACAGGAACAGGAGAAGGGGCCTACGCCACAGTTCCCTGAGCACTGCCCCCGCCTCCAGGGGCTCCCAGATGTCCCCACAGGCTCTTCCTGGGCGGTCACAGGCATATACTGGGATCCCCCCACCCTGGTCTTGAGCCTGGGGAGGGGGGTTCTGTGGACTCGTCCAGGGCTCATGCCATGTCCCCTGGGCAGTCTGGCCTTCCCACTGGAGGAGACTGAGGCCTGGGCTCTGGCCCTGCCAGGCCTTAGGCAACCCAAGTGGATTTTTCTTGGGGCTGGGCAGCCCCTGAAGCACCAGGAATCAGTCTGCTTCCCCCGCCTTTCCTCTCTCTCTGAGAGCCTGGTGGGGGAACATGAAGGCCCGTCTGTCTTTCTGGGTGGAGGAAGGGAACGGCCTTTCATTTTATTCCCCATGTGCCAATAGTTTATTTCACAGCCATCCTCTATACTTGCAGCCGAAGACGTGTGAACCAAGAACAAAGTGTGGCTCACCACTGAGTCTACAAGGGCCAACGTCCTAACCCACTCTATTCCTACCAACAGTGTGCCCCGAGAAGAATTCAGGATGAAGAACAGGATTAGGCACCCTGTGCTTTGATGAAACGGGCCCCTGGATAGTTAGATGCATAGCTTAGGGGAGTATTTTTGCATCTTCCCATTCATAGGAAAGCACTAAAATCATGAACTTGAGATATCTGTTCTTCGTGATTAGCAGTTATCTTTTACCAAGATGTATGCTGGCCCAGATGTATTTCCTAGCCAAAAATCATACAGAAACTGGTTTCTCCCCAATTTCTTCAGAGTAGTTTCCTCTGAGCTGCTGAGTGGCTGTCTCCCAGGTTATTGTCTTCAGCAAGACCCTGAATAAAACTTAAATTTACAGCTCTTACTGTGTCTTTAAGCCAACAGATGTCTCAGAGGAGGCCCCAGGTTTCAGGGGAGATGATGCCCGGGTCTTGGTCAGTTCAGCCCACAGACCGCTGCGGCCCTGCCTGCACCTCTGCCTTGACACTGGGACAGCAGGACCCCACCACGCCCACTTCGCTTACCCAGAAGAAGATGAGGCTTAGTATTTCCTTTCCCCAGCTTGGGCTGATCAGGCATTGTCACATTACTTTCTCAGGTCCCACTTCCTGTCCCACTGAGGCCCACAGGCTAACCACCCCCAGTGACCCACATCATTTCTTCACAGCTTCTTCTGTCTGTTCTCAGGTTATCAGACGTCCAGATTGCCCCCTGGGACAGAACTCCTGCTTATGCAGGTGACAGGGATGACTCCCAAGCCTTTTTCCCTGTTGTTCGTAGCCCAGGCTTCCTGCCAGCTCACCCAGGCCGTGCCTCTCCTCTGGCCCATGAGTTTCCTCCTCTGGACCCTGCCGATCAAAGCCCAGAGCTGACTCCTGGGATCTGCAACACAGGCATCTCAGGCCTCACTCTTCCCCCTTCCCCACCCCTAACCCCACCTCTGGTCATTTCCTCTTTCAAGATGCAGACTGGGCTTGCAAGTCTGGTTAAACACCCCGTCAAATCTCCTATTTCCTGTCATTAAGAAGGAGAAAAAAGGCAGTTGTTCAGAATCTTCAGATGTGAGCAAATCCCAAGAGTATTTCTTTATTATAAAGCATCTTTCAGCAAAGAAGAAATTCCAGTGGCCAAAGTTTCGTATTTTTTCAATGAAACAGAAACAGATATTTTAATTTAGAAGCAAAATATCGTGGTCCTTGTGCCTCTCTCTTCTTTCTTGCCCTTCTCCACATGATATTTGTGACTTGGTGACATCTTTCTTGCTGATGTTTGCATCTTTCTCATGCATCTTTCTCGTGCAGCCATGAAATCAAAAGATACTTGTTCCTCGGAAGGAAAACTATGACAAACCTAGACAGGGTATTAAAAAACATAGACATCACTTTGTCAATTAAGGTCCTTATAGTCAAAGCTGTGGTTTTTCCAGTCGTCATATATGGATGTGAGGGTTGGACCATAAAGAAGGCTGAGCACCAAAGAATTGATGCTTTCGAATTATGGTGCTGGAGAAGACTCTTGAGAGTCTCTTGGACAGCAAGGAGATCAAGCCAGTCAAGTCTAAAGGAAATCAACCCTGAATATTCGTTGGAAGGACTGATGCTGAAGCTGAAGCTCCAATAGTTTGGCCACTTGATGCAAAGAGTTGACTCACTGGAAAAAACCCTGATGCCAGGAAAGATTGAGAGCAGGAGGAGAAGGGGGTGGCAGAGGATGAGATGGTTGGATGGCATCACTGACTCAATGGACATGAGTTTGAGCAAACTCTGGGAGATGGTGAAGGACAGGGAAGCCTGGTGTGCTGCAGTCCATGGGGTCACAAAGGGTTGGACATGGCTTAGCATCTACACAACAACATCTTTTTCAACCCAGTGCTTCAGACTACCTCGAAGGATTTTATTTGCCTTTCCTGTAAAGCTAAGCCCCCTCACCTTGACCGCTTTAGCCCAGGTCAGCACTAGCTCTCACCAGGATGGCAGCCACAGCTCCTCACCCTCTGCCTGTCTCTAGTCTCACTCACCCCACCTCTGCCTACCCTGCACTGGCCAGGTCTCTGATCCTCTTGTTCTTCTTGCTCAGTGGTGAAACATTGTCTACAGAGGGCGGCAAACTTTCTCTGTAGAGGGCCAAATGCACACAGTTTAAGGCCACATGGTAGACCCTGCCATTCTAGTCTAGGTGGGACTGTGCTCCAATAAAACGTTTACAAAAATAGGCAGCAGGCTAGATTCGGCCGTGGACTGCAGTTTGCCAACCCTGATCACAGAAGATGTGGACAGCTCAACCTGCCCTAAGACACCTCTCCGGATGTGGTTGCTTTCTCCCTCTTCACTTCTACTTCCCACACCCCTCTGCCACCCCCAGCCCACTCACTGCCAATTCCATATTGCTTCAGGTGGCCCCAATGCACTGTGTTTCTGCTGTGTCTTTGCATGCAACGATTCTTCATCCTAGGCTTCACCCTTTCTCCACCTGGGAATCGCCCACCTCTCCCTCCAGACTCAGCATCACCACTCCCTGGGCATCTCTGTTCACACCCACTCCCAGCTGTTCACCCTTCCCGCTTCATTTGCCTGACCTCTGACAACACCAGCCCTTTTCTCCTCTTCCTTTGGATTCCATCTTGCCTTGTATTTTTCACTTTTCCTGCCTCTCCTGCCTCCCCTCTTCCATCTCCTGCCAGTCTTATCCCTGGTGCTCCTCGCTGCCCGTCTCCAGCCCCTGCTCCCCTCCCTCTCGTTGTGGGCCATCTCCTCCCTGTGGCTCACTTACCTCCTGGAAGCTGATGCTCCCAGAAGCACACCTCCAGCTGGACCTCTCCAGAGCATGAGACTCTGGACTCCCGCAGACGCCACACTCAAAGTCGCATCAGCTGCTCCCGCTCGGTGTGTCCACACCTCAGCTCATCAGCTCTGTTCCGGCATCCCTCGATGTAAGATGGCATCTCAGGCTGGATGTTTTTGGAGCATCCTCCAAAGCCCCTTAGCCACAGCCATCTGTCTGCCTCCAGCTGTTCTACCCGCTCCACCACATTGGTCCTGGGTCACTACCTGTGGTTCAACAAGACACCTCTGCCTAGATGCACATGAGCCCGGCTGGCCATTCAGTCTCTTCCCAGGGCATTTGGAACTGGGTAGTGCTGGTGTTTCTTCAGGTGAATTGGCCTATTCTGTGTGGGTGGGGGCTGGGGGGAAAGGCATTTTCCACCACCCCAGGGCCTGGGGGGACAGCAGGAGCTGGTCTGAGAGAGAAGGAGGGCTGGGCAGGCAGGATCAGAGGTGAGAAAGCTGAGGTCAAGTCTGGAGCGTGAGGTGGCAGGGCAGGGGTCATGCGCCCACTGTACGGATGCTGAAGGAGACACCAAGGGAAGAGTGATGTGGTCCCCAGGTCAGTAATCCAGGCTTTGCTGCCCTGACCCTCCTTCCTCAACTGGGTCCCGTGCCCTCTTAGCCTCTGCTCTCTGCCAGCAGGGGGCTCCCCTGAATCTGAAGCCCCTTCCTGCTCTGGGTGGCTGGACCCCCCTGCATCTCTGCAGCTGTGCCCCTCTGCTGTGCCTTCCCTTCCCCCCAGTGCATTCCTGACAAAGGGTTGAGAGCCAGAGGGCTGGACTGACCTGCTGGGTCTGGGCTGGTTTGGGGCCAGGCCTTTCCTGACTCTGGTCTTCGCATAACAAGGTGATTCTCTTCCTCTGGCAGCAGGGGCCCTGGTGGGGGTGTGGGTGGGGAGGGGGCCCAGACTCCTCCTGCTGGCTCTGGCTTTTGTGGTCTCTTCTAGCCTGGACTGGGAGCCCGGTAGGCCCAAGACTCCGCAACCCAGACTGGCACAGCGGGCAGAGACTAGGGAGGGCCTCATGGTCTCAACAGAGTAGCAGGAAGTTTGCCTGAAGTCTCCAGCAGGCCATCTGCTCCCACCGAGCAGAGTGTGCAGTCTTGAGAGAAGCAGCCAGGGCTACAGACCCACTGGGGACTCTGTTAAAGGAGTTCATTTTTTTAAAGGTTTGTTTTATCTCTCTTTGGTTCATTCAGGTTGAATGTGTTTGCATACAGCCCTCTAGGCCTCTGTCCGCTGCTCCCCTGCCCTCCAGACCCCAGTGAACACCCTCAGACGTAAAAGGACAGGGAATAAACAGTGGGTGCAAGATGAAGGAGAAGGGGGTCGGCCCTCCAGGTCCTTCAAAAGCAGTCCATCCCTTTAGGTGAGTTCAGGGCAGCTGTCCCCACAGAAACACTCAAGGACAGCCGGACTCAAGAGAAGTGGCTCAAAAGGAGAAGTGGAATCACCTCCCCAGCTGGGCCATTGCAGAGGCCATGGTTCAAAGCAGGGCTATGAAAGACCCCAGCTGGCGGGAGGACACCCATACTTTCTGTCACTTTTACCCTATAGATGCTGATTAGCAATTCAACTCTGAGAGGTTCTGCATCTTTAACTAAAAAAAGAAAAACTTGGGTGGCGTCCTCATTGGGGTCATAAAGAGAAGTGAGAAAAGTGAAAGTGAAAGTCACTCATTCGCGTCAGACTCTTTGTGACCCCATGGACTAGGCGGCCATGGAATTCTCCAGCCCAGAATACTGGAGTGGGTAGCCGTTCCCTTCTCCAGGGGGATCTTCCCAACCCAGGGATCAAACCCAGGTCTCCCGCGTTGCAGGCAGATGCTTTACCAGCTGAGCCAGCAGGGAAGAGGTGACCTTTTTTTCTATGTGGAAGCACCAGTGGGGCATCTGCTCCCAGGTGGGTGGGTCATTCAGCCATTCAGCAAGCAGTGAACTGGAGGTGGTGACACGAAAGGGTCCTCAGGGACGCGTTCTATGTGGGGTGTCTGGACGTAGCAGCGTAGGAAAGGAGCTTAAAGAGGTTAAGAGCAGGTGGGGACGATTTGTGGCAGCTGGCCAGCTGTGCAGCTGTGGTTGCTGCTTTTACGTTAGATCAGATTTCCTCAAGCGTGACAAACAAGAAAGCGTAGTGGAACAGGCTGGCTTTCTGTTGCTGTTGTTCGGTCGCTCAGTCATGTTGGACTCTTTGTGACCCCATGGACTGCAGCAGGCCAGGCTTCCCTGTCCTTCACCAGCTCCCGGAGTTTGCTCAGACTCATGTCCATTGAGTTGATGATGCCACCCAACCATCTCATTCTCTATCGCTCCCTTCTTCTCCTGCCCTCAATCTTTTTCCCAGCATCAGGGAAAAGGCAAAAAGATATGACACTGGCTTTCTGAGCAGAATCCAAACTTTGGTCAAACCCTGTTACAACTAATTTTGCATCAGAAAAAATATAATCTATAGTTTCAAAAAATCCTCAAACTTCAGCTTACTGTTCTTTACCGCTGAAATCCTTAATATGCTCCCAAAGCAGTGAGACAGAAACCCTTGCCGCCGCTGTTCCTGCTCTTGGCTTCCGCGGGCATCTGCATTCTTCCCAGTGTGGCGGGTTGGCCCCCGGGAGTCTCCACGTCACGGACACAGAGAGGCTGGGCTGGTGCCTGGAGGCATCTGGGACTGGAGGGTGCTGTGTAAGACACTCGCCTTCTCTCACCACCGGGTGCAGAAGGGCTGTATTCAGTGGTTCTCACAGAGATCTGTGCTCCCCGCCTCCCTCCCTCCGCCCCACCTCCCCACTGTGATCAGACCTGTCCCTCCTCCCACCCCCAGTGGCTGCACCTGAGGGCTCACACCTTCGCCCTCCCCTTCTCCTGCTCCCAGGACGCGGTCCCCAGGACCTCGGATCTCTACTCTCGTCTCTCTTCTCTCAGGAATAGACTCTTCCGTGTGCTCTCATCCACTCCTGAGGAGAACAGATACCGTCGAAGGTGCGGAAATCTGTCATTTCTTGGCCTCCTCTGTCTCATGCTCCTGTTTCATTAACCCGTTGTTCCACGGAATATCGATGGTATCCCAGAAGCATCTCAAATTCATCACATCCCAGACTGAACCTGTCCAGTTCCTGCCAAATCCTTGCCCCTCTGTCGGTATTCTTTATCTCAGACGCCCCCTCCTTCAGCTCACTCACCCAGAAACCCCGCGGTGCGGGGGGTGGTGTAGTTAGAGGCATGAGGCTTCCAGTTGAGCCCCTTGGTGCAAATTCCAGTTCCACCACATCCCGTGTTATCCTGGCACAGAAGTTCTTTAGTCCTTCTGTGCTTCAGTTTCACAGAATGGAAACAGTCTCCTTCTTACAGACAGTAAGGGATAAAGGAAATGTTCCAGGGGACCCAGCCACATAGATGGTACTCAATAAACACCAGCTGTTATTACCTCAACAACAACAACAACAACACACACACACACACACACACACAAGAGCAGTGATGCAGTCCTGTGGGCTCGACCTTGTCTCCACATTCAGGCCCCCCCCACCCAGTGTTCCACCGTCAGGGCCACACCCTTGACTCAGACCTTCATTATTTCCACTCAACTTCTGCAACAGACTCTCTCACCCTTCATAGTCTCCCTACTCCTGTCCACCTGGGAAATACAGAGCAGCCTTATTGAGATATTACTCACATACCACATAGTTTATTCATTTAAAATGTATACTGAATGGTTTTTAGTATATTTACAGAGTTGTGTAACCATCTCCACAACCAATTTTAGACCATTTTCATGAACCCCAAAAGAAACAACCCTGGGCTCATTAACAGTACTCCCCATTCCTGCTTCCATTCCCAGCCCAAGGCAATCTGTTTTCTGTTCCTATAGATTTCCCTATTCCGGACCTTACATATGAATGGAATCATACAATATGTGATCTATTGTGAGTGGCTTTTTTCACTTAATGTGATGTTTTCCAGGTTCATCCATGTTGTAACAGGTTTTTTATTCCCTTTTATGGCCAAATCCCCTGGTGGCTCAGATGCTAAAGAATCCACCTGCGATGCAGGAGACCTGGGCTGGATCCCTGAGTTGGGAAGATCCCCTGGAGAAGGGGATGGCAATCCACTTCAATATTCTTGCCTGGAGAATACCATGGACAGAGGAGCCTGGCAGGCTACAGTTCATGGGGTTGCAAAGAGTCAAGACATGCCTGAGTGACCACGCATGCAATACAATACAATGGCCAAGTAACATTCCTAGGTGTGGGTGTGACACTGTGCTTGTCCCCTCACTGGATGATGAACTGGACAACAAAGAATTATTTCCACTTTTTGGCTGTGACAAATAATGCGTCTATGAAATTTGTGTACAAGTTTTTGTGTGGACATATGTGTTCATTTCTCTGTATACCTAGGGGTCATATTCTATGTTTAAATTTTTGAAACTGCCTAACTATTTTCTGGGGAGAAGGCAATGGCACCCCACTCCAGTACTCTTGCCTGGAAAATCACATGGACGGAGGAGCCTGGTGGGCTGCAGTCCATGGGGTCGCTAGGAGTCGGACACGACTGAGCGACTTCACTTTCACTTTTCACTTTCATGCGTTGGAGAAGGAAATGGCAACCCACTCCAGTGTTCTTGCCTGGAGAATCCCAGGGATGGGGGAGCCTGGTGGGCTGCCGTCTATAGGGTCTCACAGAGTCGGACACGACTGAAGCGACTTAGCAGCAGCAGCAGCAGCAACGATTTTCCGAAGTGGCTACACCATTCTGCAGTCCTCTCAGTAGTACATGAGGGTTCCACTTTCTCCACACGATTGCCAACATTTGTTATTCCCTCTCTCTCTTTTATCTTAGATTTTATCTTAGATTTATCTTTTATCTTAGATTTATCTTTTATTTTATCTTTTTTAGATATATTAGATATATATTTTTTTAGATTTTAAATCTTTTATCTTAGATTTATCTTTTATTTTATTTTATCTTATTTTATCTCTCCATCTTAGTGCTTGTGAAGTGGTATTTCATTGTGGCTTTGATTTGCATTTCTCTGGTGTCTACTGATGTTGAGAATCTTTCTCATGTGTTTGTAGACCATTTGTATATCTTCTTGTGGGAAGTATCTATTCAGATCTCTCACCCATTTTTAATTTGGATTATTTAACTCTTTATTATTGAATTATAAAAGGTCTTTATGTATTCTAAAAATGAGTCCATTATCAGATATTTGATTTGCAAAACTCTCTTCTGTTCCATGGGTTGTTTTTGCACTTTTTTTTTTTGATGTGGACCATTTTTTAAAAAGTCTTTATTGAATTTGTTACAATATTGCTTTTGTTCTATGTTTTGGCTTTTTGATCAGGAGGCATGTGGGGTCTTAGCTACCCAAACAGGCATTGAACCCACATCCTCTAAATTGGAATGAGAAGTCTTAACCACTGGATAGCCAGGGAAGTCCCCTCACTTTCTTGATAGTGTCCTTTAATGTCCTTTAAAAGACACAAAAGTTTTTCATTTTGATGGATTATGCCGATTTAGCTATGTTTTCCCTTTGGTTGCATGTGGTTTTGGTGTCGTATCTAAGAAACTATCAGCTAATCCAATGTCACAAAATTTATGCTGCTATTTTCTGCTAAAAGATTTATAGTTTTAGTTCTTGCATTTGAGTTTTCAAGTCCATGTTGAGCTGATTTTTGAATATGAAGTAGAGGTTCAACTTCATTATCCTGCATGTGGAGATACAATTGTCTCAGCATCATTTATTGCAGAGTGTTCTTTCTCTGCTGAATTGTCTTGGCATTCTTGTCAAAAGTCAACCGAGTGTAAATGTGGTTGTTTATTTCTGGACTTAATTTTCTTCCCCTGATCTAAATTCTTATCCTTGTGCTATCTTATTTTTAAAATTTTTTTTAATTTATTCTAACTGGAGGATAATTACTTTATAATATTGTGATGGTTTTTGCCATACATCGACATGAATCAGCCATGGTTATCTTCTTTATCACAGTTTTGATGACTTACAAAGACTAAGTTGTTTTTTTTTTTTACTTTTCATTTTGTATTGGGGTATAGATGATTAACAATGTTGTGATGGTTTCCAGTGAACAGGGAAGGGATTCAGGCAAACAAATGTATCCATTCTCCCCCAAACTCTGCTCCCATCCAGGCTGCCACATAACATTGAGCAGAGTTCCATGTGCTATACAGTAGGTCTTTATGAATTATCCATTTTAAATATAGTGGTGTGTACATGACCTTCCCCAACTCCTTAACTATCCCTTTCCCCCATCTTTCCTCCCAACAACCATAAGTTCATTCTCTAGGTCTATGAGTCTCTACAAAGAGTAAGTTAAAATCAAAAAGTATGAGTCCCCCACATTTGTACTTTTTCAAGATAATTTGGGCTACTCTGAGTGCTTTGAGTAAAGACAGTGATAAACTGGGTTACTCTTTTGCTTAAAGATCTTTTCTAGTTCCCTCTAAGACTGTGTGGCATTTGTCACAGTGTTGCTGGTTTCCCGAGCCTCCCTCGGAGGAGTGGGCTGTGTGGGGGAACCAACAGGAGGACCACAGCTGTGCTCCTCTCCTTGTGTCTCCATCACTCCTGCCGAAAGGGTGGCTGAGTGACGAGTACTTGTTTTTGTATTTTTTCTAAGTTTTTCTCCTTTTTATTATTTGATTAATTTTATTTTTGACTGCACTGAGTCTTCGTTGCGGTGTGTGGGCTTCTCGTTGCAGTGGTTTCTCTTGCTGTGGACCACAAGCATCAGGGGTTGTGGTTTGTGGGCTTAGCTTCTCCACGGTACGTGGGATCTTCCCAGACGAGGGATGGAAGCCG
The DNA here is from genome assembly GCF_032452875.1 of Bos javanicus. Classification (NCBI taxonomy): domain Eukaryota; kingdom Metazoa; phylum Chordata; class Mammalia; order Artiodactyla; family Bovidae; genus Bos; species Bos javanicus. The sequence continues at coordinate 29,192,376 of NC_083883.1, read as the reverse complement.
TGTCCCCTGCATTGGCAGGCAGATTCTCAACCACTGGAGCACCAGGGAAGTCCCCAGTCTCAAGGATTTGAATCGCATTTGGGAAGAGTCATGAGGTTGATAGTCTGTGTGGTCTTGGGGGGCCCCAGGTCCTTAACGCAAGCGCACTTCCGGAGCACGGTGAGAACTTGCTCATGGGCCTCATCTTACAGGCAGGCACCATGAGCACCTGTCAGGTGCTGGCCAGACAAACAGTCCTTGCTCTCGTGGAGTTCTCACTCCGGGGAAGGGAAAGGCCAGGAATGAGCAGGATAACGTGAGATCCTGTTAAAATAACAGGAACGTCCTGGAGAGCACTGGAAGGGCAACTGAAAGGTCAGGTGCTGAGATAAGAAGATGACACTTCAGTTAAGATCTGAATGACCAGACGGGGTCTCCTTTAGGAAGCTCTGCTAGCGTGACCCCTCCCCAGCCAGCCCTGGGCGTAGTCAGCACATAAGGGTGTCCTAAGCTGACTTGTCACTTCCTCTGCCAAGAAGGACTACTTTTATTTTAGTTGTGTTCCTTTTATGGTCTCCTGCTTGTAGATGTCTTCATGATGCAACTTTGTTTTATTAGGGCTCACCAAGAGGAAGGGCCGTCATTCACTGTTTCACTAGAACACACATTCCCTGAGGGTAGAGGTGCTCTGTTTGTTCCCATCTGTGTTTCCAATCTCCCAAACAAGTTCTCAGTATATATATATATATATATATTTTTTTTTTCTAATTTATGACCACACTGCATGGCATGTGGGATCTTAGTTCCCTGACTAGGGATCGAACCCATGCACCCTGCATTGAAGCATGGAGTCTTAAGCACTGGGCTGCCAGGGAAGTATCTTAAGTAAATACATGTTGATTCAACTGACAGCTCCATCAACTGCTGCCAAATCTAGTTATTGACTCTGACTCCCAACATCTGTTAAAGTAAAGAAACACCCCTGTGTGTGATGAAGCGCTGCTGATTTCTGGTGGGTGTTTTGTTTGGTCCAAACTTTAGACTGTGTGGGACATTTCTAAATGTGGGGCAGGTTGGGGTAACTTCTTTTCCTATGAAGTCCTGTGTTCTTTTGTGCACAGTATATAGTGGTTAATGAGAGTGAACCTTTGTTTGGGGGATTTGCTATACGTCAGGAGCTGTGCCAAGAGCTTAGTGCATCACCCATTTTAATCTTTATAACAAGCCATATGAGGTAAGCGCTATCATTATCCCCATCTCACAGATGAGGAAATGAGGCGTGGACTTTTCCAAGGTCACATACCTGCCGGGTGAGGATCCGGGAATCTCAATACAGGAAACACGTCTCTGAAACCAATGTTCTTGCCCACTGTGTTATAGTCCTCCCTGAAATAAATAACGATGTTTGGGCCAATAGATTCTGCAGGGGAAATGAAGCCAGACATATATCCTGTGAAATTGTTTTCCATTTTTTAATTGTGGTAAAACAAATAAAATTTACCATTTTAAGTGTACAGTTCAATGGCATTAAGCATATTGACATTGTTGTGTAACCATCATCACCATCATCACACATTTCATCTCAAACTGAAAGTGCATCCTCTCTAAACAACTCCCCTTCCCCTCCCCAGGCCTCTGGCAACCAGCATTCTGCCTTCTGACTCTATGAACTTGACTGGGTACCTCGTGTAAGTGGAATCACACAGGCGTTGTCCCTATGTGTCTGGCTTATTTTGCCTGGCCTGATGTCCTCAAGGTCCATGCATGCTGAAGCATGTGTCAGAAGCTCCTTCCTTTTTAAGGCTGAATCCTATTCCATTGTACGTATAGACAGTTTTTGTACTTCCATCCATCCTTCCAGGGACACTGGTTGTCTCCAGCTTTGAGCTGTTGGGAATAATGCTTCTGTGTACATGAGCGTAAGAAGCATGTTTCTACTGAATTGACTAAGAAAGGAGAGGCCTCATGGGTTCCGGTCAGTGGGGATCCCCGGGGCTGAGCCGATGGGGAGGCAGCCTTGTCACCCCACCTCAGCTTGCAGCCTGGCTCCTCTGGCGTCCGCCACCGCCGGTGATCATCCTGTCAGGCATCTGCCTCTCCACCAGCTTCTGGTTTTTTCCATCCTTCCCTTCATCCTTCCCCTGGAAGGAGGACCCCAGTTACCCTCTGGAGGAGCACACCTCCCCCACTCCTAGATCATGAACTTCAGGTGAGGGAGTTGAATCCAGTTTGTCCCTGAGGACAAATACTGGATTTTATTGTCTCATTCCACTGCTCTACTTTCCACCTTCTGGCACCTGAAAGCCCCTGTTCTCCTGGAATCCAGGCAGAGGGGAGCCCCGGCAGTGCATGGATGCTAAAAGAGTGTCAGCACAGGATCTGGACTCTTGATGCCGAGAGGTATCAGCTCCAGGGCTTCCTAGTGGCGGCTGCAATTCTAGCGCCAGGCCCAGCACTGCCCCCATCCCCAAGAGGTGCCATTCAAAGAAGACTAAGAGATCTGTTTACACTCCATCTGAGCTGCTCTTGTTTCCTTTGCTGATCTCTCTCTCTCTTTTTTTTTTTCGTCTTCTCTTCTCTCCAGAACATCTCCGATAGGTGGGGACCAAGTAAAGGGAGTTTGAACATTTCTGACAGGCACAGTTCTTAGAAACTTAAAAAAAAAAAATTTAAACAAAAGTTCCAAAAACATACTGTTCTGCCTTAACAAAGGAGTCTGTCAGATGCGGATCTCCAGAAATTCACCAGGTTAACTTCCTCAACGCTGGCGTAGCTAAGAGGCAGGGGACTGGCTGCAAAGGGGCACTACTCCAGGAAGGGAGACTGTGCTCTCTCTGCACCTGCTGTTCAAAGGCCATCTTGTTACACCACCACTGTGTCTGTCCTTGTGAAGAAAGGGCAGCAAGTTGCACCCCCTTGCCACCCCAGGGCAGTCTGTTCAGCATTTGGGGGGCACCTGTTATGCGCCATACCCTTGCTCTAGGGCTAGGAAAGCAGACAAACTCCCCGCCTTGCAGGAGCAGTTCTAGCCCAGAAAAGCTGATGAATGTAAAAGGAGTGACACCAGGAGAAAGGGCTCTGGAGAAAAGGAAAGGAAATGTGTGGTGCTGGGGGACTGTCATTTTCAACAGAGTGGTCCAAAGAGACCTCACTGGGAAGAGGACACTGGGGCAAGACCTGAAGGAGAGAAGGACGCTGTGCTGGCGAATGTTCTAGCAGAAAAGGTAGCATGTACAAAGGCCCTGAGATGGAAGCCAACAGCGAGGAGGCCAGGGTGGCTGGAGCCAAGTGAGCCTGGGGCGTGTGGCAGGGGATGAGGCCAGTGGAGGGTGTGGGGGTGGCTTTGTGTATCACTGTGAAAGAAGGGAAGCCACCGGAAGGTTTAAAACAGATCACTGACAAGACCTCAAGTTTCAAGAAGAGAAAATCAGTTGGTGGCTGTGTAGAAAGCAGCCTATGGGCAAAGGCAGATGCAGGGTACCAGTTAGGAGGCTGTTACAATAATTCAGGCAAGAGATGGCAGCAGGGAGGGTATCAGTGGTCAGATTCTGGTGTGCAGCATTTCGGAGGTAAAGCTACCAGGATTTCCTGACAGGTTAGATGTTTGAACACGGAGTATAAAAGTATGAAAGAGCCTGGGATTAGATTTCAACAAGCCTGGCTCTAGTTCTGGCTCTGCCTCTTGCTAGCTGTGAGACAGGATAAGCAAACCAGCCCCTTAGATCTCAGCTTCCTTATTTGTAAAAAGGAAGTGAGAAATATCTGCCCCTTTACCGGTGGGGCAGGTCTTTTTTTTTTTTTTTGAGAAGATCAAAGGAGAAACGTGGGTGACCTCTCACTGTAAGCTACAGAGTGCAATGAAAATAGAGAGGTCATTTATTCACCTGCTGTTGAGTTTCTGCAACAAACAAACAAACAAACAAAACCAACCCTGATGATTAGTTTTCTCAACACGGAGAGAGCATTTCTCTCCATCAGCAGAGTTTCTTATCTGGGGGAGGGGCTGCCAGAGGGATCAGCCTCCTCTCTCTGCCTTCCCTCTGGGTGCTGGTATGCTTGGGTTGGGGACTGTCCCCTCCCTATAATCTGCCAGAGGTGCCACAGACAACTGTGTAGGTTGTGCCCTGTCTGAGGGCTCCCGGGTGAGATGTGGTGGTATAGACATCCAGCCTGTGTGGGTCCTGCTTCAGACCTTGTACCCTGATGGGGGGCTGCATCTTCTGGGAATGTTCTTCATTTTGTTTAATTTTTTTCTCGAATTTGCACAGGACAGCTGCTGCTGCTTTTAAGTTGCTTCAGTTGTGTTTGACTCTTTGTGACCCTCCACGTTCCAGGCTCCTCTGTCCATGGGATTCCTTAGGCAAGGATACTGGAGTGGGTTGCCCTCTTCCAGGGGATCTTCCCAATCAGGGATCGAACCTTCATCTTTCAGTTCTCCTGCATTGGCAGGCGGCTCCTTTACCACTAGCACCACCTGGGAAGTCCAGCATAAGACAGAGGACCAGGCTACCTGAAAGAAAGTGAAGTCACTCAATTATGTCCAACTCTTGGAGACCCCATAGACTGTAGCCTAGCAGGCTCCTCCATCCATGGGATTTTTCCAGGCAAGTGTACTGGAGTGGGTAGCCATTTCCTTCTCCAGGAGATTTTCCTGACCCAGGGATTGAACCCTGGTCTCCTGCATTGCAGGCAGATTCTTTAACAGTCTGAGCTACCAGGAAAGCTCCACCCTTCCCTGGTAGGGACCAATAAAGTAATTTCCTTTTGTGTGTGTGTGTGTGTGTGTGTGTGTGTAGGTAAGCCACATTTTTTCTTTTTGCAATTTGCTGCAAAAGTCCTTATTGTACAGACAGTTCAGAGAGGGCCTCTGCCCATTAGCGATGTTGCAGAGTGAGGTTACATGGGCCACTGTGACCTTCACCTGATATAAAGCACAAGGCTTTGGCTGCTACCACTGGTAAAGCTGGAGTTGCAGTGGATAATGGTGAGGAATGAGAATAAGGATCAGCAGCTTGTCCTGCCTCGGGAGGGGGTGGGCTGGCGGGTCACATGCTGGGACTGCCTCCTAAGATGCCTGGGGCTCCTCCTAGGCCATCAGCCTTCCCTGGCGCCTGGCTTGCACTCCCTGCCTCCCTGACTCCCTCTCTCTGTGCCCTCTGCTCTCTTTCCGCCTTTTCTACCCCTCCTGAAATCCTGCCAATCCCTCAAGGCCCACCTCGAATACCACCTGCCCTTGTCACCCCACTGGCGTGTCCCCAGCCCACGAGTCCTCTCCCTGTGGCGGGGACAGCACTGCATAACCGGGAGGCCAGGCTCGCTGGAGGCAGGAGGGCTGCGTCCTGGCTCTGCAGCCTTCCAACTGCGTGAACTTGGGCACACCACTCCACCTCTGTGAATCTGACTGTCCTCATCTGTAAATTGTGAAGGATACTCTACCTTGAGACTATAGACAACAAAGGACCTGGATGTAAGGCCCCAGAAGGGTAACAAGATTCCTGGAAAGGCAGGGGGCAGGTAGAGAGTCGCAAGTCACCTGCTCACAGAGCTCGGTGCTCTAGCTTGGGAAGCAGCCGTGCAGGGATTCCCGCAGGCTCCTCCTCCCCTAGAGTCCTCTGTGGGCCAAGGCAGGATGGAGACAGGTCCAGGTGAGATGGGTATGCTGTGCCCTGAGCTGTACATGCTCAGCGGTAGGGCACTTGCACCCCACCTTCCCTCTCGCCTCCTGACCTCACTCGAGAGGGCAGATTCCGCAGGGGACAAGGGTGGATTCTTCCTCATCCTGTGAGCTGGTGAGCCCAGCCCTGGAGGTGGCCTACAGGTGGCTCTTTAATTGTATTGAAAAAGTAGAGTGTTTTCCCTCCCTATCAAAAAATAAAAAAGCAATAAAGTCGAAGATGGAGGAGTAGAAGGCGGTGCATTGGGAATAAGGAATCTTAGCCACTAGACCACCAAGGAAGTCCTGGTGATGTTTTGAATACTGGGTCAAAGCCCCATTATTGTGGGTACTGTTTCGAATCCTTGGATAAGAAAGGAAAGGACAGACTGGCCAGTTGTGACTGCCTGTCGCTTCACCCTGGTGTGTGCTCAGGTCCAGACCAGCCGCTAATCTGAGGAGGGAGGTCAGGGCCAGACCAGAGGGCAGCAGACAAGGGAGGGGCAGTGGAGATGCCCCACAGCCCTAGGAAGACCCTGGGTCCTGGGAGGGCAGGGATTAGGGTCCCCCTGGAGGAAATGGCATCCCACTCCAGTATTCTTGCCTGGAGAATCCCACGGACAGAGGAGTCCATGGGGTCACAAGGAGTTGGACACTATTGAAGCAACTTAGCACGCAAACACGGAGGAGACTCAGTGGAGGTGGTGTGGAAATGGGGTGATGAGGAATGAAGGAAAAGCAGAGAGGGCGGAGAGAGGAAAGGGGCCTCTCCCTGTTCTAAACACCAAGCCCAGTAGGAATCCTTCCAAGTTCTGTTCCGGCCCCTCCATTCAGGGGGCTGCTTGCAGGATGCCCTCCCACTGCTCGCTGAGTCAGACTCGGACGTCCCCCTCTGGGCCCCACTTCCTCTCCCATCGCCCTGCTGCTGGGCCTCGAATTGGGTGTTGTCCTTAATGAGTCTCTGCAAGACCCCCGAGCCCCTTCTCCACGTCCTGGGGTGGGTACCCTTTGTTGTGGGCTGACCACCATGCCAGGCACTGTGCAGATGGGCCCCCATGCAGTGCCGCAGGGGTGCCAACTATATCATTTTCTTTCTGGCAACATTTTGGATCATTACAAGTGTCTTTGAAAAGCAACCTTTTAATTATAGGATGAGTGCTGCCCATGGGAAGGGGCGTTTCCCAACTGCTCCAGGAACAACTTGGCAGGAGGCATTTCCAAGGGAAGCACAGAGCAACCAGGGCCTGTGGCTGTGACAGACCCGGTGTCTGTCCAGACAGGAGCCTAGGCCCAAAAGAGGGGCTCCCAGGGGAAGAGCAAGGGCCCCTGAGGCAAATGCCCCCTTGCTCACCAGTTCCCTTGCATCCAAACCTCCCCGCCCCCAAGAAGTCCCTTTGGCCATAAGCCAAAGGTTGGGAGGGCTTCCCAGGTGGCGCTAGTGGTAAAGAACCCACGTGCCAATGCAGGAGACTTAAGAGACGCGGTTTCAATCCCTGGGTTGGAAAGACCCTTTGGAGGAGGGCATGGCAACCCACTCCAGTACTCATCCCTGGAGAGGACAGAGGAGCCTGGCAGGCTACAGTCCATAGGGTCACACAGAGTCAAACATGACTGAAGTGTTTGAGCACTCATGCTAAGACATGAGTTGGGAAACTCATGGGAACTAAAGGTTGGGAACTAGGGTCTCTGAAGACATAGTGCCCTCCCCGTGAATCAGAATATTCTCTCCACTCCATACAAAATGGCACTGTCTTCCTGGAGCTCTGGGGCTGATGTGTTTTGACATGTGCTAACCTAGCCATCAATGGCTTTCCTGCGTGTCTCAGGCCTGCCCCCCCGCGCCCCCCCCCAACCTCTTCTCTTTGTTTTCAGAAACCAAACAGAGCCAGGCAGGCCAAAACCAGGAGGGGGGCTTCCGGGAAACATCTGGGGCGGCCGGGCAGACATGAGCTGTGACCCTGGCTCACTGAAGAACTCTGTGTGGCCTTCAGAGGCTAGCCCACTCCCAATCCCTGAGAACTCCACCTCCTGGGGTTTTCCCTGAGCTGGCTGACTCCCTGTCCTGGGAGTCGGGTGTTTATATTAATATCCCAAATGCTAATTAAGATCAAAGTGACTCTGCTGTTCACCTGGGGGATAGAAGTCTGGACAGGTGACACAGCCTCTGCCAGCCCTCCACGGACCCCAGCCTGTGAGAGCTTCTCACTGGGAACCATCAGCATCATAGTCGGCCTTGGGGGTGCGCTTGGAAACTAGTTAAAAGTGTATGATGAGAAACTTGGGAGCAACTCAGTTAACAGATGATACTCAGATGTTTCCTCAAACAAGCGTGGTAGAACCACTCCCAGTCTCCATTGTCTAGTCTCATTTACCTGCTGAGCCAGGTGCTGCGGGGGGCAGGCAGAGGGCCCAAGGGAGGCTGTTCTCTCTCCCTCTTGATGGTCCCTGAGATTTTGGAAGCCAGTGAGGTTCACCCTGCCTGTGTCCTCAGAATGCCTTCGATGTGACTGTCATAGAGTATAACTCTTGTGGCTCCATCATGATGTTCCATTCCATCAAACTTCAGTATTTTTATCCTTAATTGGCATGTCCTCACTGAAACTCTGTGGTCTCTTCTCAAGCAATTTTCCAGCAACAAAGTTTTCCTGGCTAGCCGGTAAGCAGTACTTTTTAAGCATTTGGGTTGGCACGGATCTAGGTGGCAATTTCGACCATCTGTGAGATTACCTGACAGGTTTTCAAGATCAAGCAGATCCACAGGCTTAAACAGGCAGGTTGTCCCTGAAATGCACGTGGGGAGGGGCTGGGGTACCCATGTTTCCTCCATTCCTATAACCACTGCTCCATGTGCTTTTCATTCAAGTCAAACCATAGGGAGAACTTAGTTTTTACAGAAAAGCAAACTATTAAAAAAAAAATCAAATTGCATTCTTGTAAACACTCTTCCAACTATGCTGTTCTGAGGACAGGGTTACATTTCGGTGACTCTTTGCAAAGGTTTATGGTTTTACCAGCTGCCAGGACCTGGGTGCTTCTTGGGAGGATAAAGGCTGGCTCCACTCCTAAGGTGCCGACGGTAAAGGCTCCACTTTGCTGCCAACTTCGACCCATCAGCCTCCTCTAAGACAAACTTCCGGATTTTCATGTTGCAACACACTCCAAACCGCAGAGGTTATGACTTCTCTGTTTCTTCTTTCCTGAACCACCAGGCAGGGCAGCAAGCCCTGCCCACTTCCTGCTCACGTGTTGGGTCTGCAACGACCTTTTACTCCAGAATGTGAAGTCAAAAGCAAGCCCGGAACAATAGCCAGGCGACTCTGTGAGGCAGACACTCCAGCCTGGGCACCGACTCAGGATTGCCTTAACTTCAGAACAAACTGCAATTAGTTATGTAACAAATCCCAACCAGTCTCACAAACTCCAGACTTTAGGAATGCAATATGGATTAACTCTATGCTTAGGCATAAAGATGTTGATTTTCTATCTCTTGCATTTCTTTTTTTCTCCTGGGGGTGTAGCTGAGGCTCCCAGGGGAGCTGTAAGAGAAGGAACTTCTGATAGGAGCAGACAAGGAGAGTTTGAAGGCTGGATTTTGTGACATCAAATAGCCCTGCAGGGGGCTGGGTGTTTGTTGTTACAGAGAGCACAGCCTGAAAAGACAGCTGTGCCAAACAGCAGGCAACTGATTGGGTGTGTTCAGCGCACTGTGCACAGCCCTTTTTGTTGTTTAGCTGCTAAGTTGTGTCTTACTCTTTGGAGCCCCATGGACTGTAGACCTCCAGACTCCTCTGTCTATGGGATTTCCCTGGCAACAGTACTGGAGTGGGTTGCCATTTCCTTCTCCAGGGGCTCTTCCCATCTCAGGGATCAGACCTAACTTTCCTGCATTGGCAGGTGGATTCTTTATCACTGAGCCACCAAGGAAGCCCATGCACAGCTCCAGTTGCCAGCAAACAGGGCAGATAACGAGATCACATGACAAGTCCTAGCTTTCCTGGAGCCTACAGTTCATGAGCCAACACCCACACATCAAGCCACCACCCTCACTGGGTATATAATTACTGGTTTTAAGGGGTGGAACAGACTTACCACCAAGGACATCTTGTTTCCTGTCCCGAATCTCTGGAGACCAGTTGGGATTTCAGCCGCTCTTGGCTGGCCTCTCTTGGCCCCTCATAAGTCACCATGGGCTCCAAGTTAGGCAGCCTTTGTCTCTCTTCCCAGCTGTGCCACTTACTCCCTGTGTCAACCTGGCAAGCCAGAGAACCCCTTTTCCAGTTTCTTCACCTGCAATATGGGTATACCATTTCCCCCTTCACAGGATTTTTGGAAGGATTAATAGAGCTATGTGCACACAAGATGCTGGCACCTAGCAGAGTTTTAATGAGTGTTAGGTAGATCTCGTACGTATCTTTGTAGTCCCAGACATTGGCTGGCCTGTGGTGAGCTGCTGCATTTCTGTGTGCAGGACAGAGGGTGGGTCCAAGCACTGACCTAACTCCACACATTTCCTTATTCTTTTCTTGCCTCCTGTATGTCCTTTAAATTAATCATGCCTGGATATACAACCCCCACCCCCACTGCTGAACACATGTGTGGGTGACCTTGCCCTCAGCTAGCATTCTGTCACCTTCCTCCCCTCATGCAGTAAGGGCACCGAATGCTAAGGGGCAGCACCACTGGACCGTGACTTGGGCAGACCCCGAGGGTCTGGAAACTCTCTGAGCTGGTAGGACCATGTCACTATAGCAACCACAGAGAAAATGTAGTGGCACATTCTCTTTCTCTGGTCTTCTCATTCTTTCCTGCCCGTTTTTGTTCCACGTGTGTGTGTGTGTTTTCATCTTTTGTTTATCCATTCAAAAAACCATGGACCTGTACCATGGCTAGGACACAAAGACTACTAAGATGATGAAACAGTGCCCATCCTCAGTTTGGAGTGAGAAGTCAGCAAACACATCATGCTGAGTGACATGTGATGGAACCAGTTATGAGTGAAGGACATGTAGCATTAAGTCTTTGTTAGCTAAGACAAGCGGAGAAGGCAATGGCACCCCACGCCAGTACTCTTGCCTGGAAAATCCCATGGATGGAGGAGCCTGGTGGGCTGTAGTCCATGGGGTCGCTAAGAGTCAGACACGACTGAGCGACTTCACTTTCACTTTTTCACTTTCATGCATTGGAGAAGGAAATGGCAACCCACTCCAGTGTTCTTGCCTGGAGAATCCCAGGGACAGGGGAGCCTGGTGGGCTGCCGTCCCACCAGGGGTCACACAGAGTCGGGCACGACAGAAGTGACTTAGCAGCAGCAGCAGCTAAGACAAGCCCTTCTGCTGGCTGCGCTGGGTCACATCTCCACCTGACAACCCTCCATCTCCACCTGACAGCCCTCCATTTACACCTGACAGCCCTCCATCTATACTTGACAGCCCTCCAAGGGCTCTGGCCAGTCTAGGCCGGGGACTGTCTGCAGTGCTTCCCCAAATATCTTTTAAAAAAAAACATTTTATTATTTATTTACTCAGTTAATTTTTGGCTACACTGAGCTTTCATGGCTGCAAGAGGGCTTTCTCTAGTGCAGCGAGAGGGGGCCGTTCTCTAGTTGCAGTGCATGGACTTCTCACTGCAGTGCCTTCTCTAGTTGCGGTGCACGGGCTTCTCACTGCAGTGCCTTCTCTAGTTGCGGTGCACGGGCTTCTCACTGCAGTGACTTCTCTTGCTGTGGGGCACAGGCTCTAGGGAGCACGGGCTTTAGTAGTTGTGGCGCACACCTACAGCTTGCCCCGAGGCAAGTGGAGTTTTCCCAGACCAGAGATCGAACCCATGTTCCCTGCACTGGCAGGCGGGTTCTTAACCACTGGACCATCAGAGAAGTCCCCAAGAGCATCTTGACAGAGCGCCCTTTCCTCCACCTTGGGACCAAGATGGAATCTTCAGGCCCTGGTCATGCTGGAGTGATTCTCATGTGATTTAAGCCTGTTTTGTTCTTCCTATTTAGAAACTTCAAACAGGCAACAAAGGGAGTCAGATATTTTTTTATTCTCTCTGAACTCTAGTGCGTAACAAGTTGAAAACTTTCCAGCCCCTTTGCTTTCGGTTTCATCTGTCCATAGCGACAAGGCTCTAGAAGGGTTCCTAGACTGTGCACCACCTACCCATGCCAAGAATGGCACAGACAATCCAGACTTCTGTCTTGAAAGTGCCCCTGGCAGCCCATCCATTTCTAGCTACTTTTTAAACATCTTCTGCTCCATCCTCTTGGTTTGAGGATTATAAATTGACCTCTTCTTGGAAGAAAGAAGCAGAATTCTCCCCTGCCACAGCTGGTTGAGGCAGAGCCAGTAGAGGGAGCTCAGGGAGGTCATTAATTATTAACTAAGTGTATCCAGAATTTCTAACATTTGGCACATGGACAACAGGAGCGAACATTGAAAATAATCCAAATCTTACCGAAAAGGAGTGAAACTTGTCATGAAACACTCCTGAGCCTGTGGCCGGATGACAAAGAAAGTTCACAGTGCCATGGGCATCGATGGGCACGTGATTTTCAGGAGTGCTCAGTTGGATTGCTGAACCTGGGACGTGCCATGCCCCAGGCCAGCCCTACTCTACTAGAGGCGAGTACTTTCCTCAGTGGACACCAACCTGTGGGTAAGATCTCAAAGGCATTGGTGTGAATTCAGGGAGTATTCCTTGCAAAATCTACCTAAAGGTAGAAGACGTGGCAGCTGCTATGGAAAACTGCACAAAGGTTCCTGAAAAAATTTAACAGAATTACCATATGATCCAGTAATTTTACTTCTGGATATGTGTATGTGTGGTAAGTCGCTTCAGTCGTGTCCGACTCTTTGCGACCCCATGGACGGTAGCCCACCAGGATCCTCTGTCCCTGGGATTCTCCAGGCAAAATACTGGAGTGGGTTGCCATGCCCTCCTCCAGGGGATCTTCCCGAACCGAGGATCAAATGCATGTCTCTTAAGCCTCCTGCATTGGCAGGTGGGTTCTTTACCACTAGTACCACCTGGGAATCCCAAAACTTAAAGTAGGAAGTCGTATACGTCTATACCCAAATTCAGAGCAGAAATATTCACAATAGCCAAAAGACGGAAGCAACTCAGGAGTCCACTGATGAGTGAATGGGTAAACAAAGTTTGGTATATACATACAATGGAAAATCATTCAATCTTAAAAAGGTAACCAGTTCTGACATATGCTATAATGTGGATGAGCCTTAAGGACATTATTCTAAGTGAAATAAGCCAGTCACAAAAGGACACATACTTTGTGAATCCACTTATATGAGGTATATGCTGCTGCTAAGTCACTTCAGTCATATCTGACTCTGTGCGACCCCATAGACAGCAGCCCACCAGGCTCCCCTGTCCCTGGGATTCTCCAGGCAAGAACACTGGAGTGGGTTGCCATTTCCTTCTCCAATGCATGAAAGTGAAAAGTGAAAGTGAAGTTGCTCAGTCGTGTCTGACCCTCAGCGACTCCATGGACTGCAGCCTACCAGGCTCCTCCACCCATGGGATTTTCCAGGCAAGAGTACTGGAGTGGGGTGCCACTGCCTTCTCCAATGAGGTATATAGAATAGACAAATTAATGGAGACAGAAAGTAGAATGATGGTTATAAGGGACTGGAGAGGGGGGAAATAATTATTTAATGGAAACAGAGTTTCCATTTGGGAAGATGAAAAAAAGTTCTGGAGACTGAGAGAGTTAACTTAGGGAGGTTGATAAGGAGTCCAAGCCTAAGGCCCCTTTAAGGAGGAGGTAAACGTTCCTTCTTTTTCACATTCTTTTGCCTTAGACAACTGGGCCTTGTAGGCAGCAGTATCTTTTATTCAAGGACATACTTTTTTTGAGCTTTGGATGAATGTTATGGGAGAAGGCCTGGGTAAAACTTCCACAGCCTTGAGCTTTGGGTTAACCTGTTCCTTTTGGCTAATCTCGTGCTGATGTCATCCCTGGATGTGTGTTACAGGAAAGGGTCTGGGCGAAATTCTCACAGCCTTGAGGTATTTTTTATCTATTCTCAGCAGCTAGTCAAGAAGTATATAAGGCTTAATCTAGCGAGGTGGATACTCTCCGTCCTCCTTCTGATGTCTATGCCAGAAGCTTTTTCTGTCACTTTCACTTTAAATAAAATCTACACAAAGCACAGAGTGACTGAGACTGTCTTCGGTCCTGGAGTTAAATCTTCTTCAGAGACCATGAATACAGCAGCATCGTTCACCATAAGTTATCAAGCTGAACGGTGATGATGGGTGTACAGTAATGTGAAGGTACTTAATGCCATTGAACCGCACACTTAAAAATGGTTAAGAGGAAACATTTTATGTTATATGCATTTTACCACATTAGAGAAAGGAGCAAAAAGCGGTAGTACTTATAAATATTACTGATTATTATTAGTGAGCAAAGGATTTTCAAAGTAACTGGCAGAATTTATACTTCCCTTTGGATGTAATAAGAAATAAGAATTCCCTAATTTGACTATGACTTGAGAACATTAAGAAGGGCATCCCATTAAATTCATGCTCAGCACTCTGGGACTTTTTCACAGGCATATACATTGTCTAGTAGGCATATGGGAAGCGAAAGTATGTTTAAAACACAGACCATTAAGAGAAATGAACATAAAGGGATCTGAGTAGCCTGCTTTGGCCAGTGGGAGGTGATTCCCAGAAAAATGGGAGCATCTCCCCTCTGTTCAGAATGGATGTCTTGCCCTTGATTTATGGAAAGGCCAGGAGAATGAACACAAAGAACATCACAGAAAGTAAAACAGGGAAAAGAAGAAGTGGAAATTAAAATAAAAAAGCTGTATATTTGTAGAAATGACATTTTTGATGGGTGCTGCTACAATGCTATTTGGAAGATTAATGCTATAGGAGGGCTTCCCTTGTGGCTCAGCTGGTAAAGAATCCACCTACAATGTGGAGACCTGGGTTCGAACCCTGGGTTGGAAAGATCCACTGGAGAAGGGAAAGGCTACCCACTCCAGTATTCTGGCCTGGAGAAATCCAAGGGGTCACAAAGAGTCAGACAAGACTGAATGACTTTCACTTCCACTTCCAATGCTATGGGAAGGCTTATAATCTTGTACTTTTGTTACTTTACAAATGGGATGATTCTGAATGGTCCAAGGTAAACCTTTCTTTTTTACATTACATAGTCAAAAGGTTGTATTACTGAGATTTCAGAAATCTAAGTATGTAATAACTGTACTCGTATAGGCAAAAATGGCATTTTCTTTCATAATGTGACTTACCCTGGAGAAGACTCGGAGTTCAGAGTACCATGACTTACTTTGCTACATAGAGGTGGTTGTCTCTGTGATCAGTCTTTTGTATCAAACATAAATAAGCAAAGAAATGTCTTAAGTAACTTAGTATGATGATGCATTTTTTTTCTGCCAAACTACTCATGTTAAATAATATTTAGAGTTCTTGAATGGCTATTCAGGCTGTCTCTGCACAGTTTTCAAATACATCTATGTTGCAATTACATTTCATCCATTTTTTTAATGTGGACCATTTTTAAAGTCTTTATTGAACTTGTTACAACATTACTTCTGTTTTACATTTTGATTTTTTTGGGGGGAAGGCTTGAGGCTTGTGGGATCTTAGCTCCCCTGCTTCTGCTGCTGCTGCTAAGTCACTTCAGTCGTGTCTGACTCTGTGTGACCCCATAGACGGCAGCCCACCAGGCTCCCCTGTCCCTGGGATTCTCCAGGCAAGAACACTGGAGTGGGTTGCCATTTCCTTCTCCACTTAGCTCCCTTACCAGGGATTAAACCTACACCCAACGCATTGGAAGGTGAAGTCTTAACCCCTGAACCACCAGGGAAGTCCCCTGTTTTAATAGACATAATAGTTAGATATATAATTAGTCATTTATGCAGATGTGTGTTCTGAATAAAATAATACACTATTGTACTTCAAATAGGCTTTAGGTTGTGCAATCAATAGGATGCACTTGCTTAAGTAAAATCAAGAAATTTAAAACAATTCTGAAAATCTGATTTTAAACATTCATCTCAGGTATTTTATATCATCTCCCTCAAACTTTCAAAAAAATATTTACTTATCAGTATTTATTTGGCCGTGGAGGGTGTCTAGTTGTGGTACAGGAGCTCTAGAGTGGGTGGATGGGCTTAGTTGCTCTGTGGGCATGTGGGTGGGATCTAGTTCCCCAACCAGGGATGGAACCCACATCCCCTGCATTGGAAGGCTGATTCTTACCCACAGGACTACCAGGGAAGTCCCCCTCAAACATGTTTTAAACAGATTTAATTGCGCTGGCTGTGTGCTGTGCTTAGTCACTCAGCCATGTCCGACTCTTTGCGACCCCATAGACTGTAGCCCACCAGGCTCCTCTGTCCATGGGATTCTCCAGGCAAGAATACTGGAGTGGGTAGCCACTCCCATCTCCAGGGGATTTTTCCGACCCAGGGATCAAACCTGGGTCTCCTGCATTGCAGGAGTACAACGAGTACAGTGATACTTAGAAAAGAAAAGAAAAAAAAATTACAGGGGTAAAGTGAATCTTCTAAGACAGCCTCTAGGGGGAAAGGCATTCAGGCAAACCTGCAGAATTAGGGCATAGGAATCGAGAGTTGAGGAGGAAAGGATCAAAGGTGGAGGCGAGGGCGTTTGCATGCCAGGTGTGCTCAGAGGCGCAGTCACAAAGGTTTTGTGTCTTCAAAAGGTAGACAAAAAGCCCATGAGCTGTATTCTGATCAGCCTGGGAAGCCTCCAGCTGATTCAACAGTGGGGGCAGGTAACAATCAGAAGTTAATGGCTAGGAGAACCAGGAGACTGCCCCAGGAACCAGGGGGGCTCAGGCAGAAGAAAGGGTGGACGCTTTGGAATCTTTAGATCTGGATTAGAATTTTCACTCCAGCACTTATTTGCTGGATGTGCCTTGGCATGTTTGTCGACCTGAGTCTATTTCTTTATCCTAAAGATGGGCATAATGATAACTATTTCATTGAGTTGATTTGAGTCATAAATAAGATAAGGAGGGGACTTCCCTGATGGTCCAATGGTTAAGAATCTGCAATACAATCTTACAATACGGGGGACTCCAGTTTGATCCCTGGTCAGGGAACTAATATCCCACATGCTGTGGAGCTACTGAGCCCACACACTACGACTAGAGAGTCCGTGCACCACAATGAAAGATCTGTATGATGCAATGAAGATCCCACGTGCTCTAAGACCCGAGGCAGACAAATTAAAAAAAAAAAAAAAAAGGATAAGGAATGGAAGTGCTCTCCGCACTGCAAGTTCTCATTAGACATTAGTCCCCTCTCCATAATATCCGTTTCTCCACCACCCAGATGCCAACTGCAGGTGCCCCCCACTTTTCCTAAGGGGTGTGGAGCAGTTTTAGTGATAGGGCCGGAGCAATCACTGAAGAGAAGTGTAAGTGCTGGACATTAGCGTTGATGAGCTCAGGCTTAGTTTGGCCCGTAGTGAAGCAACGTGGCAATTACATATAACACAAACAAATACACTCTGTCCCACCCTGGAGCCCCCAGTCTGCCCCAGAGAGACTCTGGGTGGGAGGTGGGGGTGGAAGGCTGCCCTCAGGGATTTACAGTTTAGCCACTGTGCCAGCACAAACCATTTGTCTGGGTTATGTCTAAACCCCATGTGAAGTATCCAATAGGTTCTTAATAGAAACATATTCTGGATTAAGACGGATAAGGGCTCAGAGATCGAGACCAGGGCAGAGGGAAGAATGGTCAGCAGAGTGAGTATTAGTGCCTGGGGGCAAGGGAGACACGGAGGGGAGGGCAGTTGAGTTGTGCTTCTAAGGCAGAAAGCTCTCTCATCTACCCGGCTTAATGGGAACAGTTTGTGCCAGTGAAACCTCCATTGCCTCTTCCCTTTACCCAGCCTCAGAAGAATCTCAGTTACTAGCCCAAGAGGGAGAGAATTTGCTTAGTCTAGCTTTTGGAGAAACATAGATGACACATAATTTCATAATTAGCTAACCAGTCATTTCTTTAATGGGGTGAGACACAAAGAGAAATTAAATACAATTCCTGCCTTTCAGGATGCCCATCACACAGCAAGGCAGTGACAGGCATATGTGGCAGTGCCACGCAGGCAGAGAGATGGGGGAAGCTTTGCTGAGGATGAGCAAGAAGCCCATTCTTGGAAAAAGGGAGAAGGCATTCAAGCAATGTGACCATGGCCCCATCAGAAATTTTGTAGAAATGGAGGGTGAAGTGGGTGGGAAAGTTCAGATAGGCATAAAAAGGAACAGAGGAAGCCCACCTTGGGGCAAAGATCTATGAGGGCAAGAGTTTCTGAAGCCCTTTCCTATATGTCATGCTATGAAGTATGAAGTTTTTTTGTGCAGAAAAATAATTCAGGACCCCCAACATACCCATGTAAATTTTATGCTAATTTTAAAAAGTTATTAATCAGCAAATGTTAAAAACAAAATGTTTGAATAATAATTACTTTCTGAACAAAGGATCTTTAAATTTTAAGATTAAATCTGGGACTTCCCTGATGGTCCAGTGGCTAAGACTCTGTGCTCCCATGCAGAGGGCCCGGGTCCTACTGTGAGTCAAGGAAATAGATCCCACGTGCTGTAACTAACAGTTCAAATGCAGCAACTAAGGATCTCATGTGCTGCAATGAAGATCAAAGATCCTGCATGCTGCAACTAAGAGCTGGTGCAGCCAAATAAGTAATTAAATGTTAAAAAAATTAAATCCGGTGAGTGGGTTAGATTTTTCACTTAGAATAGTATAGACCAAAAGACTGAGGATACAGCAGTCTTATATTTAATAAACTAGCACTACAGGAGGAGTCCAAGGATTAGATACTTAGATAAAAAACAAAAATGCATTAAAAATGTATTGACACATATGCTATTGAAGACACCAGTTAATCTATACTATGAAAGTGAAAGTGTTAGTTGCTCAGCTGTGTCTGCCTCTTTGCAACCCCATGGACTGTAGCCTGTCAGGCTCCTCTGTCCATGGGATTCTCCAGGCAAGAATACTGGAGTGGGATCTCTTCTCCAGGGGATCTTTCCAACCCAAGGATTGAACCTGGGTCTCCTGCATTGCAGGTGAGTTCTCTATTGTCTGAGCCATGAAGGAAGCCAATCTATGCTAAAGGAGGATTCAAAGGACTTAGATAAAAAAAACAACAAATGCATCAAAAAGGTATTGACACATATGCTATTGAAAACACCAGTTAATCTATTTACAATTGATTAAAAATGCTGACCATGAACTTGAAATAAAGCTGTAATAAGAGTTGTTGGCTGCTATACCTTTCAATATGTATTAGGTTGGTATGAAAGTAATGGCAGTTTTGGATCGTGAATTTTAAATCATTATAACTAGGCTTAAACACATCTTTGTTATTCAAAATAGGAATCATTACAATCAACACATTTTTGCCAACAAGAAATAAGTTTATTTCTGTAGCATAAAAAATACATACTTTCCGATTTGACGAACTCTTAGAAAAAGCATTTTCTGCCTCCTGCTGGTTGTGGGAGCATTTTCTCTGCAAAAAGCTGTCGAGATCCTTGAAGAAGTGATAGTAAGTTGACAAGAGGTCAGGTGAATATGGCAGAGGAACAAGGTAAAACTCTGTAGCACAGTTCATTCAATTTTTGAAGCACTGGTTGTGCAACTTGCGACTGGACGTTGTCATCGAGAACTGGGCCCATTCTGTTGACCAATGCCAGCTGCAGGCATTTCAGTTTTTGATACATCTTGTGGATTTGCCAAGCATACTTCAGATGTAATGGTTTCACTGGGATTCAGAAATCTGTAGTGGATAAAACTGGTAGCAGATCACCAAACAGTGACCCCTGACCACTTTTTGGTGCAAGTTTGGCTCTGGAACTTCTCAGTCCAGCCACTGAGCTGGTCGTTGCCAGCTGTTGTATAAAATCCACTTTCGTCTCATGTCATAATTAGAAGGAGAAATGGTTTGCTGTTGTTGTGTAGAATAAGAGAAGATGACACACCAAAATGACAATTTTTTTGATTTTTGGTCAGCTCATGAGGCACCCGCTTAATGAGCTTTCTTACCTTTCCAATTTACTTCAAATGCCAAATGACTGTAGAATGGTCAAGGTTGAGTTCTTTGGCAACGTCTCGTGTAGTTGTGAGAGGATCAGCTTCAGTGATCCTCTCATTTGGTCACTGTCAACTTCTGATGGCTGGCCACTGAGCTGCTCATCTTTAAGACTCCATTTCCTTTGTAAAATTTCTTGAATCACTAATGTGCTGCACGTTTGTTAGCAGTTCCTGGGCCCAATGCGTTGTTGATGTTGAGAGTTTTCTCCACTGCTTTACAACCCTAACCCCAATCCTAACCCTAACCCATTTTGAACTCAAACAAGAAAATTGCTTGAGTTTGCTTTTTGTCTAACATCATTTCCCTAGCCTAAAATAAATATAAATAAATAGCAAGTAATGTCATTAGCAAAGAAGCATAAAGCAAGAATTGTGCATTAAAATGATGTATAACATAACCACATTTAAGAATGTATTCCAATATCAAACAGCAAAGTTCAACAATGCAAAACCACAATTACTTTTGCACCGACCTAATATAATTGGATTTAATCCTCACAATCACCTTGTAGAGCAGGTACACTTATTATCCCCACTTTACAGATGAGGGAATCATGACTCTGAGAACTGGCTAGGGGAAGACTGAAAGTGAGTGTTAGAACTGAAATTCACACTGATTCACAGGGCCCAGTGATGTCTTGAGGGTCAAGTGAAATAAATAAATGAAGATACAAAAAGTCCTTAGAGCAGCAGGAGGCAGAGGACAGAACTTAATAAATAAAACTAGTTACTATGATTATTATACCAACTCCTGCCTCTTCTTTTCTTTCTCACTAGCCTTACCTCTTTTAAATCCTTCCACTGAAGCTGAAGATAGCAGTATACTTGGGTCCATGTACTGAAAGTCTCTCCTTCTGGCCTCTGATAGTTAAATATTAAAAAAAGTGGGGGATAAGTAAGTGTTGCAAATATATATAAATGTAAGTTCTTCAAATTAAAATGAAAGAAAAAATTGTGTCAAGACCAACCTAATTATTTCATCATGCTAATCACGAACTCCATAGCTATGTGAATACAAGCCAATCAGGTCAAACAACATTGGTAAAAATGTGTTTTTAAATAAAATAAAAAAAATAATAAAGTGAAATGGAAAATAGCAAAAAAAAAAAAAAAACCATGTATTTTTATCAGACAACTCTTGGGATTCTTTTACTTTATGAAAGAAGGCTTTCTGCAGCTCACAGTGCAAAAGAGTTTGTTATAAACAGTACCAAATGAGTCCAGCTGTACTTCTTCATGCCATGGGAAATTGTACCCAGATCTGTATCCTGAAAGACATGTGTCAGACCTGATACCCCAGATCCTCTGGGAAGCAGAGCCAAATAATGGGCACATTAGAAGACATCACATTTCTTGTATTTCATATCTAAGCCTTCCTGGCCCCACGTACGTCTTTTGGCTGCTTTAGTGGCAGTGCTGATTGGCTTTTCTTCTCCACTACTCAGTGGGAACAGGGACTGTGCCACTCGTAGCCACTGGTTATGCTTTAATCTTTTTTTTTTGGTTGAGCCTTTCATTTGGGATGTTAGTTCCCAGATCAGGGATCGAATCCATGCCCCCTGCATAGGGAGCTTGGAGTCTACCACTAAACTGCCAGGGAAATACCAGTGCCAAGATACGGCTCTTGAAGTGACTATATATTTTCTGAAAATCCACAACTGGCTAACTGTGGATGACAAATGTCTGAGAACTAAACTGGGAAATTCACCACTCATTCAACACTGGATGTGGAAGACAGAGAAAGCTCAATGTGTTATTTGTTTTTTACTTTTTTTGTAGTTGTAAACCTGGGTGTTTTGTAGTTGTAACTGAGAATATGAGCAGTCTTGCACCGGAAGCTGGGCTATAAATGGTAAAGTCCACTTATTATAATTTAATGGACAGTGCTTCCAAAATAGAAATTCACTTAAATTTATATAGTAAGTTAGATTAATCTAGTAGTTGGGTTAAAAAAATACTTGGATTAAAACCACACTGCAAAATGGGGAACCTCAGTGGACTGCTTTAAACTCTTGACCTCAGAGGAAGGAAACCAACTAACCAATAATGATAACTTGGAGAGAAAGAAAAAAAAAAAAAGGTTTAGGATCCATAACAGATTCGTCGTCAACAGTGTAATGATTCAGCATTCTGGAGGCCAAGTAAAACTAAAGCTGCGGGGTTGCGGGTGTGCAGGTCAAGTGGTATCTCAGTGTACACCGACAGAATTTTCTGTGCGACACAGCACGTTGGTGAGTATTTTCTACTATATCTCTGCAGGACCTCCCCGTAATGTTGATTCTCCTCCTTACATCAGCAGTCCTAGAAACGATGTGAGCTGTAGGGAACCCATGGACATTCTTTGCCAACCCCCACATCCACCCACTGGCCCCACTGCCCCCACAGCCCCCAAGCTACCGTCCCAGGTCAGTTTCTACCGAGATGCAGCCATTGCCAAGACAAAGGAGTCCCAGGTTGCCTTCGGAGCCACTGCGTCCGGGTTTCCAGAGGTTTTTTTTTTTTTTTTTTTTTTAACACAGTAAGGAGAGCACTAATAGTGTTTCAGCAAGAAGTACTTTCGGCCTCGGAAAGTTGATCTTTAGTGATCGTTATGCAAATTTATTTTCTTTACAGCTTTTTACGATCTCTTTCGCCAAACTACTTCATACACCAATTTCCCTGCTTTGTATCGCCAGGCAACTGTGGCGCGAGTGCCGGGAGGGAAAGGGTGGGGAAGAGCGAGCGGTCCGTGGGTCTGGCGGCTGAGATAAGGCCGGGGGAAACACAGCCTTCGTAGGCCGAGCCAGGAGCTAATGCTCCGAGATGTGCCACCCGCAGATCTGGTCAGGCAGCTAGGTGGGGCCGGGCTGGGCGGACGCGCCACGTCTCGTGACGAATCGACAGCTCTGGGCATGATTCAAAAGGCCGAGGAGCCAATAGGAACCCTGGGAAGGCTGACTAGAGGGGCGGGGCGAGGAAAGGGCGGGGTGGGGGAGGCGCGCGCCCGGGCCGCGGGACCGCGGAGCGCGAGAGCGCGAAAGCGGACAGTGTCGCGCGCGCGGAACCGCCGCCGGGTTGCTGCTCTGCGACTCTCCCGAAGCCGTTCGTGTTCCCGCAGGATCACTGAGCAGGTGAGCTCCCGAAACCCCGCCCCGCTCCCCGCAGCGCGGTCTCCAAGGGATCTGGGGGAGGCCCGCGGGGAGGGTGCGGCGGATGGACAGGGGTCCCGGGGCGCCTGGCGTGGAGCAGCGGCTTCGCCCTCCCCTCCTCCGGGTCGGTCCGGGCGGCTGCTGGCGAGGCTTGAAGTGCGCCCGGCCCGGCCAGCTGCGGAAATGAAGCTGTGGTTTTAAATTGCCGACGTTTCCCTCCATTTTGGACGCGCCGCGTCGGGGTAAAATGATGTTGGCTGGGGAGGATGTGTGGGTGGGTGATCCACCCCGGTGCCTTTGTCCCCGCCCTGCAGCATCGGCCCTCCCAAGACTGCTCTGAGCGCTTTTTTGACAGATTAGCCGGGTGGCTTGGCGGGCCCAGCTCTTGGGTAGGCAGAACAGGCGCGGCAGCCTGGCGGACGGGGAAGTGGGGTTGCCAAGTTGACTTTAATTGTCGGTGGTTGTCACTGGCCTGGAGGGTCGTGGCCGTCTCTGGCGACTTCCAAGGCTGGCTGCATGCATTGCATTCCCCCGCCCGGTGTTTCTGCGCACTCAAAAAACGGGTAGTTAGGCAGGTTTGGGTGCTCCTGCTAAAGCTCGATCCTTTTCCCCCCTTCTTTTTAATACATCTTTTTAAGGCTTAAAAAAAAATAAGCGCCTGACTGCAAAGGGCCTGGTTCCAGGCGGTTCACCAAAATAATTACGCGGTCTGATCGGGAATCAGGCTGTTGATACTCAGAATGACCCAGTAGATACATTGGACAGCGCGTGGACGATTCAAGGGTTCAACCCGGAGCAAGTGAACTTGCTTACTTGATGTGTGGAGGAGCCTGCACCCGGCCGGACCCAGCTAGACCCATGCTTCTGGTCCCAGCCCTCAGGGACCTTGCAAATAAGCACGTGCACATCTGTAAAGACACCGTAGTAACTGCCATGGAGGAAAGGATGGGTGTGTGTGCACTAATTTAGATCGAGCGCCAAGTCCAATTTAAGTTTGGTTTCTGAGAGCTGTCTAGAGAGGAGGGGAAAGGGTGAGTAGGAGGGAATTTATTGCTCCTTCAGTTTTTTATTTTGCTTAGGTCTATAGTGGGGCCATTCTGCCTGTGCAGCCAGGAAGATGGCAGTTTCTTCTGCACCCTGCGGCAGGGGCAGGAGCTAGGCCAGAGGTTCCTGTTTGGGTTTTGCCGGGTAGGCCAGCCTTGGGTGCAGGTGTTGAAGAGGGAAGCTGTGAGACTTCATTTGCACTCCCCTTTCTTTGCCATGTTTAGACTCATTTGGGAAAGTGAAGAAAGATGACCGAAGATGTGATCAGCAGGGAATAGCACATTCTGTTGTGCTGATAAACAGTAACATATTGGAGCCGAAATGTGTAAGGATTCCAGTGCCAACTGACACTGAAGTTAGCAAGCATGTGGCTTAATAGAGAAAAGCCTGAGGGTCCCCATGTTTCCACTGCTAATGGGGGGATGAAGTCATTGTGTTCAGTAAACAGAATCTTTCTTTGCAGACATACTTGGCTAAAACCTCCCTTTTGAGGGAGGCCTATCTTTTGACTTTCTAGGCAATGGCAACCCACTCCAGTACTGTTATCTGGAAAATCCCATGGACGGAGGAGCCTGGCAGGCTGCAGTCCATGGGGTTGCTAAGAGTCTGACACGACTGAGCGACTTCACTTTCACTTTTCACTTTCACGCATTGGAGAAGGAAATGGCAACCCACTCCAGTGTTCTGGAGAATCCCAGGGACGGGGGAGCCTGGTGGGCTGCCATCTATGGGGTCGCACAGAGTCGGACACGACTGAAGCGACTTAGCAGCAGTAGCAGCAGGAGGTGATGGTACGGTGACTGCATAAATGTCCTGGGGCTTTTCTGTCCTACCTGCCTAGTGACTCCTGCAGGGTTAGGATGTGAGGCACTGTGTGATACTCGTGCAGAGTGGAGGTGTACCATCATAATGGTGGTGGTTTCATCTTTTGGAACATTTGTGTATGAGATAGAGGTCTTCTGAGAAGAATGCCGGTTTGTCCCTTTTTTTTTTTCCTTTTTCAACCACCATATGAAAGATTGCTTTTCCTAATTCTTTTTCTTTTAAGTGGAGTTTAGAGTTAAGATATCCGTGAGATATCTTAATTTGTTTAACCCCAAATATTTGATTGATAACAGAAAAACCTCTTTGGCATTGACCTATGACCAGTATTGGATAGATACTGTGTATGTGGTATCTGTGCAATAAAATTTCTGAAAGGGACAGAATCTGCTCAAGGGATTTTCGCTAGTGGTAAAGAACCTGCCTGCCAATGCAGGAGACATAAGAGACCTGGGTCTGAGCCCCGGGTCGGGAAGATCCCCTGGAGAAGGGCATGACAACCCACTCCAGTCTTTTTGCCTGGAGAATCCCGTGGAGAGAGGCAGGCTATAGTCCATGGGTAGCACAGAGTCGGACATTACTGAAGTGACTTAGCACACACAGGCAGCCCTTAATTCCTGAGGGACTGGGTTTCAAAAGTTTATAAAGAGTTATTTGAAACTTGAATGACATCTTCATGTAGAAAGATGTAATTGCCTTCTGCCAACCCTGGTCAACTGGCATCAGAGAACTAGTACTGATAACAGAGGTTTGATTTTAAGGGGTCTGAGAGGAAGGAAGGGGCAGAAGAGAAGAGAGAAGCGGGCACATTTCCTTCCTCTGAGTGTTTGGAGGCTTGGAGCCAAATGTTGAAATAGGCAAAACTTGCTGTTGTCACCTTCCTTTTTTGTGCCCCTCCTCCGGGTCCCAAGGTGTCCACCACCTTCTTTTTTTCAAGTTCCCCTCACGGGACTCAGCCAGGTGGGACTTCATCCTCAGAGCATTTGGGCTCCTTGTCCTTGCTCCCCCGCCCCCAGCCCAAACCCCTTCATTTCCCCAGTAATGCTATCTCAGGTAGGTGTCTTGTACCTAACATGCAAATGGACTGACATCCTCTAATCACCACCTGTCTTTCTGTTTTCTTTCATCTACCCAGCCAGCTCCTATCTGTCTAAACAAGTGAAGCTTGTGAAGTTTGCCTCTCAGATGATTGATTAACAGGGAAGAAAAGTGATGCTTGGGAAAGACTTTTTCTCAGGAGGGGTGTGATAATGTGACTTTCTCCTTTCTTAATTCTGGAGAGTCTTCCAAAGTTCTGAGATGTTGGTATTGTTATGTAATCAGCTCTTGACAGGAGCCGAGTGAGGAATGTCTGTTTGTATGCCCAGAGGATATTTCGGGGATGAAGGTGATGCAAGGAGAGATTCTTCTGTCTTACTGCCTTCTTCAGAGGGTCTAGCTTGTTCAGTTGGTGTTGTGTAGATGTCAGGAGGAGCTGGTTTTGTCCTGTGGAAATGCGAATCTGCCGGTCCATTGAGGGAGAAGCTCTTACTACCTAAAAGCTAGAAGCACCCAGCAATCAGTCCATGTTTGAAAAAAAAGTAGCAAACAGGTCTCATGTAAGTGGCAATTCCTGCAGATTGCTTATGGCTTCTTAGGGTGGTGTTCTTATACCAGGCTTCATGGGCTGTGCTTTGGTTCACTGGAAAAGAAGGCTATGACTGGAGGTTGATGTTTGCTTGTAGGCATTTGAAAAAAAGAGCTAGGATACTGGCCTAGTTATGTGGTTGGCAGAATTACTTGGTATACATTTGAGACTTCAGCTGTAAAACTTGAAAGATTTGTGAAAACCCCAAATTTGCTCTTCATTTTCAATTTGAAGTTATTTTTCTCGCTCTTGGTAGGTTATATAATGTTAATTATATTTGATCTCCTTGCAGTCCAAGGGACTCTCAAGAATCAATTGTTCTATATTTGTCCTATTGATAGTTATTGTTGTTATCCTCTTGTGGTGCCTAATTTATAAATTAAACTTTATCATAGGTACGTATGTGTAGTATCCAAGGGACTATAGTATATCTCCCCATAGTATATATGGGGCTCTGTACTTTCTGGTTTCAGGCATCCACTGGGGATGCCTGGCGGTCTTAGAAAATATCCCTCTCGGATAAGGAGGGAACTACTGTTTATGTAGATTTATAAATCAGAACATATGTGTACTTTGTGAGATTGTGCCTTGCTAATTAAAGAAGTGTGGTCACTGTAGGTGGGTGGTGTTTTGCATGGTGCAAATCATCTGAGCCTTTCTGTTTTGTCATATTTAATCCTCAGTAACACTGCTGTGTATAGAGTGATTTCCAGTGAAATATGGTGAGGCAGAGAGAAGAACCTCTGTGTCCTGACTCTGCCACTTCACGTTGTGTCTTTCTGTGCCTTGGACAAAACAGTTAACATATTTAAGCTTCAACTGTGAAACAGGAATTGTACACTCTTTCCTCCAGAGGCTTAGCCCGAAAGTCTTGACCAGTTAAACATTTTGGAAAGTTATATTTTAGTGTTTAATGAGAAAAGACAAATGTGTATATGCTCAGACTCTTATTTTTTTTTTTTAAACTATTCAGACAGATTTTTGAAAATGCCAAGTAGGAAATTTGCCGATGGTGAGGTGGTAAGAGGTCGATGGCCTGGGAGTTCGCTTTATTATGAAGTAGAAATTCTGAGCCATGACAGCAACTCCCAGCTTTACAACGTGAAATACAAAGATGGAACTGAACTTGAATTGAAAGAGAGTGATATCAAGGTAAGCGCTCCTTGGTTTATAGACCATGTTTATAATAATTGGGAAATCCTGGTAGGTGTGGTTTTTAAGCTTAGAGCAGTGAGGTCTGGCTCTCACACTCCTGCTTTGGGTCATATCCTGATTTTGGCTCTGGAAGTGTATGAATGAGGCACAGTGCTGTGTTCCTCAGAAGCTCCCAGTCTGCTGAAGTCAGACACTTAGATCACACTCTCTCTGGTTTAATGCACTCTGCCATTCTGTGACAGCTTGTCATGGGTGGTACTGGAGCATAACAAGAATAGGGAAGGGCTTGGGGTTTTGGGGCAGGCTTTCAGAGCTGAGTGCTGAAGACAGATCGAGAAACTCAGGTGATGGGGCCAGGGGCTTCCACAGTGGGTTGTGTGCCAAAGGCTTGGGTGGGGGTGGACACAGACAACCAGTGCTGAAAGGGTGTGGTGGACAAGGGCCAGAGGAGGGTTAAGAAGGAACCAGAACTGGAGGGGTTTGGGCTTCATCCTAAACACTGAGATTTAATCAGGAGAGTGACATTCATTAGATTTGAGCCCAGGGCTTCTCAACTTATCTGGAGGACCTGAGCTTGAAAATATCTGATCCATGGTATATAAGTACTTATTGATATATCATAATTACTAGGCAATTGAAAAAAAAAAAGTACAAAATAAAAGCCCTGACTTTTAATTCTCAGATTCAATAGACATAAATTGACTTGGCCAAAATGCTATAAAAATTTCTACTCATTTCTTCTCAATTTCATTCCTTGTCTCAGATCAGTAACCCATCTCGAGCCCACAGCCTATGGACCACAGTTCGAGTGCTGTAGACCAGGGGTCTGTGACAGTTTTGAGTAAAAGGACAGGTTGCAGATGTCTGAGGCACTGTGGGATGTATAGTTCATGCAGCGTGAGAGGAGGTCTGGGCATGGCAGTGTCTCAATGAGATTTTATTCACAGACATTGAACTTTGAATTTCAGATAATCATGTGCCACCAAGTTTCATTCTTCTTTTGAGTTTATTTGCAGTCATTTAAGAACTGTAAAGCCATTCTTAGCTCTGGGACCACACAAAGTGGGTGGGAAGGATTTGGACTGGGGGGTAGTTTGCCTTCCTTGAGGCCTAGATCCCTGGAAACATTTGGAGTAGGTTAGGGCAGGGTAAAATATTACTAAGTAACCCAGTCTTGGACTTTTTAAAAAAATCTGACTGTTTTATTTGGAGTGAAACGGTGGGATTGATTTTCTTGTTATTTTTTGTGTGCTCTTTACTTTTGTCCCATCATCTGTCTTTTTTTCTTTAAAGATTTTCTTTTCTTTTTTTTGATGTGGACCATTTTTAAAAGTCTTTATTGAATTTGTTAACATATTGCTTCTGTTTATGTTATGGTTTTTTGGCCGCAAGGAATGTGGGATCTTAACTCCCTGACCAGGGATCGAGACCTCCTGAATCAGGAGGGGCGAAGTCTGAACCACTGGACTGCCAGGGAAGTTCCCATCTCAGTCTGAGTCAATGTTATTGTATCCCTTGTATATGTTATTGGGACAATATATAACTACTTGATTTAGAATAGGCATTTCATGGCAGTACCATCAAAGGAGAGTTAGGAGTGGAAAGGGTGCCTTGGCCTCAGGAGAGACGGGCCATTGCCACAGTTGTCACTGGCTTCATTGGATGGATGCTCTGCTCCCATGAGCTCCTGAAGTGACTTTAGAAGCACTGATGCCAATCACCGCCATTGCTCCCTTCTTGCAGCGTGGGTCTGCATGTGTTTTGACTTAAACGCTGAAGCTCTGCCTTCTCCTCCCTCTCTAGCCTTTAACCTCCTTCAGGCAAAGGAAAAGTGGCTCGACTTCTAGTTCTCCCTCCAGACGCCGGGGGAGCCGCTCAAGGTCTCGCTCCCGGTCCCCTGGCCGGCTCCCAAAAGGTTCCCGCCGATCCGCCTCAGCATCGTACCAGGCTGACCTGAAGGAAGCAAGGAAGGAAGCCAGGAAAGACATGTTGGAAGTTAAACTGACTCCGCTGGTGCTGGTGCGTGTGTTTGGGAGCCCTCCAGTCTCAGATAGCGTTTAGTCTGCCCAGATCACGTCTCCCCCTTTATGTGTCCGCATGTGATCTGCAGTTAATAATATTAAAATGTCAGGGAAACATCAAATCTAAGGTGGTGAGTTGGAAAGGTTACGTTAGAAAATGAATGTTTGGAAGAATAGAAGGTATAATGCTTTTAAGTGCCGTGAAAAAGAATGTTTTTAAGTTTCGAGTGTTACTTAATATTGTGGTTTTAAAAGAAAAAAAGCAGTGTTTAAATTTTAAATAGATGCAAATTATAGATTGAACTAAGTTTTTATCGTAAATAAAAGTTCATGTAGAAAATAATGAGACAAATAAATTTAAAAAATTAAAAGAAAAGAATGAGACATAATATATGGTATAAAAACATTCTTGCTTAGTATCACTGTACTTAATTACCTTCTGTACTCAAAGATGACACTTTTAATTGAATTACTTTCACAGTTCAAGGTTGGAAATATTAGGGTATGCAGAGCCTGTAGGACCTTGCACAATGAATAATTTGGATCATAGACCAAATCAAAATTATAAATAAACAGAATTGAATAAATGTTATTGTTTACTCTCTTCACTTAATGTTATCTCTTTCCTGGATAAAATGCACACAGATTTTTAATAACCTTAAAAAACTGGATTATTACATAGTGTTTTGTAGTCAGATTTAAAAATTTTAAGATATTTGGAATAACCGTCTATTATATTTTCCTACATCACTTTTGTTGTTGTATAGTATTGTTTGGATTTACTATAAATTGTATGGAGGTAACGTAATTGTTAGCACCCTTGTTGATAGGCATTTAGCTTTTTTTCTTTCTAAATTTTAATTATTATAAACAAATATTCTTACACATCTGATATATCCTTAGGATAAAATCTTATAAGTGGAACTGCTCTGTCAGATGGATAGAGTAGATTTGAGGCTTTTACTGCATATTGCCAAATTGTTTCAAGAAAGTTTATACCAGTTCAGGTAGGGTATGAATGACTATTTTCTCATTCTGAGTATAATAGTTATTAGTTTTTTTTTTTTTTTTTCACCAATATGATCATCAGAGATTTTCAACTCACTGTTTTAAATTGCTTTGATGATTATTAGTGAGTTTGAACCTTGTCAGTGGCTCTCTTTACTAGTCAGATGACTCGGGGTAAGGAACAAATGTATGCTTTCTGTCACATGTCATTTTTAGCTTTTAATGACTACTATATTTTTTACAGTGTAACTTCCTTACAGTCCTGGTGACCCAAGAGCTACAGACTAGCTTTGCTCTTCACCAGTTGAGCCCTGGGCTCACCACGGACTCATTGCTGAGTTGAGGATGGTGTGATGTGCATGAAAGACCGTACTTAGACTGCACGTAGCTTTGACATCATGTCATCCTTGTTCTTTTGGACTCCTGATTGCACTATTTGCATTACTTTGCTTCAGCGTGGATACCCTATCAATTTGCCGTCATTATAGTTTAGGGTCAGTTGACTGGCTAAGTTACGGGATTACACTTGTGGTTGCTGTGGGTCACATGCTGGACATTTGCAAAACCACTGCTAAGTGGCTCGTTGGCACTTTGATAAACTTAAGTATATGTTGAATGCTGTCACTGCTCAGTTAGACCTTGATTTGAGCTAGAACTTGATCCTCTATTAATGTTGTCTTCTGATAGCTAGCCCCTCAAAAGATATATTTATCTTTTTAATTTGTTTTCCTCCTATTGCTTTATTAGCAGTATAATCTGTCTGTGACTTTAAAGAAGCAAAGTTACAGATTTCAGCCATACATTGCCTGAAAAATGTTTTGTAAATTTAAGTCCTTCCTTTTGTACCATCAATAAGAAATTCCCTCCACTGCTTAAAGAGAATGACATTCAAGGAAAGAGACTGAGTTGAGAAAAGAGAATTAGGGAGAGAAAGTGAAGTGAAAGTGAAGTCGTTCAGTCGTGTCTGACTCTTTGCAACCCGTGGGCTGTAGCCCACCAAGCTCCTCCGTCCATGGGATTCTCCAGGCAAGAGTACTGGAGTGGGTTGGGAGAGAAAATGTAAGGTTAAATAAAAATGAGGTAGATGAAATTGAGAAAATAGACAGTTCACAGATTACTAGTAGTACTCTGAAAGTACCCACTATTTCTTCATTTCCTATTATTTAGAGCATCTGTTATTGAATAGTGAAATTACAAGATTTAGTCTAATTTTGTTTAAAAGACGAAACATTTTATGAAAAACGTTATATTACAGAAAAATCCAAATGAACTCTTTTGCCAATGCAATAGAAACCTCTGAGAGCCAATCTTTTAAGATTGGGAAATTCTAGTCAGTTCTATTCCATCTCATTTTTAGCAAAAATAGGCTGAAATAGGCTGAGTTCAGACTGTGAAAATCTTTGATTGGTTTTATTGCTGGGTTTCACAACACTGAATTTTTGCCATCATGTTCCCTTTTACTAAATTGCCATTCTTATGGTTAAAATGTTTTAATTTCTTCAACTTAGAAGCCATTTGGAAACAGCATCAACAGATACAATGGGGAGCCCGAGCTCATTGAGAGGAATGACATGCCTCACAAACACACACAGGTATGACGTGGCTCATCCCTCCTCTTGGGCCATCTTTTTCTTAAAGTGACTTTCTCTAAAGAAGCACATTGAAAACCATCATTTTCCTTAGAATCTTTTCTAAAATTCTGTCCTTGAATTAAGACTGAACATAGAGGATGTCATACTGAGTGAAGTCAGAGAAGGAGAAGTATCGTATGACATCCCTTATGTGTGGGATCTAAAAAGAAATGACACAAATGAGCTGAATTACAGAACAGAAAGGGACTCGCAGACTTAGAGAATGAACTTGTGGTTGTTGGGGGGACAGGATAGTTGTGAAGTTTGGGGTGGTCAGGTACACCCTATATTTAAAATGGTCAACAAACAAGGACCTGCCATATAGCACATGGATCTCTGCTCAGGGTTATGTGGCAGCCTGGATGGGAGGGGAGTTTGGGGGAGAATGGATATGTGTATATGATGCATGGCTGAGTCCCTTCACTGTTCACCTGAAACGATCACAGCATTGTTAATCGTCTGTGCCCCAACACAAAATAAAAAGTTAAAAAAAAAAAAGACAGTGTAATTTAACAAATTTATTAGTTTATATGGCTATATTAAGATACTGAATTAGTTAATGTGGTAGCATTCATGATACTTATTGACTTTAGATACTTAATACTTTTTATTTTTTAAATAGGAAAAATTCCACTTGTCACAAGAGAGTAGTTATATACCTACACAGTATAGCCTTCGTGCGAGAAGAGACGAGATCAAATTAAAAGAAGTAGAGTCGAAGGAAGAAATAGTTGTCACAAAAAGACCTGCATTGTTGAGAACCTCTGAAGTGACAGCCACACAGTCAAAGGACTTGGAGTTCGGAGGAGTGCCTGGTAGGCATCAGAATCAGCCTGGGGAGGGCAGGAAGGGTGGGCGAGTGGTCATTGCTGTAAAGTGAGCAGAAAAGGCCTTTCTCTGAAGAAATCTGCGGGCAGCCAGGGAGTGAGCCTGGCAAGAGCCTGGAAAGAATTTTCAGTGAGGAGGAACAACAGGTACGAAGGCCTGAGTGGGAGTATTTGGGAGGGTTATCATAGAGGAGAAAGGGTGCCCTTGTGGCTGTATGTAAAACTCTTAGCGATCTTTTCATAGGTTTTTGAGCAAAGAAGTGTAAAGTGATGAAGGGAAGGTTGGTATGATAGTTGTATGTAGGAAGGACAGTGAACGATTGGTGATTGGGAAATCTGCTAATAATCAGACCATGGTGCCAGGGCCTTGCTTGGCAGTAACACTGGGAATAAGCTGCATGCTTCCAGTGGGGTCATGGTGTCTACCTTACCTGCTAGACGGGTTGCCTTTGAGGGTCAAAGATCTGAAGCATTCAGAGACGGAGTTATTAAGTGGGTGGAGTTGGTGAGGTTTTATGAGGTTATACCAAGAAAGGACTTCTTGGTGTCAAGTGGTTCAAAATTCTGCATGGCTTAACTGCTGTGTATTTTATAAGTTGTAACTCTAGGCGGTATCCAGCATTGCTTAACAGTCTGTGCACATGCTACATAAATGTGATACTTTTTTTTTTTTTAAATAATTTTACTTATTTATTTTTGGCCCACTGGTCTTCATCACCGTGCAGACTTTTCTCTGGTTGTGGTGGGCAGGGGCAGCTCTTGGTTGCCGTGCTTGGGTTTCTCACTGCGGTGGCTTCTCTTGCTGCGGAGCACGGGCTCAAGGGGCATGGACTTCGGTAGTTGCAGCTCCAGGGCTTTAGGGCACAGGCTCTAGTCCTGCGGCATGTGGGCTCTTCCCAGATCAGGGACTGAACCCACGTCCCCTGCACTGACAGGCAGATTCTTTGCCGCTGAGCCATGAAGGAAGCCCTGAATGTGATACTGTTTTAATTATTAGAAACTTAGGGATATAAAGTTTCTGTTTTTTAAAGATTAGACCAATAGATAGTTTTTAGATGTTCAGTCTTCAGATTGCTGGAATCTCAACATATCTACTCCCATTGTGGTTGGATTTTGAATGTTTTAGAGGTTGGTTTCTGAGGTGGAATCTAGCTCTTCAGTTCTGGATGTGTGCTGTTTTTTTACTACTTTTATGCCTGTGGTTGCTTTCCCAGAAGATGTAACAGGTGGACATGCGGACTATCTCATGGAGCATTAGACGTTGGTTTCAAACAGCTAGCCAGACTTGAGTTCTGACCTTCACTAGAAACTCAAGTGATTCTTGAAAAAGAATAAACTAGCCTGGATTGAAATAAGAGCCTTGAATGCTCACTGATTATTTACAGGTGTTTTTCTCATCATGCTTGGCATGCCGGCCTTCCTCTTCCTGTTGCTGTTGATGTGTAAGCAGAAAGAGCCCAGTCTTCTGAACTTCCCGCCTCCTCTGCCAGCTTTGGGTGACTTATGGGAAACCAGAGTCTTTGGGGCCTACCTCCTCTGGTTTCTCCTTCAGGCTCTGTTCCACTTACTGCCGATTGGAAAGGTAAGGTTGTGTTGGTGGGGCGCAGTGCAGTGAGGTGGTCTTCCTTCCATTCCCATGTTTATGTGAAGATATTGATAGTAGTTTTAAGGTTAAAAGCTGTCCATGGTCACAACCACCCAAGCTTAGAAATTTTCGTTTGTTAAACCTTTACTCTTTGTGTTCTGTAACACTTGCTTATCAAGTAGAACTTTAAGAATCTGATTAAGGGTTCTTGTGTAACTTTCCAAACCAAGTAGAAAAGAATAAGCTGTTTTGCAAAATAGCCCGAATAATAGCAGAGGTTTCTGGGGAAGAAAAAAGTTTCCTCATATGTCATTTCAGGTGCAGAATTTTAAATTATCAGCTGATAGGGTACTGAGCTCAATGGACTTTAGTCCGCTTCTTTTACTTTTTAAAATATGATAAGTTTTTAAATTTTCATCTCAGAAATTTGTTGTTTGGACCATTGATCTCATGCAGTGTCTTTAAAACTTGTCTTCGTTGCTGAGTATAGTCTTTTTTTTTTTTTTCAGTAGAATCCTCTACTTGGATATATTTAAAGGAACATGAGATTCCTTAATGAATAAATAATTCATTTAAAGATCTTATTCTTAGGGCTTTGCGGGTTTGCCAACTGTCTGTAGACGAAAGGATCAGTTTTATTGGGAATGGAGAATGCCAGTGATAGGAGGCTAGAGCTGCAAACTTTAAATACTTTGGGACCTCACCATGACAGTGGCCTTAGAGAGGATTCTTGTGATGTGAATTTTCAGGTATTCTTGTGATGTGAATTTTCAGGTATTTTTGTAATAAGAGTCTACAGTAAAAACCACAAGTTCAGATAAACTTAAGTAAAGTTAGGTCAACTAGATAATATTTATTGAGAAAAGCAGTTTTGATGGGGTTTATATATATTTACTTATATATATATGTATTTCACAGACTAAAACCAAACACAGGAGTTGTTAGATACCTTTAATAGATAAGAATCATTTGAAATTAGCCTGTGGTTTTGCTAATCCTGTGATCTCAAACAGACATTACATTTCTACTGGGTTCCCTTTCACAGGTAATGAAAGAGTATAGTAGTTTGGCCGAAGACAGATGATACCATATTAGTATAATTTATAATGAATTTCGCTGTTTCTGAATATTGGGGAGTAAAATTTAGTTGCCATTGGGCATGTGAACTTTTTAACTCATCCCATTCACATGTGTTTCTTGAGTACCTTTTAATGGGGATGCCGTGGGTGATCCACATGAAGAGATACAGTGGTCCAGTGAACATACTCACTGTCTCTTATTGGAGATAAAAGAATCACATGAAATGATTGAATAACTGGGTGAGCATATATTTATAAATAGCAGAGCAAGAAAGTATATGAGTTCCTGCCATCAACTGTATGGGCCATAGTGAACTGGGTGAGTGGGGTTGAACCTGATTGAAAGGACTGCACAAGTGTGAGGTGCTGGAGTTGTTCTCCACTTTGTAAGCAGTGGGGAGTCATTGAAGGATTTTGAGCTAGAGATCAACTAGATGTACAGGTTTTTGAAAACACATCTAGTCTTGTGGTGGGACATGGGATGGTTGGGGGAGGGTGGCTGTTGCAATAGTCTGAGTACACAGAGAAGTCACTACTAGATTTGTATTTGAGATAAACTGAAGGTGGAATTACTTCACCAAAGGGCATGCTGCAAAGATTTTTGAAACTTGTTACTAAACTTTCCTACCAAAAGACAATCCTCCTTGTTGGGCATATTGAAATTTAGGTGATTTTACAAGACACACACACACACACACGGTAAAGTGATATGCTTTATAAATTTTTTAATTAAAAAAACTTTTCTTTTAAGGTTGTAGAAGGAACACCTCTTACTGATGGAAGAAGACTCAAGTACAGATTAAATGGTAATTTTTTTTTTTTTAAGACTCAAATTGATGACTTGATAGCACAGACTTTTGGGTGTTGTACTCTTAAACTATCAAAGCTGATTGCACCAGAGCAGTAAAAAGTTAATTATTTCTTAGTAGTCTAAAGGGCATGCAAATAAACTGCTCACACCTGCAGCCAATATGTAAAAATTATGCTGTGTAGAGTAACAAGCCCCTCAGTCACTCTTTTCCTCTCTCCAGTTTTATTTTCTTTTTATTTACTTATTAATTTATTTTTGGCTATGGTGGGTCTTTGTTACTGCCCGCAGGCTTTCTCTAGTTGCAGTGAGCAGGGGCTACTCTGTTTGCGGTGCACAGGCTTCTCACTGCAGTGGCTTCTCTTGTTTGGAGCACAGGCTCTAGGTGCGTGGACTTCAATAGTTGTTGTAATGAGTGAACTCAGTAGTTGCGGATCCCAGGCTCTAGGCATGCAGGCTCAGAAGTCATGGTGTATGGGCTTAGTTGTACTGTGGCACGTGGGGTCTTCCTGGACCAGGAATCAAACTGGTGGTGTCCCTTGCATTACAGGTTGGATTCTTAACCCCTGGACCACCAGGGAAGCCCCAGTTTTATTTTCTTAATAGCATTTATCATTCACTGAAGCAGTTTTGCATAAACATTTTATCATCCTGAGTCATCTCCAGGAAGTGAAGTCCTACACTGATGTGGGCTTCCTGGCCACTCCTGCTCTTGGGAGTTCTTGCCCATTTGTTCCGGCCACTGGCCTGTGGGCCATCTCTAGGCTATATTCTCAGTGCTTTTGCCTGGAAAACTTTCCCCCAGTGTCAGCTGCCTCATCTCTGATGTCTCTCTGCTCAGAGAAGCCCTCAGGTCCCTTTCTTTCCTTTACCCTGCCTTATTTTCCTCTATGATAGGCCTTCCAGACATCAGTGTGCTTGTCTGTTCACGGGGTTCTCCCCATGAGAAGGCGGCCTGTGGGCTGGGATTTGGCTGTGTCTTTGTGGTATCCTCCTCATCAGCAGAGTGACTAGCCTGTAGAAGGCGCTCATTAGGGGGAGCTCTGAGTGGATGGAGTGGAAGTCTCACTGAACGTCTCAACAAGAGGGCCCTGTCCCTCTTGATCCAGCCCCTCCTGTGGTAGGAGTGTGTGCTGAGGAAGAGGATCAGCCCACCTTTGCCATGTAAAGACTGATGAAGTTTCATTAACTTAAGAAATAAATGTATATATAGTGTGCTGCACTGTGCTTAGTCACTCATTGGGTCTGACTCTTTGCAATCCCGTGGACTGTAGCCCACCAGGCTCCTCTGTCCTTGGGGATTCTTCAGGCAAGAATACTGGAGCGGGTTGCCGTGCCCTCCTCCAGGCATATATATAGTGTAGTTATCCTTAAATGATTTTCCATTGTAACTAGACTGAGTAGACTGTTTTCCTTCCCTTGGGAATTATTATTATCATTTTTAATTCTTGGACTGTTTTAATCCTGTCGCTTCTCACCTGTCTGACTGCGGATGCTTTTTTCAGTGGCTCGCCTAGCATCCACTGTATCTGAAATCCCTCTGCTGGGCTTCAGAGGGGAAGCCAGAGATACTCAAGATGCCTCTTGTGCCAGGTGTGTAAAGCATCGAGCCTAGCTCAGCACCTGACCCATGGTGGTTGCGTAACACTTGTCTGCTGCTACTGTCAGATATTTTGCTTACTTTGACCGGATTCCTTGCTTCTGGAACCAGCTTTAGAATCTGTCCTATGCCTTGTTTCCCCAGTGAGGCTGAATCTGGGGAGGGATGGGTGGTGTTCACTTCTTGCCATCAGCTCTGTCACTATCTGTGTTTTGTGGGCTTCTCTCTAGGTGCCCATTTACTTCTGAGTGCTCTTCTTTTCTGTTTTTGCTTCCCTTTGAAGGCGCAGCTCCTCCCAGGCTGAGCACAGTAGCCTTGGGCTTGGAGCTGGCAGTGGCTGGACCAGTTTTGCTTGATCCTTCTTTTTAAAATTACCTCATCTGATTACTCTCACGCTAGCATTATAAGATTTTACCATTATAAACTAAGGAGAGTCCTAAGATGTTTTGAATAATTTAATCCACATAGGCGAGAGAGCAAGAGCAAGAAACTGCTTCATCTACCATTCTTTTTCTTTAATATTCATAAATTTTATGAGCATTAAATGAGTGTTTTACAAAGTTACTCTTTAGAGTAAACATGATATGTGGAAAACATGGATTTAAATAGTTAATTAGAGATGACAGTTTTACTTTACAAAAACTTTGGTTTCAGAATTCTTTTTTTTTTAATTAAAAAAAATTTGTTTTAATTGGAGGATAATTGCTTTCCAGTATCGTGATGGTTTTTGCCGTACATCAACATGAATTGGCCATAGGCACCCATGTGTCCCCTTCCTCCTAAACTCTCCTCCCACCCCCCTTTCAGAATTCTTATAATATCTACCTCTTTTCTGTGTTAGACTGTTTTTATCCAAATGTGATTTGATGACTTAGAGGACAGTTTTTGCAGACACTCGACTCCTGAAAGGAAAACTATTCCTTGGGTCAGAAGAAAAAGCAGACACTCAGCCTCTCTCTGTTAAGCTGTACCAGGGCTAGCTTGGAACAGGGGTTCCTCTCATAGGGCCTCGTGGTCTCTTTTACTTTGGAATGGACATTGTCTCTGGGCCCCAGCAATCCCTCCCTGGTGTCTCCAGCCCGCTGGTCCCCTCAGTCTCCTGCCCGGCCCTGGAGGGGGCATTCGTGTTGGGGCATTCTCTGAGGGCAGGGTCTTGAGGTCTGTGTTTGGGAGATAGAGTACAATTCAGGGTCCTTTGAGACCATTATTGATAAATTATTTCAGATAAAAATATTCATAATTTATAACCAAGATTACCCTAGGGTTTTAAAATGTGTCCACCAGGACTTCCCTGGTGGCTCTGATGGTAAAGCGTCTACCTACAATGCGGGAGACCCAGGTTCAATCCCTGGGTTGGGAAGATCCTCTGGAGAAGGCACTGGCAACCCACTCCAGTACTCTTGCCTGGAAAATCCCATAGACAGAGGAGCGTGGTAGGCTACAGTCCATGGAGTCGCAAAGAGTTGGACACGACTGAGTGTCTTCACTCACTCACTTTAAAATGTGTGTTTGGCCCAGCTCTGTCAGTAATTAGCCATTTGACTTTGGGCCTGAGCGTTTGGACCATATGAATTTTGAGGTTCTTTTATGGTAAATTTTGGTGCACCTCTTTTCAGCTCTCTCTTAATTAAAAGCAGATGACTGTTCACAATGAAAAATAAGTATGTCATTATTAAGTCCTATTAATAATTATGTTATTAATTAACATACTGTTATTGATGAAGTCTGTATGGGAGATGTAGCATCTGTATTGAAGACTGCTAACCTCAGGGGCACTGCTTGTTCATGCACTTGTGTATATTTAGCCTGGGTAATGAAACTAAGACTTAAACAAATAATGTTGCATTATTTTACAATGGTATAAATCTCTTGTGAACCCTGGGTTAACATTAATTTTTTGACCCCCCCGCTTTTTTCTTTAAAGGATTCTATGCTTTTATCCTGACATCTGCACTCGTCGGAGCGTGTTTTTTCTGGAATGTCGAGCTTTACTATGTGTACCGTCACTTCCTGCAGTTTGCGCTTGCAGCCATTCTTTTTGCCACGGGCTTGAGTGTTTACCTCTATGCCAGGGCTTTGAAAGCGCCCCAGGATGAACTGTCGCCGGCCAGCTCTGGTGAGCAGCGTTAGACTGCGTGGGTCCCATGAACGCCTCCCACGAACGTGCCCTCCCACCCCCACTGGCCCCTCAGCATCCAATTCTAGGCTTTCATAGAATTCTCTTCTTTCTTCAGTTTATGAGAGATGAGAAATAGGAAAAAAAAGATGAAAAATAATTTTAAGAAAAATAAAAGGAAGAAAATGTGATTCTCCCCTCATGCTTTCCTGTTTGTTTCTTCTTCCTTTTTTAGTCACTTGATGACAGTAAGACATTTTAAAAAGTTACAGCATTTCAGTAACATTAGTGTTATAACCATTTATGGCTTATGTTATATTTTGTTTGAAACAGTACATATCCTTTTTAAAAAAATCAAATAATAGAGATTATAAATTGGTCAATTCTAAAGTATTTAAAAACATTAAAAAAAATTAAATGACTTATTTTAAAAATTGTGAGTCTACATTAAAAAAAAAACTCCAGTTCCCTCAAAATCCAGGAATCTGGGCCCCATAGGTCCCATTCCTGTAGCAGCATGGATATTTCCAGATGGGGCCGGCGTCCCCTGCGTGTCCTCCCCAACTATCTGCCAGGCTGTTGGAGATGACTGAATTGTGACCCTGGGTAGTAGACAGCAGTGCGGTTTTAAAGTCTCATAGTTGGGTTTGGAATCCCGTTTGGGTAAAAACTTTTCCCTTCTTAGGAAATGCCATCTATGATTTCTTCATTGGCCGGGAGTTAAACCCTCGGATTGGTACTTTTGATCTCAAGTACTTTTGTGAATTGCGTCCCGGCTTGATTGGATGGGTATGTCTTTTTTTTTTTTTAATTTCAGTTCAGTAGTACAAATTAGTCTTGCATTTAGAAAGAAATGTAGACAGTTTTGAAGTGAGCTTATAGGTGGTATGTTTTTAGGAATAATTATAAATTTCCATAAATTTGTCTACTTCAAATATTTTCTTACTTTAAATATAGTCCAAGGGTTAAGATGTTGTGTTATAGGTTATAGGTTATAAGTTATAGGTTATAGGTTAAAAGAGTTTGTATTATTTTGACTATATCAGTTTGTGTTTATGTAAGAAAATAATAGTGTAGATGAATTTATGAAGAAAAAATATATTTTCTTCCTTTTAAAAAAATGTACTTTTACCTTATTTTAGACTTGTATGAAAGTTGCAAAAGTAAGAGTTCCTTCACATCACTTTCCCCAATGTTGGTGTCTGACAGAGCCATAATATAGTTATCAAGAATAGCAGTTAAAAAAGAGAGAGAAAAAAAAAAGAATGACAGATTCACCTTTTATAGTAGTTTTAATTAAACCCGTAGACCTTATTCAGGTTTTCACTGTTTTTCCACTGTTGGCCTTTTCCTGTTGCAGGACTCTCTTCAGGGCCTGACTGTGCACTTGTTTGTTATTTGGTGTCCTCTAGTCTGCAGCGGTTGCTTAGTCGTTCTTTGTCTCTCATGACTTTGACACTTCTGAAGAATACTCGGTTATTTTGTACGAGGGCCCCTAGATGTGGGTTAGTCCAGCATTTTCTCATGATTGGAGTAGGTTGTGTAGACTCCCACAGAATAAGTGTCCACCTCAGTACATCTTATCAAGGGATTGATGTGTCTCATCACTGATGATGACTTCTCAGTGAGGTGTGTCTGCAGCTTTCTCGGCTGGGAAATTACCACCTTTCTCTCTGGAAACTGTACCTGCCCCTTTTGTTTTAGGTGATCATTAACCTTGTGATGCTTTTGGCTGAGATTAAGGAACAGAATCGCGCTGTTCCATCATTAGCAATGATTTTGGTCAACAGTTTCCAGCTCCTGTACGTGGTAGATGCTCTCTGGAATGAGGTAAGTAATTTTTAAGAGCCTTGGAGTCAGATGGCATTGGGTGTGGGTGAGTGACTTTTCTCCTCCAAGCCTCAGATTCTTACACACAAGGTGAGGAGAACCTAACCTGCCTCCACGGCTTATGAAGATTAAATGAAACGTGGGTCCACGTGACACAGTGAGCTGACACACGGAGAGCGCTAACAGGTGGTAGGTGTCCGTGCGTGTCAGCTGCTCTGTCAGCCGCTAGATATTTAAGATCTGTGAATCTTGAATTAGTGGGTGTGACCGATTCATATAAATAAACCTTCTTTTCTTAGTGATTCTAATGGATGAAAATGGTTGGATCAAATACTATCATTGAATTCACTTCAGTTCAGTCGCTCAGTCGTGTCTGACTCTTCACGACCCCATGAACCGCAGCACACCAGGCCTCCCTGTCCATCACCAACTCCTGGAGTTCACCCAAACTCATGTCCATTGAGTCGGTGATGCCATCCAGCCATCTCATCCTCTGTCATCCCCTTCTCCTGCCCCCAATCCCTCCCAGCATCAGAGTCTTTTCCAATGAGTCAACTCTTCGCATGAGGTGGCCAAAGTACTGGAGTTTCAGCTTCAGCATCATTCCTTCTAAAGAACACCCAGGACTGATCTCCTTTAGGATGGACTGGTTGGATCTCTTTGCAGTCCAAGGGACTCTCAAGAGTCTTCTCCAACACCACAGTTCAAAAGCATCAATTCTTCGGCACTCAGTTTTCTTCACAGTCCAACTCTCATGTCCATACATGACCACAGGAAAAATCATAGCCTTGACTAAACAGACCTTTGTTGACAAAGTAATGTCTCTGCTTTTTAATATGCTGTCTAGGTTGGTCATAACTTTCCTTCCAAGGAGTAAGCGTCATTGAATTAGGATAGTGTTTTTTGGATTATCAAGGAGCAGCTAGTTCTTAAATACTGGGGGAGTTGTTTTATTGTTGGTGTTTCAGAATACAAAGAATAACTTTAATCAGATGGATATAAAATCAGAAATCATGATACACCGAGGAAACCAGTTTAAATGACACTGATCTCTTAATGTGGCTTTTCTCATACATTGATGCAGGATCAATTCTTTCTGCTACTTGAAGACTGGCAATGTTTGCTAGTCTCTGTCTCATCTAAATATATTACTCTTGAAAATATATTACTCTTGAAAACAGTATCTTCTTTGGGTCTGTTCTACAACTGTTTTATCATTTACTATTATCTTTGTAATCATTTCCTCCAAATTCTAAATTAAGTTTTCTTTCAATTTTAAAAACAAAATTGATGGTCCTACATCATGATATTCCAAAGCAAGTGTTCATGGCACCTTGTTGACATTTTGAGAGAAAGTCCTTCTTTAAGATGTTTTTGAAAAATTGTATTATTTGGTTATACTCAGTCAAGGCGACTTTGAGAACTTGATATTGATATGTTGATAATCTTCCTTTTCTTTGGGAGGAGATTAGGACCTCTTGGAGGTAAGCAGATCTTGAGTACAGGTAGCCACATTTGGACTCTTACTGAGCTCCTACCACTAAATGCGGACCTGGGCTCAGCCTGGGAAACTGCAAAGATATTGGGAGCATCTGATACAGAGTCCTCTGAAAATTCCAAAATTCTCAGCCATGTTTAATACTCAAAATTAAACATGTTTCTGAAGTTAAAAAAAACACCAGCTCTTATAAATGCACTTCATCTTGCCAGTTGGAGGTC
Organism: Bos javanicus; assembly: GCF_032452875.1. Lineage (NCBI taxonomy): Eukaryota > Metazoa > Chordata > Mammalia > Artiodactyla > Bovidae > Bos > Bos javanicus. The sequence goes on along the minus strand of NC_083883.1, from coordinate 29,148,612 downwards.
TTTCTTTGATTATGTAATAAATAGATGCTCAGAAGATGGTAGGATATGTTTTACAAGCCAGATGATATTTCCTCTGTTGTTTTATCCCCTCAGAGATGATTTTTTTTAATTCCTATCTGATGATGAGTAATTCTTCCTTCGAGTTTTCTGTCTTGTCATGGAGGTCACTTTTTAAGTGACTTAGAAATTCATATTTTCTAGAGATTGAAACAAACGTTGACTTCTGTTAATTAACAAAAAATGATTGTGTCTTAAGGCAAAACTCTTGCGGCAGTTTTTTACCCAGGGTAGCGGATTAAAGTTGGGAAGTTATTTTTTAAATAAGTCATCACTGTCTCAGCCAGATTATAGTTAGCCTCTTGAAGAAGAAACTTGATTTTGTGGTTTTCTTTAGTATCTGGCACGCTGCTGTTTAGTTAGCGGATGCTTAATAATTTTCTTATTTGATTGAGTGATAGAAATTCCTCTGCGTGTTAATGTGGCACACCTTGAGAAATGGAGACTATGAACTTAAATGTGAATGACCCTTCCTCTGAGCCTCTGCTTCTGTCCTGCAGCCCTCTGAGTCCCTGGGAACTGGGTGGGGTTGGGGGTCCTCCCCGCCCCTCCTGGCACCAGGTGTTGGTATCTTGTCACTTCCTCTGCCCACTCGCATGTGCCCCTGTCGTCATCCCTCGTGTGCTATCTTGGCTGCTCCCCAGTGCAAAAGAATAGGCGTGTTGACTAGAGGGTGACCCAACAGGCCCGGAAATTGTAACATCCATTTTTCTGTTCTGTGGTCTTTTTGTTTGCTTTCTGGGGAGGGGGGAATACATTTTGGAGATCTCACTCTTTTTCTTTAACCTAAAACATTGATTCTTTAATAGAGATTATACTCGCTAATTTTTCTGGTCAGTGTTGAGTACTAGAGTCTGAGGCAGGTTAGGGATGCCCTGAGACAGGGCCGTCTCCACTTCCAGGGCCTGCAGGTTTCTGGCTCGTGCCAGCCAGATCCACAAGAGAGTGCATTCAGGCCCTGGTTTACCCTGAGCAGTGAAGCAGGCAGTTTCCCATGATGCCGAGTAGTGTGGACAAGCTACCTGAAAAGCTAGATTATGCTCAGAAGTTAGGTTCGGAAGCCTGGAGTGCTGCAGTCTATGGAGTCACAAAGAGTTGGACACAGCTTAGTGACTGAACAACATTAGCTAGGTCAGCGCACCTGTACTCGGTGCTGGGGTGGAAACTGGTGCTCCCCGCATCTTCCAGTCGAGTAGAGAGGGCCGCTGAGTTACAGGACAGTCAGTTGGCTTCAGCGAGTGGTGGGTTGAGGAAGGCAGTACAGGCCAGGCTTCAGCTGCAGTTGGGGGAGGGTGTTCCAGGCAGAGGTGGGGAGGCAGAAGAGGCATTGGGAGCTCTGTGGTTCAGGATCGTGGAGGGAGTGGCTAGAGTGACAGAGGATGAAGCAGAATGACTCAGTGTGATACCTGTGCCAAGGGAGACAGATCCCCACTCCTGCCTTTAAACATTTTAGGTTGCTGTACTGTCTCATCTTAGAGGATGAGATGGCTGGACGGCATCACTGATGCAATGAATATGAACTTGGGCAAACTCCGGGAGATGGTGGAGAAGCCTGGTGTGCTGTAGTCCATGGGGTCACAAAGAGTGGGACACGACTGGGTGACTGAACAACAACCACCTTCCTTTAGCTTTTTATAAATTTGACTGTAAATTAGTACTTTATTTGAATACTTTAAACATAGAAGCTTTTCTCCCTAAACTTTAAAACATTTTTTTCCCTTCTCTGTACCCATTTAGGAAGCATTATTGACAACCATGGACATTATCCATGATGGATTTGGATTCATGCTGGCTTTTGGAGATTTGGTGTGGGTTCCATTTATCTACAGCTTTCAGGCCTTTTATTTAGTCAGTCATCCAAATGAACTGTCTTGGCCAATGGCTTCTCTAATCATTGCTCTGAAACGTGAGTATTAATTTCAGTCTGTGTATTAAATACTGTGTACTGAGTCTTTTGTACTGTGGTATCACATGTTTACAGCGTGCCCTTTTAAATGGCCATGATTAGCTCAAGTATGAAATAATCTGTGATGGATGAGTTAAGTCATAAAAGATTCTTGCATCTTGCAAAGAGAAAGGATGCTTCTTCCTTGGGTTCTTCAGTAGTTATTTAAACATCGTTTTGAACAAAACACCTGTTTAAAAATTTATTCAGTTCAGTTCAGTCGCTCAGTCGTGTCTGACTTTTTGCGACCCCATGGACTGCAGCACGCCAGGCCTCCCTGTCCATCACCAACTCCCGGAGTTTACTCAAACTCATGTCCATTGAGTCGGTGATGCCATCAAACCATCTCACCCTCTGTCGTCCCCTTCTCCTCCTGTCCTCAATCTTTCCGGGTCTTTTCCAATGAGTCAGCTCTTTGCATCAGGTGGCCAAAGTATTGGAGTTTCAGCTTCAACATCAGTCCTTCCAGTGAACACCCAGGACTGATCTCCTTTAGGATGGACTGGTTGGATCTCATTGCAGTCCAAGGGACTCTCAAGAGTCTTCTCCAACACCACAGTTCAAAAGCATCAATTTTTCGGCGCTCAGCTTCCTTTACAGTCCAATTCTCACATCCATACATGACCACTGGATAAACCATAGCTTTGACTAGATGGACCTTTGTTGGCAAAGTAACATCTCTGCTTTTTAATATGCTGTCTAGGTTGGTCATAATTTTTCTTCCAAGGAGTAAGTGTCTTTTAATTTCATGGCTACAGTCACCATCTGCAGTGATTTTGGAGCCTCCCAAAAATAAAGTGAGCCACTGTTTCTACTGTTTCCCCATCTATTTGCCATGAAATGATAGAACTGGATGGCATGATCTTAGTTTTCTGAATGTTGAGCTTTAAGCCAACTTTTTCACTCTCCTCTTTCACTTTCATCAAGAGGCTGTTTATTTAAAAATAATACAATTATTGTTAAAAACAATACAATTTTATTGTTTTAGTAATGGTTCACTTTTTTTTGTTGAGAGCCCTCTTTTTCTGGTAGTAATTTGAAAAATAGGAAGATGGTCTTGCCTTCCTAGAGCTTATGCTCTTACAGAAGAAATAACACTCTCAGACACTGGATTGAGGCACAGGAAGAGTCTAGAGGAGGGACTGTTAGAGCAAATATGATGGGAGTTTAAGGTAGAGAGCACGTCTCTCTGGGAAATATCACTGTAAACTTACTGGAGAATGTGGTTTTTGATCTGTTGGGTGAGTGAAAGTGGCATGGGGAGACAGACACATTGGACAGAGGGAACAGCTTGACCAGGGTGGTGGGGAAGAGTGAGGAGTACAGCTTGGCTGATGGTAGCAGGTTGGATTCAGGATGGGCTTTTTCTTTCGTTACACTGGTCGTTAAACACATCCACCAGAGGGAGGGCAGGGAAAGCGAGCACTGAACTTCAAATGTTGCTAGTTTCATTACACTAATATCTATGGTAGAAGAAAAATTCAAGTCTCTGGTTGAAATTAAGATTTAATTTCACTATTGGTTTGGTTAACACATCCCTGTGTGTTATTCAAGACAGGCTATGTCTATTTTACAGTGAAGCTAAAAATGGGGAGTAGAGTTATTTTTTACTACTTTATTGAGGACTGATGATACATAGTCATATGTCAGGGCCTCTTAGTTTTGACATTTTGAAATTTGAAATAAAGCTACCGGCTTAAGAGGCTTGCAGTGGGATTTGGCATATGTTAATATTTATGTGCATATTGTTCTGGTACAGATTCTGAGCTATAGTTTTATTAATGAAGCATTCATGTTATAGTCCGTAGATATCATAACTAACAGATGAACTCCAGTATTGATTTTATTGTAATGTGGGCTGCAGTAGATTTTATTCATGGGTGCACCATGAATAGTAATGCATATTTGTTAGTTTTGCCTTCAAGGTGTCCCCAGGTAGATGAGGAAAGCTGTAAGATAGTGAGATATCAGGACTGGATCTTCTTTTGTCATCCTGAGATTGAGAGGGTTTGAATTGTTCTTAAGAAATCAGACTCTTCTGTACTTTGGACATTTCCTTGGAACACAGGAATCATTTCTGAATGAAATTACAGATGCTTTAAAATAAAGATTATATGTAAATTGTTAACAAATTAAATTTTAAAAAAATTACAGTATGCGGATTTGTAATCTTCCGATGTGCAAATTCTCAGAAAAATGCATTCCGGAAAAACCCCGCTGATCCAAGGCTTGCACGTAAGTATTGGTTTATATTTATTGTATTTTTGCATTATGTAAAGATTTTATGTATCTGCTTATCTTAGAATCCTTAAACATGTATTTTTAATTTCTGTATAGATTTAAAAACCATTCATACTTCAACGGGAAAAAATCTTCTTGTTTCTGGATGGTGGGGTTTTGTTCGCCACCCCAATTACTTGGGTGATCTCATCATGGCCCTGGCGTGGTCCCTCCCATGTGGTAAGCATTCAGGAAGAGAGCTGATGGGACTCTTTCCCAGGCCGCCCACACATGTCTGTCCTCTGTGGGTCTGGGTGTTGTCTCTGTTAGAGGTTGGGGTTTCTCGTTCCCCGACGGAGTGCTGTGTTCTGTCTCCAGCACCTCATTCATCCTGTGTCTGAGGGGAATTAGGAAATCACAGAGCATGAAGTTTTACTCTCAAATCCTGCAAGCAAAACTTTGTTTTCAACTGTGTCTGGTAGCTTTTTTCCTAAGCGGACTATGTAGGAATTAATTAACCTTTTATTCATGACTCGCTGTACATGGATTCTGAAAAAATTTGGTTCTTAAGAAAAGGCACACATGGCTTTGTGTGTGTCCGGGTTAGCCCACACCCTGCAGTGCTGTCTGCCCTGCTCTGCCTGCCCCGCAGTGATGGCTAGCAGTTCTCACCCTGAGCACCAGAGGGGAGGAAATGGAGAGATTTGCTTTAATTAGAAGGGCAGATGTTCTGATTATGAAGGATTGTTAGGATGGATTAATCACTCTTCTTTGAATAGCTTTTAATTCAAATACTACCTCTTGCCACACAGCAGTGGGATTTTATGAACTGGTTTAGTTGTTTCCCCCATTATTGGAGAAAATGGCATAACGGGACGCCCCAGTTTTAGGCTATTTGGGGAAGTGCAGGAAACAATGTTGTGTAGTTGTGTAGTGAAAAATAAAAATACTAGGTAATACTGTTTACTTTTGTTCCCCAGGTTTCAATCACATTCTGCCGTATTTCTACGTGATTTATTTCACCATCTTGCTGGTGCACCGGGAAGCCCGCGACGAGCACCACTGTAGGAAGAAGTATGGCCTGGCGTGGGAGAAGTACTGCCAACGAGTCCCCTACCGCATAGTCCCTTACATCTACTGATTCTGCTCTGGGCGCCCTCTAAATGCTCCTGCAGTTCTATCTTCCGTTTGCAAAAAAAAAAGAAGAAAAAGAAAAAAAAAAAAATGAACCTTCTTTCATTGCACTGACAGAATCTGTATATTTCTTTTTCAGGCAGGACTAGAGATAGAGCCAAATAGTAAGTCTTTTCCTGTAGCCATGTTTTTTGAATCATAACAATTAACATAAGGAAAATATAAATAGAATTTGCACTTAGGAAATTTTTAATCTTTAAAAATCTGAGAACAAAAAACAGTCTTATAAATGCACTGAATACTGATGTTCAGGATTTTTGATTACCTTTCAAATTTTGATTCTTTTGTCCAGTTGGTTTGGTTTTTGTCTTAAATAAAAACACTGTTACATTTTAAAGTTCACTTATGTTTTCTTGCATTAAGGGGATAGAATTTTCATTTGTTTCCCTTTAAATTAAATCATTTTCTAGTTATGTGATTTGAAAGTAAAAACCGACTGTCTGTTCAATGCTGTATGGGAAGGGGAGTAACCGATAGTGGACACTGTTTAGTGAAGACCATTAGTAGTGGTTTGCTTAACCTCAGCTTCTAAAACTGCATTTGAAACTGTAAATACATAGCTTTTATGTAATATATAGTGACTTCAGGTTTTTCTGTATAGTATTTTGAATGTGAAATAATTTTCAGAACTAAGTATTGGGTTGGCCAGAATATTCATTTGGGTTTTTCCATAAAAAACCTGAACGAACTTTTTATCCAACCCAATATCTTTTAAACAAACATTTGCAGTATTTTGATTAAGTTTTGTAAAGTAATACATGTGAATTAAACATTTTGAAACAAGGAGAATTCACTTAATATTGTATGAAAGACGCTATTAAAACATAGGAAGGGTATTTTTCCCTAATCCAAAGTTTATGAATTTGGCTTTGCTACCTCAACTGCAGGTGTTTGTTTGCCTTTATAAACTGTTGCAAATAGAAAAGTAGAATAAATATATATTTTTGGAGTAACATCACTATTTAAACCTTTTTACACAGATTGGTGTTTAAAAATTTGCCATTTCCAGAAAGGCAAATATTTTTATATGTTTTTGACTTTTTTAATTAACTGTGTTTTTGCTACTGTTAGTTCATGCAGTATATACTGCATTTTGCATATCCTTTATATTTACAGAACTCTACTCCCTGTTAAGGAGTGTTGTGTTCATCTTTTGAAATCTATTTGTCTAAAAGCAATTTAAGGGAATAGTTTAAAATCATTATTTTTTAGTTTAACAGATGTGTATAAGGTAGCTTTAGCCATTAAATTCTACTTAAGTTGATATAGTCTCATTGTTAATTGTCCTATAATGGAACAGCAGCAAATTCACTGAGCTTTCATATTCAGAGTTAAATTGTTCTCAGTATCTTAAACATAGGCAAACCTAATAAATATAGTCTGTATGTTGGGGTTTTCAATTATACATTTTATATATGAGCCATTTAGATATGCAGCGTTTATTCTGTGCTGCAGTTTGAAGTGTATATAACTGTGCTTGTGTTGCTGTGATCATGAAGTTGGTTTGCTCAAGTGTTCCACATCCTGTAATCTTTAAATGTGGTTTTGGTGAAATTGTCAGTGTTTATTAGTACTGATGTATGCAAGCAGTTTTTTAATGCTTTTTTTCTGGCATCAGAAAATGTTGTCCCAGCTTGTTCTATACTAGATTCACCAATGAAGCATTAGGGGAGGAAGAAGGACCATTAATTCTTTTCTTGGTAATGAAAAAAGCGGTGTTACCAACACAGTGCTACAATTTGTTTTTAATTTGTTTTTGACATTTTTTTTTGACAAGTTTTATAATGAAGTTTTAAGTTGGAAATAAAGTTGAAAATAAAGATGTTGCTTTGACCACTTCGGAATATCTCTCTTTTTTTCCGCCTGTAACTCTGGGATCGTTGGGACCAAAACAGGAATCCTTAGATCCCCACCCAACCCCTGGTTTATTCCAAGATCCTTTGGGTCCCTCCTGGGCCACGAGAAATCCAAAAGGTAGACTGAGACCCCTGGCAAACTGCAGTTTGCATCAAGGTTCTCAGACATCAGAGCTTGAAAAGGGTTAGTGGAGGATCTCAACCTGCAGATGGTGATCATAGATTTAGTATTTATTCTTTGAGAAAATAGAGGAATGATCAAAAGTGTCATAGACTCAGTAATACTTTCAGATGAATTTGTATTAATTACAAATGCACCCAAGTGCATTTGAAAGCCAGTACATGTATGTGAGAGACATTTGTGTGTCAGTGAGATCAGACACCATTTCTTTATCTCTCTTCTCAGTGTGAAATGACTTTGCAGAAGGTAGGTGTGTCAGAATACACTCTAAAACCAAGTAAGTTAAAAATATCACATCATGTGATTCTTGGTCTTATTTTTGTACTCTTTGAGGAAAAGAGTTTGCTTATTGGTGGTTTCTGTAACTCATGGACTGTTTTATTTTAGCAAATCATGGATAATTCCTAAAACTATTTTAATGAATTCACTGGACCAAATAAGACCTCACCTTGTTTCTGTTGTTAAAATCCTATATTTTGTCATTTTCTTATTGATTCTTGAATGACAGGGGCTAGGTCTTTATAATTATTTTCTGTAGTACTGTATGTAATTAGATTCTCAATGTATATGTTTTTGATAATGTGACTTTCAGTGTAGTTTCCTAGACACAAAAGTGAGTAGATGTTAATATTTTGTTCATGGCTATTAGAGTCTAGTTCTGGTGTGAGCCCTCTCTACAACCTCTTCTCCCCCTTATTACAGACAGAAGGGATTCTTTGATCTTCATTTGTGGAAACATGGGATTTGTTTTCTGCCAGTGGGCCCACTGCTGAGGTAATGTGACAACGAACATGGCTTTGAATCCAAGCCCTACTTCTGGCAGTGTGAGCTTGGGCAACTCAAGCTCTAGGAGCACCGCTTTCTTCATATATAAAGATTGATATACCACATGCTATATAGGTGGCCTGAAGGCATAGGAATTTTTATGCGTGTTCAGCATAGTTGGTGCTCGATAATAAAAACTTACCTACAGAAACACATTTTGACATGCAATTGTCACATTTTTCATCCAGTTTTGACACTGAATTCTCAGTGTTGGTTTTTCAGTGGAAAGAGAAAATCTGGTGAAATCAGTACAAGATCATTTCTTTAAGGGAAGACTTTTTGTCTCAGAAGTCTGCAGTCAGGCCAACAGTGTCATGTTCTGTGTTCTCAGAGCCACCTGGGAAAGTATTCCAAAGAACTACTCTTCACGTACATATTTTATTGTACGTAATTGCAGAAATCACTCTAAAGTCAAAAATTCCCTAAGAATTAGATGCCCTAATGCCATGCTAGTTGCCGTGGCTTTCCCTTTCAGAAAAGTCAGACCTTCTGCTTTCTGGGGGCATGTTCTCTCCCCTAGAGGAGAGCCCACCCACAGCCACAGGGACATTGCTTAGAATAGAAGCAGCTGGGAGCTTCCCCTACATGTTCAAGTTTTCACGTACAAATAGAAGAGATGGCGCTGTCCAATCTGCCGTGATCACACAGATTTTTTTCATGAAGGATATTGACTACATGTGAATGTCTTGAAGCATGTAACTGGTTAGAGTCAACAATTACATGGTTTGTTAAGGAAGTTTATTTTTCATTCTCCTCACACAGCAGTGCAACCTGCATTGTGATCCAGTGACTAGGAGGTTTCTTTGTGGATAAGTACACAGATGTTAAAAAGTTTGAGGATAAACCAGCAGCTGTCAAAATACTCGACCTCTCAGGTGTCTGGTAAACCGGGCATTCAAAAGTATAGAGTTCTGGCTCTGTCTGCTTAGACACAGTTGATCTTTCAGTAGAAATCTAAAAAATAAATAAATACTCAAATTACACAGTTCAAGTAAGCCAGCGGCTCACATTTCTTTTATACTAGGTTTGGGGAGTTTGTTATAAATTGAATACATTTTTTAGGTGATTATTCAGTTATGTAAATGCATATAGAATTATACCTGATTTTTTAGAGTCACTAGTATAGCTTTATAGTACCTATTCTTGAGAAATCACACTGGATGTTTGTACAGCATCTATTTTAGGTTTTAGGAGTATTTGGGGCTATTTTACATGCTTGTAGTCTGAAGTATATTGGCGAATCTCCCTAGTGAAATCATAAGGATGGGAAGTAGAAGGAATGGTTGGTACTACTGAGGGAAAGCTCAGTGGTTTAGAACTTTGTGAAAACATCTGGGAGATTACCTTTGTTGGCAAGAAGTATATTTCAGGAAAATCACAACATATCTCACAAGGTAACGAGTCTTCTAGTATTTTTTCTTTGTGATTCCACCTTGCCCCCTCAATGAATAAACCAAAGACGTGAACTCCAACATGTGTGGGGTCTGTTCCCTAAGAACAAAGAGAGGTGGTGTCAGAGGGTCCCAGGTGAGATGTTCCCTTTAATAGAAGCTGCATCTAGAGGACGGTCAGGGAGGAGGCCAAAGAGGAGGTGCACTTCCCTGCCATTGCCCTGTGGGTTCTGAGGTGAGTACTTCACCTTAGAGATACTCATTGCCAGGTTCTAAGGTAAGTACTTCATTCTCTTCCTTCTCTGAGAGCATGAGCAATTTGTAGGTTTTGATCTATATATGATGATCCTGGATTGACAAGTATTTCAAATACAGTAAAACTTCAAATTTCTAGAATTGTAATCCTTAGGTCACTTTTTAAAAAGAGAGCAGAAACAGTGACAAAACAAGTCAACCTTCTAGTAAGATGGCAGAGCAGCAAGACCCTGTGCTCCCTCCTCCTATGGCCACACCATCTTTACAGAGCAAATATCGATGAGAATGATCTGAAGACCAGTAGAAAAGATTTTCTGCAACTCAAGATATAAAGAAGGAACCAAAATGAGACAGGTAAGAGGGGCAGAAATGCAGTATTTACTGAAGACCTATACCTGAGGTAGGCAGACCCCAAATAGGATAATCACAATTGCAGAGGTTCTCCTCTATAAGGAGCAAGTGGTCTGAGTGTACATGGAACTTTCTCCAGGATAGATCACACGCTGAGCCATAAAAACAAGTCTCATTAAATTTAAGAAGATTGCTGCAATCATATCAAGTTCCCTGCTGCTGCTGCTAAGTCGCTTCAGTCGTGTCCGACTCTGTGCGACCCCATAGACGGCAGGCCACCAGGCTCCCCCATCCCTGGGATTCTCCAGGCAAGAATGCTGGAGTGGGTTGCCATTTCCTTCTCCAATGCAGGAAAGCGAAAAGTGAAAGTGAAGTCGCTCAGTCGAATCCGACTCTTAACGACCCTATGGACTGCAGCCCACCAGGCTCCTCCGTCCATGGGATTTTCCAGGCAAGAGTACTGGATTGGGGTGCCATTGCCTTCCACAATGCTAGGAGACTAGAAATTAATAAGAACAAAACCTGTACAACACAAACATACAGATGCTAAACAATAGGTCACTAAACAACCAATGGGTGACTGAAGAAATCAAAAAGGAAATAAAAAAAAATACCTTAAGAAAATGAAAGTGGAAGCACAATGATCCAAAGTCTACAGGATGCAGCAAAACAGTTCTCAGAGACAAGTTTACATTGATGCAAGCCTACTTTAGGAAACAAGAAAAATCTCAAACAACCTAACCTCACATCTAAAGGAACTAGAAAAAGAACAAACAAAAACTCAAGGTTAGTAGAAGAAAATAAACAATAAAAATCAGAGCAGAAGTAAATAAAATAGAGACTAAAAATAGAGAAAAGATCAATGAAACTGAATCAATGAAGCTGATTCTTTGAAAAGTACCACAAAATCAATAAACCTTTAGCTAGACTCATCAAGAAAAAAATGAGAGAGGGCCCAAATAAAATCAGAAATGAAAGAGAAGTTACAAAAGAGACCACAAAAATTTAAAAGATCATAAGAGATTACCATGAACAACTATATGCCAATAAAATGGACAACCTAGAAGAAATGGATAAATTCCTAGAAATGTACAATCTCCCAAGTTTGAATCAAGAAGAAGTAGAAAATATTAACAGACTGATTACCAGTAATGAAATTGAGTCAGTAATGAAACAGAATCAAAACACTGCCAAAAAACAAAGTCCTGGTTTCCTGGTTGCTGCAAACCAGATGGCTTCACAGGGTGTTAAAGAAGAGTTAACAGCCATCTTTCTCAAACTATTCCAAAAAATTGAAGAGGAAATAATGCTTTGGATCTCGTTTTACCAGGCCAGCAGGTGGGGTTCTTTATCACTAGCGAGTAAGCCAGTCACAAAAGGACAAATACGATATGGTTCCACTAATATGAGGTTCCTACAGTAGTCACATTTTTAGAGATAAAAAGTAGTGTGGTGATTGGGATGGTTGGAATGGGGAGTGTTTAATGGGTATGGGGTTCCAGTTTGAAAAAATGAGAACGTCCTGGAGATGACTGCACAACAGTGTGGGTATACTCAATGTCACTGGACGGTACAGTTACAAGTGCTTAAAATAGTAAATTTTATGTTATGTTTATTTTACCGCAATCAAAAACAGTAAAAACAAAAAAAGTAATAGAATAAAAATTCAATTAAAAAAAAAAAGGAAAAATGAGGAATGATTTGTTCTACTGCTGCTGCTGCTGCTAAGTTGCTTCAGTCGTGTCCGACTCTGTGTGACCCCATTGACGGCAGCCCATCAGGCTCTGCCATCCCTGGGATTCTCCAGGCAAGAATGCTGGAGTGGGTTGCCATTTCCTTCTCCAATGCAGGAAAGCGAAAAGTGAAAGTGAAGTCACTCAGTCGTGTCCGACTCTTTCCAACCCCATGGACTGCAGTCTACCAGGCTCCTCCGTCCATGGGATTTTCCAGGCAAGAGTACTGGAGTGGGGTGCCATTGCCTTCTCAGGATTTTCTCTACTAAGTCTCCATATATAACTTAAAACTTCTTGACCTGTGTGGTGTTGGTCCTGGAATAGAAAATAGATTGCTAAAACAGACTATATTTTAGTAAACCACAAGAGTGGCCCTCAAACCAGTGGGACAATGGCGGGAGCGTGATGGGGTTAGGGTTGGCCTCGAGCACCTAGCTGTCAGCACTCACATGCCCAGATAAACTTCGTCCAGCATAATCAGCACATTTGCTGAGTGCCCTGAGTTTCATGGCAGGCTGGGTGGGGGCTTCTCCTTGAAAGTGGCTGAACTCTGGAGTGAGTGGGTTGCTGGATGGCAGGCAGTTCAGCTGAGCCACACTCAGGAGAGATCTGCCCTATTTGTTTGAAATATTACTTTTGGGGGCTTCCAGTGGTTAAGACTTTGCCTTCTAATGCTGGGGGTCTGAGTTCGATCCCTGCTCAGGGAGCTAATTTCCCACATGCCTCATGACCAAAAAACAAACAAACAAAACCCCAAAACATAAAACAAAAGCAAAATTATAATTAAAAAAACCATAAAATGGTCCACATCAAAAAATCTTAGAAAGAAATACCACCTTCAAATCCTGACATAGAGTGTTCAGTCTTCATTTATGTCAGGGAAGAGTTATAAACCGAAGCAATATTGTAATAAATAAAAACTGTAAAAATGGTCCACATTAAAAAAAAAATCTTAAGAAAGAAAGAAATGCCATCTTCAAATCCTGATCTAACAACATTCAGTCTTCATTTATGTCAGGGGAGAGTTGTAAAGTTCATTTATTGTATTTATCTGAATCTTATTCATTTAATATATTTCTAGTTCTTCCCAACTCCCTAGAAGCAGAGTGGGAGAGATGGCATTTGATGGCATTTGGGCTTGAAGGGAGACTGCCATGCTCTAGTGCCTAGCCTTGGGCCTGGCACTTGGTAAATGAGGAATGAAGGTTTGTTGATGGAATGATTGATGGATGGATTGAATGAATGAATGATTATCCTTTCCAACCTCTGAAGTATTCCAGTACCTTAAAGGCTCTCCTGACTATGTTGAGTTTCTTCTGGATGATTATGGAGAACTCCTTGTCTTTGACGTCGGTGGTGTCCGAGATCACATGGTGGGTAAAAGTCAGGGCATCTGTAGAGGTTCCTTGGGACCGTCCATAGTCTTGAAGCACAGTGATAAGAAAGGCTTTGGAGAAAAACACGCACCAAGTTCCTTGTGAGTCTCAGGGACTCAGGAGCTGTGTCTGTCCCAAAGTTTCCCGTGGGGATTAGCAACACTGATATCTCATGGGAAGGGAAGAGTGGAGAAGAAAGTGTCAGGAAACACCCGTGGTGGGTGCGAGACGGGGCTGGATAGGGGGAGAGTATAAATCCAACTGCCTCCCTAAGGACTTGGGGATATTAGTCTGGCAAGTAGCACGAGCTTCCTGGGAAACATGGAGAGCATTTGTAGGCCCAGTGTTCCTTCCATATTCAACATGGGAAGAGAGGGGCTATGGATCCCTGGACCTGATCACTTTTGACCCAGTCTTGGCTGATCAAAGTACCTTATCTTCCTGGCAGCAAACATGGGGCCCACGGGCAAGGCCAAGACCCAAGTGTGTCGAGCCTTTCTCAAGGAACGACATATGAGGACATCCCTGGTGAAAAGTGGCTAAGACTCCGTGCTCTCGAGGCAGGGTGCCTGGGTTAGAGCCCTGGTTGGGGAACTAGATCCCACATGCCACAACCCATATGGACATTAGGAAGAGGAAGGCCCTTTTTCCTCTGGATATGCTAACATTCTTGTGGCCATTTTTTCCCTTGGTTGCATGGAGAAAGCCTATGTGCAGCAGAGAAAAAAAAGAGTCCAAGATATAGCAAAAACAGAACTCAGACATGAGGAAGCAGCCTGAGAGTGACATTCAGCTAGTCACATGTAGTGACATTGACTACCTGAATCCAGCCATGCTTGAAGCCAGGCCCCTTTGGCTTCCTTTCCACTTATATGTGCTTATAACTTGCCCTCTTTTGCTTACACAAGTTTGGATTGCCTTCTGTAGCTTGATACCAAGATACCTAACACAATTCTTAACTGTTCTTCTTGCCACTAGTTCCTTTTCTCTTGTTTAATTCTTGTTCTGCATAAATTGCCAGTTGAGTAACTCCATTCTACTTCTTGATCATGTAACACTGCTGCCTAGAAGCCACTACACCAGTGCACAGAGAGTGAATTTTAGTTTCTTTTGACTGACAGGGCAATTTAAACCCTGTCATACTGGCATGTCTCCTCTACTCTAAATACCCACTTACTGGGCCAGACTCAGTGCCTTTGCTCAGCCTGTAGCCTTAGATAATCTTTCTCAAACTTTCCTACAACTCTTCAATGCCCAAGAGACCATCTCTACAGGCCCAGCCAGAAGTGACCTCTCTCCGTGCCCCTTTCAGAAGGCTAAATGCTCCAGGAGAGGACGATATTTTCTCTGATAAAATGCTATTCGTAGTTTAGTGCAGTGGTTAAACATGTGAATTTCCAAGTCAGATAGGCTAAGTTTGAACCTTGGCTCAGTCACTTATTGTGTGATTTTGGACAAATTACAACTTCTCTCTGCCTAGGTATTCTTATCTGAAAATAGGGATAATAATAGTAACAACATCGTAAGATTGTCATGAGAATTGAGTGACTTAATATAGACAAAATCCTGGGCTTCCCTGGTGGCTCAGTGGCAAAGAATCCGCCTGCCAATGCAGGGGACACGGGTTCGATCCCTGCTCCAGGAAGATCCCATGTGTCACAAGACAACTAAGCCCATACACCTCAACCACTGAACCTGTGCTCTAGAGCCCAGGCACCGCAACTACTGAGCCCAAGTGTCATGACTACTGAAGTCCAAATGCTCTAGAGCCCATGCTCTGCAACATGAGAAACCGCTGCAATGAGAAGCCCACGTGCCGCCACAAGAGAGCAAACCCTGCTCTCCACAACTAGAGAAAAAGCCCAGGCAGCAACAAAGACCCAGTGCCGCCAAATAAATAAATACAAATTTAAAAATCGTACACACACATACAACCCTTAGAGAGTGCCTGGCACCTGGGTACTAATAAGTACTATATTTAGTAAGTACTGCTGCTGCTAAGTCACTTCAGTCGTGTCCAAGGGTGCTAATTGCTGTCCTCTTATTCTGTCCCTACCTGGATAATATCTAATTGGTAAGAAGGAAGCTTCAAGTCTCATCTTAGAAGTTATTTCCATAGTGGCCTTCCCTTTCCTGACCCTTACTTTAGGTCCTCCTGTTTTAGGCTCTAAGAATATTCATCTGTTCTTATATTCATTTAGAAAGACACTCTTTCTTCAAATATTTACTGAGAATTTTTTTGGTGCTTGGAATACAATAGGGAATACAAACGGACCTGGCTCCTGCCTTCGTGGATCTTACAGTCTAGTGCGGACCCTTTACAACTCTCGTTACACCCTGACCATATATTATTGTAACAGGTTCTGGTTGAATAGCTGTCTTTCCTGCTGGACATTTGTACCAAGCTGGTGGGGCCTAGACGCAACAAACATTTATTCATTAATTCTTATTACATGAATAAATGAATGAAATGGCTGAAGCACAGGATCAATCCCTTGGGCAGGTGCCCATCTGCAGGAGTCCACTCTTAAGATGTAGGGACTTCGGGGAGGCGTCTAATGTTGTTGGCTTCTGACCTCATATTAATGACCTAGAGATGAGGAAGTGAGACTCCTGCCAGGGTGAGGATGTGGGTCTACTCTGGTGCTTGAGGAGATGGGGCAAGGGAAGGATGTGGATGGGGAGGGAGGAGAGAGATTGCTCTAGTCCATGCAAGAGGCCCTGGTGCCTCTGTGTGTGTGTGTGTGTGTGTGTGTGTGTGTGTTGGTGGGGGTGGCGAGCAGGGCTATCCTAGGGACCTCTCATCCCAGAAAGGAAGAGGACAGGGAGAGTGCTGGTGGAGGGGTTGGGGACAGACTTGCCTGGATCAGGTATAGGGCTGGTCCAGGTTCTCATGCTCACCTTGTGGAAAGAAGAAAGCTGGGAGCCAATATCTTGCAGGAAATCCTTCAAAGAATTCATGGTTTGGCTCAGTGGGGTATTTGGGGTCTTGGCTAGGTGATGAACTGGAGTGCTTCCAAGCTGTGACAAGTCTCATATACCTATTGGAAGGCAGACCACAGATTGGTGTGGTTAGAGGCATAATAATTGTACATTTTCAGATGATCTCAGCAATTTCTTTAAGCCTCTCCTGGATTCCTCCTTCCCTTTTCATCTCAAAGTCTCCCCCTTCTCTGGACTCTTATCCTATAGTTTAATGAAAACCAGCTATGGCTTTAAAGCTTTTGAGAACACAAAGCCCTGGAAGGCAATTAACAAGTGATGTGGTTATTATAGTAGGAATCTTGACTGGGCTTTGTGGAATCTTGCAGATTGGGTTTGAGCTACTGCCTATTCTAAGAAGATAAACAGTAACATTCACTTATAGTTCAATGGTGAAAGAGACAGTTTGGTATAAACTTTGGAACTAGGTTTTCCGGGTTCAAATCTCAATACTTCCACTTTCTAGCTGTGAAAATTTGGGCAAGTTGCTCCATGTTTTTGTGTCAATTTCCACATCTCTAATGGAGAAGGCAATGGCACCCTACTCCAGTACTCTTGCCTGGAAAACCCCATGGACAGAGGAGCCTGGTGGGCTGCAGTCCATGGGGTTGCTAAGAGTCAGAAACAATTGAGCCATTTCACTTTCACTTTTCGCTTTCATGCATTGGAGAAGGAAATGGCAACCCACTCCAGTACTCTTGCCTGGAAAATCCCATGGATGGAGAAGCCTGGTAGGCTACAGTCCATGGGGTTGCAAAGAGTAGAACACAACTGAGCGACTTCACTTTCACTTTTCACTTTCATGCCTTGGAGAAGGAAATGGCAATCCACTCCAGTGTTCTTGCCTGGAGAATCCCAGGGACGGGGAGCCTGGTGGGCTGCCGTCTATGGGGTTGCACAGAGTTGGACATGACTGAAGCGACTTAGCAGCAGCAGCAGCCACATCTCTAAAATGAGAATGATAAATAATAGTACCTACTTCCTGTGAGTGTGTGTGCATTCTCAGTCATGTCTGACTCTCTGTGACTCTATGGGCTGTAGGCCACCAGGCTCCTCTGTCTGTGGGATTCTCCAGATAAGAATACTGGAATGGGTTGCCATTTCCTTCTCCAGATCTTTTCAACCCAGGGATGGAACCTGCGTCTCCTGCATCAGCAGGTGGATTCTTTACCACTAAGGCAGAGGAACCAGAGATTAAATTGCCAACATCCGTTGCATCATAGAAAAAGCAGAGAGTCCCAGAAAAACATCTACTTCTGCTTTATTGACTACCCCAAAGCCTTTGACTTTGTGGATCACAATAAACTGGAAAATTCTTAAAGAGTTGGGAATACCAGACCACCTTACCTGCCTTCTGAGAAATTTGTATGAAATCTGTCAAGAAGCATCTGTATGCAGTTAGAACCAGACATGGAACAACAGACTGGTTCCAACTTGGGAAAGGAGTACGTCAGGTTGTATATTGTCACCCTGCTTATTTAACTTATATGCAGAGTACATCATGTGAAATGTCGGCTGAATGAAGCACAAGCTGGAATCAAGATTGCTGGGAGAAATATCAATAACCTCAGACATGCAGATGACACCACCCTTATGGCAGAAAGTGAGAAAGAACTAAAGAGGGTCTTGATGAAAGTGAAAGTTCAGTTCAGTCACTCAGTCATGTCCGACTCTTTGTGACCCCATGGACTGCAGCACGCCAGGCCTCTCTGTCCATCACCAGCTCCCGGGGTTTACTCAAACTCATGTCCATTTAGTCGGTGATGCCGTCTAACCATCTCATCTTCTGTCATCCCGTTCTCCTCCCACCTTCAATCTTTCCCAGAATCAGGGTCTTTTCAAATGAATCAGTTCTTCACATCAGGTAGCCAAAGTATTGGAGTTTCAGCTTCAGCATCAGTCCTTCCAATGAATATTCAGGACTGGTTTCCTTTAGGATGGACTGGCTGGATCTCCTTGCTGTCCAAGGGACTCTCAAGAGTCTTCTCCAACACCACAGTTCAAAAGCATCAATTCTTCAACACTCAGCTTTCTTTATACTTCAATTCTCACATCCATACATGACTACTGGAAAAACCATAGCTTTGACTAATGGACCTTTGTCAGCAAAGTAATGTCTCTGCTTTTTAATATGCTGTCTAGGTTGGTCATAGCTTTTCTTCCAAGGAGCAAGTGTCTTTTAATTTCATGGCTGCAGTCACCATCTGCAGTGATTTTGGTGCCCAAAAAAGTAAAGTGTGTCACTGTTTCCACTGTTTCCCCATCTATTTGCCATGAAGTGATGGGACCAGATGCCATGATCTTAGTTTTCTGAATGTTGAGTTTTAAGTCAACTTTTTCATTCTCCTCTTTCACTTTCATCAAGAGGCTCTTTACGTCTTTCCTTTCTGCCATAAGGGTGGTGTCATCTGTATCTGAGGTTATTGATATTTCTCCCAGCAATCTTGACTCCAGCTTGTATTTCATCCAGTCCAGCATTTCTCATGATGTACTCTGCATATAAGTTAAATAAGCAGGGTGACAAAATACAGCCTTGACGTACTCCTTTCCCTATTTGGAACCAGTCTGTTGTTCCATGTTCAGTTCTAACTGTTGCTTCTTGACCAGCATCAGATTTCTCTGGAGGCAGGTCAGGTGGTCTGGTATTCCCATCTCTTGAAGAATTTTCCACAGTTTGTTGTGATCCACACAGTCAAAGGGTTTGGCATAGTCAATAAAGCAGAAGTAGATGTTTTTCTGGAACTCTCTTGCTTTTTCGATGATCCAGTGGATGTTGGTAATTTGATCTCTGGTTCCTTGCCTTTTCTAAATCCAGCTTGAACATCTGGAAGTTCAGAATCAGCAAACTAACATGTACTGGAATAGGTGAGTTTAATTCAGATGACCATTATATCTACTACTGTGGGAAAGAATCCCTTAGAAAAAATGGAATAGCCATCATAGTCAACAAAAGAGTTCAAAATGCAGTACTTGGATGCAATCTCAAAAATGAAAGAATGATCTCTGTTCATTTCCAAGACAAACAATTCAATATTACAGTAATCCAAGACTATGCCCCGACCAATAATGCTGAAAGAGGAGAGTGAAAAAGTTGGCTTAAAACTCAACATTCAGAAAACTAAGATCATGGCATCTGGTCTCATCACTTCATGGGAAATAGATAGGGAAACAATGGAAACAGTGAGATACTTGATTTTTTTGGGCTCCAAAATCACTGCAGATGGTGACTGCAGCCATGAAATTAAAAGACACTTGCTCCTTGGAAGAAAAGCTATGACCAACCTAGACAGCATATTAAAAAGCAGAGACGTTACTTTGCCAACAAAAGTCCATCTAGTCAAAACTATGGTTTTTCCTGTGGTCATGTATGGATGTGAGAGTTGGACTATAAAGAAAGCTGAATGCTGAAGAATTGATGCTTTTGAACTGTGGTGATCCAACCAGTCCATCCTAAAGGAAATCAGTCCTGAATATTCATTGGAAGGACGGATGCTGAAGCTGAAACTCCAATATTTTGGCCACCTGATGCAAAGAACTTACTCATTGGAAAAGACCCTGATGCTGGAGGAGAAGAGTATGACAGAGGATGAGATGGTTGGATGGCATCACTGTCTCGATGGACATGTGTCTGAGCAAGCTCTGGGAGTGGGTGATGGACAGGGAGGCCTGGCGTGCTGCAGTCCATGGGGTTGCAAAGAGTAGGACACGACTGAGTGACTGGACTGAACTGAACCAAACCACCTGGGAAGCCCAGCACCCTGTGAGGCACTCCGTAAATGTGAATTTCTGTCATGCCTTTCAAATTATTTTGTGCTATATATTAAAATTTTTTAAATTATATGTATTTAGCTTTTATTTCTTTTCACATTTCTTCCTACTAGTGTCACATGACGCAGTGTAGCGGAACAGAAAGAGGAATGTGTTACGTTCTGTTTCTACATCTGTCTCTTAGTGTAAAGTGACCTTGGAAGGAACTCTCCAGTTCTTAGGCCTCTGCTTCCTCCTCCTAAACTGAAGAAAAGAATCCCTCCTTTTGAGGAGAGGGTGGGATGTTTGGAGAAAGTAACGTGGAAACCTATATTACCATATGTAAAATAAATAGCCAATGGGAATTTGCTGTATGATTCAGGGAACTCAAACTGGGGCTCTGTAACAACCTTGAGGGTTGGGATGGGGAGGGAGATGGGAGCAGGTTCAAGAGGGAGGGGACATATGTATACCTATGGCTGATTCATGTTGATGTTTGGCAGAAACCAACACAATTCTGTAAAGCAATTATCCTTCAATTAAATAAAATTTAAAATAAAAAACCCCAAGCGCTTAAAAAATACTGAAATTAACACATTTGCACCTTAAATAAAATATCATAAAATTTTTTAGATAAAAAAAAAAGAATACCTCTTTTGTTTAAATTCACATGTTGCAGTGAGAACTCAGAGGTCAAGGATGTGAAATTACATGGTGAAACCATTAAGCTCAAAGTAAAAATGATGCAGAAACGTAGAGCAGCCTTTCTACATACCGATGATGCATTGCAGTATACGCCATTTTGGCCCAGGTGTTAAAGAAGTTCAGCCTCTGGATGAGGTCATTCACCCAGGAACTCAGGGCTTTACTTGACTTGTAGGCATATTTCTGTTGGGATTGAGAAACAGGCACATCATTTTTTTTTTTAAAGATTTGTCTTTGAAGTCATTAAGGACATGTCTGTACACTTTGGCGACAGACTCAATTGCCAGAAATAGACAACTTGGCAAGAGGATGCTATTTTCCAACTGAAAGCACTTGGTGAGAAATCTGAAAACTCTTAACCAGGGCAAGTCAGCACGATCTTAACAGTGCTTTGGATAAAACACTTGCAAGTTTCCATCCTGGCTAGTCTTTCCTCGTTCTTTTTAAGTTCTCCAATCAGTCTTCATTGCTGCCCACCCCTCTACCCACCCACTTCTTTCCCCTTATCTGGGAAGATTACCTTTCCAGGCCATTAAGTCTAAGTAATCTCAACTTTCTGGCCTTTCCCTATACAAAATTCTATAAATCTCCATCCACTCTCTCTTTCCCCCATCTCTTTTCCTTCCAGTTTCGAGTCAAGCTGGTTCCTGCCCCTGTGCACTGCACAGCACTTCTGGACTATTTTTGCTTTTCTGAAGCTTCCACTTCCATTTTCCATCCCTTTGTTTATTAACACATTCTTCTATCTTAAATATACAAGCCACCTAACATGCAATCCTGCTTGTTTGATCCTCAACAGAATAGCGAACTGCATTCAAGAATAGATTAAAAGGATCATAAACAGTGATCAGGTGGGATTCAGCCCTGGGAGGTAAGGATGGTTAAACATGAAGATCAAAAAATGTGATACACCACAATGTAGGAATGAAGGATAAAAATCCTATGATCATTTCAATAGATGCACAAAAAGGATTTGACAAAATTCAACATCTTTTCATGATAAAATCTCTACACAAATTTTATATAAAAACAATGTTCCTCAGAAGAATGAGGGTTGCCAGAAGTAGATGGGAGGGGGAAATACGATAATATAGATCAAAGAGTACAAATTTTCAGTCATAAGAAGAAGAATCACTTTTGAGGATCTAAAGCATAGTAATCGGAGAAGGCAATGGCACCCCACTCCAGTACTCTTGCCTGGAAAATCCCATGGATGGAGGAGCCTGGTAGGCTGCAGTCCATGGGGTCGCTAAGAGTCGGACATGACTGAGCAACTTCACTTTCACTTTTCCCTTTCATGCATTGGAGAAGGAAATGGCAACCCACTCCAGTGTTCTTGCCTGGAGAATCCCAGGGACGGGGGAGCCTGGTGGGCTGCCGTCTATGGGGTTGCACAGAGTTGGACATGACTGAAGTGACTTAGCAGCAGCAGCAGCAGCAAAGCATAGTAATAATATGGTATTTTGTACTTAAAAATTGCTGAGAATAGATCTTGATCATTCTTACCACCATAAAAAAAGTCTTCATTAGAAGTCATCAAGGACCTTATACATTCCATATTCATGATTCCACCCTAGACTCATCCCTCTCATTTGTCTAATTTGTATTCTCTGCAGCTTTTGACTAAGTTGATTACTTCCTCCCTCTCCTGCCTTGACTTCTGTGTCCACACTCAATCCTAACGTTCTCTTGAATTCTCTACTTCTAGGGTTTCATTCTTTGATTCCTTCTGTTTCCCTCCCTTTCAGGCGGTGTTGCCTAATATTCCCTCAGCCTTCTTCTCTCCCTACTTTACATTCTCTCAGATCTAATTCACTGTGGTTTCCACTTTGTCTAAGCTGATAGTACTGATATCTTGCTTCGCACTCTCATCCACTTTCTCCTGGATAACTTCACTTGGGAGCCTCCCCTAGCTTCTCGAGATGTTTCATGTCCAAAACAGGATGTCAGCATCTGCCCTTGAACAGCCTCTGTTTCTGCTCACTCTGTCTCTAAATGGTACTATTGTACACCTAATTGTCCAAGCCATACATTTCTCCCTGGCTAATTTCAGCTCTTGCCATTCGGTCAGATATGCCCTCATTTTACCCATAGGTAACTAAACCTAGAGGATTCCAACTGAGCCACGCTCTCTCGACTTAAATCTGAACGCATGTGACTCCCAGCCCTTTCACTACTTAACTTTCTCAGTGAGTCTCGAAGCCGCTCCACTGCTCAGTTTCCACATCTGTAAAATAAGGATATTGGAGCAGAGGAACCCAAGATCCTTTCAAGCTGCGAAGTCTTATGATTCTAAGTGTGTGCAGTTTGCAGATCCAATATCTCAATTCTCTTCACAGCTTTCACTCAGTTTTTAAGTATTTATAATTGTCATTGCTTTCTCTAAACTCTATGTTTTC
Organism: Bos javanicus; assembly: GCF_032452875.1. Taxonomy (NCBI): domain Eukaryota; kingdom Metazoa; phylum Chordata; class Mammalia; order Artiodactyla; family Bovidae; genus Bos; species Bos javanicus. Next base: position 29,125,395 of record NC_083883.1, on the reverse strand, counting down.
TACTATAAGTTTTAAAAATAGCTTTATTGAGATATAATTCACAAACCATATAATTTATTCATCAGGATTCTGTCCATTCATCAGGAATATCTGAGTTGCTTCCATCTTTTGGCTCTGAATGATGCTGCTGTGAACAGTCATGACAAGCTTTTTTGTGTGGGTACATGTTTCAACTTCTTTTGGGAATATACCTAGGGTTGGAACTGCTGGGTCAAATGGCAACTCTATGTTTAACTATTTGAGGAAATAAAATACTATTTTCCGAAAGTGGCTACACCATTTTGCCAAGAGCAGTATATGAAGATTCCAATGTCTCTGTATCCTTGCAATGTTTATTATTGTCTGCATTTTTATTCTGTCCGTCCTGAGCGTGAGTGAGTGCTCTGTTGTGTCTGACTCTTTGTGACCCTATGAACAGTAGCCTGCAAGGCTCCTCTGTCCATGGGATTCTCCAGGCAAGAATGCTGGGGTGGGTTGCCATTTCCTCCTCCAGGGGATCTTCCTGACCCAGGGATCAAACCCGCATCTTTGTATCTCCTGCACTGGCAGGTGGACTCTTCACAGTCGTGCCGCCTGGGAGGTAACCGCCCTAGTAGGATGTGGAATTACACCTCACTGTGGTTCTGGTTTGCACTTCCCTGATGACGAATGATGTGAGCATCTTTTCATGTGTCTGCATACATTTTGATTACAAATAAATTTTAGAAAGTAGGCAATTTCACAAAGATGTAATTCACAAATAATAAGAATTGACTGTGTGTCTGTCTGTGTGTGTGTGATTTCATCCTTCTTTTTGAGCATATCCTGTTGATGCTTGTAGCTGTAGTTCATTCCCTTTCGCTGTTGGTATAGTCTATTTTTCCATCCTATTGTGGATGACACATTTCAGTTGTCTCCAGTATTTTACCATTGTAAATAATGGTGTTCTGAATACTTTTGTACATGTGTCTTGATACTCATGTGCAGGGGATTATATACTTTCTATATTGTTGAGATTATACTGTATATGCCATTTTGAATCTTTAAAATTTTTTTTATTCACAAAATAATATAACAAGCATTTCTCCCTCCTCTTCAATTTGTTTCAATTGTTTTAGTGATTACCCTAAAAATTACAGCATGCATACTTAATTTGTAAAAATCTATGGGTTATTATTACTTTTAACTTCCTTCTCTGAGACCTAAAAATTCCATATCCTCCCCAACCTTGGCTTATATGTTATTGTTGACCCTTTCTATTCTTGACCTTTCCATTTCAAAATGTTCAATATTCTATCCTTCTTTAAAAAAATAATCCCACTGGATATTAATATTGTCGTTGCTTTTTATTTTTGTCAAAATTTATTCACCACCTCATTTACCACTTTTCCACCTCTTCATTCCTTCTCATGTCTCAGAGCTTCCCCCTTTACCTCCTTCCACCTTCCTGCTGGAAATAAGGAAAGGCATTCAGGGTTTCCCTTAGCATTTGCTAATGATGAACTCTCTCAGCATTTTTTCGTTTTGGTCTGTTTTATTTCATCTTCATTTTTGTTTTTAAAGATTTTTTTTGGATGTGGACCATTTTTAAAGTCTTCATTGAATTTGCTGCAATATTGCTTCTGTTATTTTATTTTGGCTACAAGGCATGTGGGATCTTAGCTCCCACACCAGGGAGCTAAGAATCCTCACTCCCTGCACTGGAGGGCAGAGTCTTAACCAATGGACCTCCAGAGAATTCCCGTTATCTTCATTTTTGAAACAAAAGTTTTGTATATACAATTTTAGTTTAACAGTTCATTTGACACGATGGAGATACCATTTCCATTCCGTTGAAAGTTACTTTTTTCTAGCTGCTTTTGAAGAGTTTTTCTTTGATTTTCTGCAGGTTCATTAGGATGTATCTATGCATAAGTTAAAAAAGATGTCTACTGCTTGGGATTCATTGAACTTCTTACATCTATCAATTCTGGAAAATTCTCAGCCCTTATTCCTTTAATTACTGCCTCTGCTTCATCCTCTCTCTTCTCTCTTTCCGAACTTCAATCAAACTAATGTTGGACAGTCTGTTTGCCCTCTGTGAATCTTCATAGCTCTTTCATAGTTTCCATTCTTAGTCTCTCTGGGTTGCATTCTGGATATGTTCTTATGATCTTTTATTTTTTGCCTATAGAATTTTTTTTGGCTAATAGAAACAATTTATTGCCAGAGGGCAAAAGGGCCAAGTGAGGCCAGAATTTTGAGGCAGCACACACTTCACCCCAGCTCCTAATTTTCAAAATAAATTTTTACAGCCATCAGCCCTCTGTACAAGCAACATCCCTTTACCCCCACCTTCTCCCCATCCCACTGTACACAGCTGCCTGGTTCCCTCCAGCCACTGGTTCCCAGCAGATCTCGGCCTGCAGTGAGTTTGCCGTGGAGCTGACCTGGGCCCGAGCTCAGCTTGGTGCTGGGCGCCAGCTGGCCCCTGCCAGGCCCGTGCTCTCCTTGTGGGCCTGTTCTCAGTCCCATCCTCCTCGATGTGCCTCTTGGATGCCCTAGTCAGGGTGGGATGGGGCTGTCAGCCCAGTGCTTTTCCCTTTTTTGAACTTTCAAAATTTTAACTTGGGTTTCTTGAATCTAAAACATATGTGTTTTTACACACATTTATGTAAGCGTGTGTTTTATAGAAGTATACATATTTTTATAATCCTTAAAAATGACTTAGTGTTCTAAAACTTAAAAAAATTTCACAATACATCTGAGAGATCTTTCTAGCATATAACACATACCTTATTATTTGAATATATCATAATTTATCTAACCAGATTTCCATTAAGAGGTATTCGAGTTGTTTTCAACTTTATGCTGAAACATAAAAAGCCCTGCAACAAATATCTCTTAGATAAATTTATTTAAGTAGAATTGCCAAATTGCCCTCTCAGATTTTATTAATATATACTCACACCAAAAGTATATATTGTCACCAAAAGTATATATAAAAGTCAACATCTTTTAATGGATACATAATATTTCGTCATGAGTCTATACCATAGTTAACTTACTCTTTCCCTAGAACTAGGGGATTTATTTCGATCAAGCATGTGAATGGGAAAGGATAATTGCTTACCTGCCACAGTTTGGGCACTTTTGTACTAAGAAAAGAATCATATATTTCCTCCAATTCTTGGGTAAGGATAATCTCTCCTTTTATAGCAAGTTGAAGATCTTTCAGAGACTTATGTATAATAGATAGCAACTGATCAAATCTTTCAATTTCTTGGATCAAAAAGGTTAGCAAGACACAGTGGATAAGTGGATCATAGCCTGGATTAAAAAGAGAAAAAAACTGTGGCATCTTTCAGATAAGATGAGGCTTTACTTGGAGAGATGTAAGGTTTGGAAATTAAAGGAGTTTGATGTGAGTAGCCCAAGGACTGAAAACTATTTTCTGCAAAAGGCCAGTTAGTAAATATCCCGGGCTTTGTGGGATACTCAACTCTCCCAGTGTAGAGCAGGTGCAGGCATAGACAATGTGAAAACAAACAATGGCTGCACCACAATAAAGCTCTATTTGTGGGCACTCAGATTTGAATTTCATAAAATATTTGTGTCATGAAATATTATTATTCTTTTGACTTTTTCAACCATTAGTTTAGCTTGTAGGCTCCAAAATGAATCTTTTTTTTTTTTTTAAACTTTATTTTGTATTGGGGTGTAGCAGATTAACAATGTTGTGACAGTTTCAGGTGAACAGCAACGGTTGAATCTCTTGAAAGGGTTAAAGTATGGATGCTGAAAATTTAATAGGGTAAATTACCACAGTTCAACACTTTGGCCTCTCAGAGCTGGGTGTGGAGCCAACTCTGGACAACGAGGATTGCTCTGTCTTCTCTGGATCTGCCGTCCCTCCCTCCCCTTTGCTCCTCAGAGTTCAGAAGTCTCCCAGCTTGGAGAGGGTCAGAGGGCCCATCTAAATCTCCCTGCCCAAAATGCTGTCCATCAGGCAGAGATGCAAAAAGGACAGAGACTTAAAAGCTCTGTAGACTCCTTCAAGCAGACTTGCTCCTTTCTGGTTTTCTACATCGTTTTTACTCCTTTACTTTTTGTCTTGGGGTCATGGACCTTCCCGCTGTCTACCCCTGCCCCCATAATTTTCTCTTCTGCTCCCCATCACCCAGCTTGGAGAGAGAAGAGGGCATTACAGAGTTAGTTTTCCATCTCACATTGGCCTTTCTACTTTGTTAATAACTTTTGTCCTTCTGATGCTGGAGTCCTTTCCTGAGGAGGCTGGGGTGAGGGGAGGAAGGTCATGTCCCAGGCTTACCTTTGGGATCTTTATGAAAAGACTCCCAGATGGGGCTTAACATGATGTACTTCAGTGTGCTTGGAGTTCCAGCCCATTCTTCTTTCTCTACAGACAGTGGCAGCCGCGTTAGCATGTCCGATAAAATTGCCATCACCAGCTCATCCTTGCTCTTCTCACGACTGCAAGGAAATCAAAAGAAAAAAGGAGATATAGGCTCGTCTAATCTGGGAGGGCCCTCTATGTGGGCCCCATCTGAAGGTATATGCAAATTCATGGAACCACAGAACTGTGATATGGAGACCATGGAGACTTACAGAGACCATGGAGTTCATTTCATTTTACAGGTGAGAAAACTGCCCAATGCACTTCAGACATTTGCAAGGAGATACATATTTTTAAAGTTTTCTTAAGATTTCTTTGAAAAGTATTCATCTGAATGCATCTGCATGAAACAAGTACCAAGACTGGGATGCAAACGAGGAGGCAACCAGACAGAGGATGCTTCAGTAGCTTGATAGGGTATTCAAATACATGTCAGATTCCTCTGTGTTCATACACAGGGCTTCCTGGTAACACACTCAGTGGTGGCGATAAGAGAACAGCATGTGTATAGGTCTGGTAGTAGTAAGCAAGGCCATACAAACACTGAAGACAGAGGAGGTCTTTGGAACCCTTTTATAGATGAGGAAGTTAGGGTCCAGGGAGGTGATAGGACCTCCCTGCACAGTGGATGAAGAGGAATGGGGTACACCTCTTTTGAGCTCCATCACTCTGTTACTCTACATACTAGTGTAACTGTATACATATATACACACATACGTATATATACTGGTTTTCCAGCAAACAGTCCAGGTTTCACACAGCTGAATGAATGTGGTCCTTTGAAGTAAGTGATAATTTGGTGATAAGCTGTGTATTTAGTTTAACAGTGCGGAGGATGAGATGGTTGGATGGCATCATCAACTCAATGGACATGAGTTTGAGCAAACTCCCGCAGATGGTGAAGGACAGGGAAGATGGAGATGGTGAAGGACAGGGAAGCCTGGAGTGCTGCAGTCCGTGGGGCTGCACAGAGTTGGACATGACTGAGCAACTCAACAACAACAACAACAACAAGAGCTGCTTCTGAGACAGTTTGCAACTCGCATGAACTAACATTTTCCTAGCTTTGTCATTATGCTTTGTTTTTGACATTAAAGTAGGGTTACTCAGTGGAACTCATCCAAATGGTTGAAGGATTGAAAGATTTAAAAAACCAAACTCATATTCTAAGTGCAATATTTGCTTACCACTGAAGACATTACCTTGAATGTGAGAGATCTTTCAAGTCAAGTCCCACAAACAAGTTTCTAATAAACTTTTTAGCAAAGGTGGCCTAACTGCAATAATCGTAGCCTCTCCACATGACCAAAGGGATATTAAGACACATATTTGGTCTGCTTATTAAAAGCATTCCCTTATAATCATCTCATCTCTTACTGGTTTATTTACTGAACACTAAAAGTGCAGAACTGGACTTCCCTGGCGGTCCGGTGGTTAAGACTATGCTGCTTCTGCTGCAGGGAGAGGGAGGGGCACAGGTTTCATCCCTGGTGGGTAACTAAGATCCCTGCATGCTGCGTGGTGCCCCCACCCCCTAAAAAAGCAGGGGTTGTTGTCAACCTCATTAAAAAAAGAAAAGTGCAGAATTAATCCTTAAACGTGTAGGGCCTGCAGGAAATTCAACGTGATATTCCGGGGACATACTGAAGGAGTTCCAGTTGCATAGTCTTCTATCTCTAAATGTCAGCTTTCCTTCTATGTCACAGGTACTTAATATATGTTCATTTTGTCAGTGAAATGAGTATCCAATGATCTTATTTTGTGTCAGTAGATTTGATCTTGATGGATATGAACAAATAGCTGAAGTCATAGCCAAATCCAGTCAGATGTCATTAAAAACTTTTTTTAAATATATGGACCATTTAAAAAAGTCCTTATTCGATACTGGATGCTTGGGGCTGGTGCACTGGGACGACCCAGAGGGATGGTATGGGGAGGGAGGAGGGAGGAGGGTTCAGGATGGGGAACACATGTATACCTGTGGTGGATTCATTTTGATATTTATAATTAAAAGAAATAAAAAAAAATACAAAAAAAAGAAATTAGATTCCACATCAAAAAAAAAAAAAAAAAGTCCTTATTGAATTTGCTACAATATTGCTTCTGTTTTATGTTCTGGGTCTTTGACCATGAGGCATGTGGGATCTTAGCTCCCCGACCAGGACTGAACCCATATCCCCTGCATTGGAAAGTGAAGTCTTAATCACTGGACCACCACGGACGTCCCCAAATGTCATTTTAACATGAGTCGTGTTGTCTAAAGAGACAGAAAGACTGAGAGAATGCAAGATTCCAGTGGGTTCAGAGCTTTTCTAGGTATACAGAAAAAAATGTGAGCTTCTCAGGGGGCCCTAGGGGTAAGCAATCTGCCTGCCAAGGAATCCGCCAGACACAAAAGGGGTTTGATCCCTGGATCGGGAAGATCCCCCGGAATAGGTAATGGCAACCCACTCCAGTATTCTTGCCTGGAAAATTCTATGGACAGAGCAGTCTGGCAGGCTACAGTCCATGGTGCCCCAAAAAGTCAGACACTATTGGGTGACTGAGCACACACACAAACACACACACACATGCATGTATAGGTCCTATAGAAGTAAATATAACATTTCATATTTATACAGATTCAGTTAAAAAATACCACCCATCAGGTAGTAATTCACTCACTCAATGAAGATTTATCTGGAACCTACTACAGGCTTGGTAATTATATGTGTGTGTGTGCTCCTGTGTATATAAACTTGCTTCTCTGTCATTTGAAGAATCTAGTTTCTGTGTTTTTTGACTGTATTTTTCTGTAAGTAATATATTGTATATCTTCAAATGAATATTTAATAATTTACAACTAATATTTTTTCCTGGTGAGTTCTTACCTGAACATGAGGTTGGTGATGGTAAATCTTGGTTGCATGCCAATGAGATTATCAATGAACTTCTGGGCCTGGATCTCCCTGAAACCCCTTGTGGCCTCAGGGTGTAATTCTAGGAGCTCAGGAGGATCGTCCTCAGGTAAGGACTGGATAATGCATATGTAGTCTTTCATGCTTCCAGATTTTGGCAGTGGCTAATACATGTGAAAATTTAAACACTGGTTAGTTTTTACCTACTGAGACATTTACTTTTGGCAATGTATGAAGATGATATTTCCCCATGAAGTTTTATACATCATTTTATGCTTATTTGTTGATAGTATACTCTAGATACTTCTGTCAAAAGTTGCACTTGGGCTATATTATAAAGTGCAGTTTCATGACAGACACATATAACTTTCTCATTGGAAAAAGAGAGAAAGGAAAAAAGAAAGGAGAGTGATTCTGACTACCCATTGCCTCAATGACCTACAGCCACAGATAATGGATACACTAAAGATTTAAGAAGTCATTTTACTTTGGTAAAGCCTATAGCAGACATGTGAGCATGATCTTAATAACTGAAGAGACTAAGGGAGTCTGGGGTGGGCAAAACTGGTGAAGGTGGTCAAAAGGGACACACTTCCAGTTAAAATAAGCAAACAAACAAAAAAAACAAGTGAGTTAAAAAGTTATTTAATAGGGAAATGAAAAGCTTTTTCTTCCTGTTTGCCAGGGATATTTCCCAGTTGACAAGTTATAACCAAGTACTGATTGGATAAAGGCTCTGTAAGGTAAGCAGTTATTCCTTTGACTGATCCAAGGTCACAACTAATTAAGAAAAAATATGTTTTTAAAAACCTATTTAGTCATAATGATAAATGTGGCTGTGCTGGTTAAAAATATGTCAAGTTCTTTAATATTCAACCCTTCAAAAGATGGAGTCTAATTCTCCTTTTCTCAACTGGAGCTTGGACTAAGTGACTGCTTCTGTCAAACATAAGTAAAGTGGAAGGGATGGAGTGGGACTTTGTTTTTTTTTTTTAAGCTTTAAAATAAAATTTTATTAAAAAAAATTCAGCTCATAACATATATATTATTCTACCCTCTGTCTACCCCTACTCCCCACCATCTTTACTGGGGCATAATTGAAAAATAAAGCTATATATATTTAAGGTGTATAACATGATAATTTGATATAAATGTAAGTTGTGAAATAATGATCACAATCAAATTAATGAACACATCTATCACATCCATATAGTTATTTTGTTGTTGTTGTTGCAGTGATATTGCTTAGCATCTGTTATCTAGCATATTTCAAGTATACAATACAGTATTATTAACTATAGTTATCGTGCTATACATTAGATCCAGAGCCTATTTATCTTATAACTGAAAGTTTGAACCCTGTGACCAATATCTCCCCATTTCTCTCTGGAGTGAGACTTTGGAGACCAGGTCTCAAAAGGCACTGCATCTTCTTTCATCCTTCTTGGTTAACTCACTCAGGGGATGCCAGTTACCATGTTTTGAGGACCATCAAGCAGCCCCAGTGCTCCCAAATGATGGAAAATGAGTTGACCTCTGGCCAACCCATGAACTTGTGAGTGAGTTTAGGAGTAGATCCTCCGGCCTCTGATAAGCGTTCATGACTGCAGCCCCAGACGATACCTTGACTGTCACCTGATGAGTAACCTTGAGCCAGAACAGTGCAGCTACACTGCTCCAAGGATGTGTGCTAGTGCAGTTTTTGTTTATTAGATTATAAACTGATTCATAAGAGATGCATGGTGTTAAAAGTGAATCATATCAGCGTGAACCAAAAGGGACAGAGGCAGTGAAACATGGAGAGAGGACTTCAGGTACTTGTACAACTACAGACAGGAAGCATGTGAGAAAACTATTTAGCTGTCAGCAAGGGCTACTTTCTATGGAACTGGAAGTCTTACTCAGAGGATGGAACCAAGATCCCAGTGGAGGGAGGCAAGAGCCTCTGAATCCTCGCAGGAAATAAGACTGAGTCCTAATCAAGGAAATGCAGCATTTACCCATTTGGGTTTCAGAATTTCTGTGGACTAGTGACTGCTGTGTCTTCCATTTTCCCCTCTCTGCAGGGAAGACACAGTCCTATGCCTCTCCCATCATTGCTTGTGATGTATATGGTGGCCATTGAGCGTAGATCAAGTGTCTTTTAGTTTTTATTTTGTAAAAGCCACTTTTTTTTTGCATATTATGCATATTTCTTCTGTGGTGTGAGCTTTCAAAATCATGACTAATTTTCCAGTTTCCATGATTTTTTCTACAAAATCAAAGAAGCTATAGAGAATAATCTTTTGAAATAAAGGGAAAAAATGATAGAGGCATTGGAGCCACTGATCTGAAGATAAAACAAAGACCAAAGACCGTGCTACGTAGGCGAGAAGTGTCTGTTGAGAGGGAAGGGCTGAGTCAAGTAACACTGCTACCTGTGGATCCGTTTTATCTTTCCCATCAATGAGTTTAACAGCAAAACACTTGTAGTGTTTGATGATGGCTTCCACCGAGTCAAAACTTTTGTCTCCTCTGAGTCCCATCCCTAGGGCAAACTGCTGATTCCTCTCCAGCAAGTGTATTTTCACATTGTAGACTTTGTTCCCATAAAACACCACCAACACTTAGGGCTCTGTCCTGTGGGTGGTGTCCTCCTTCAGTGGGCCCTGTTCTTCTTCAGTAATGCCTCTTCCACTGCCCCGAAGACGGTATTTTCCAATGTACCATTCACCGTGCTGGACATTCTTTGTCATCAGACCTTGCAGGGAAAGGTTTTTTTCCTGCTCATGATTTTATAAAGTAGTGGATTTTCCTGAGGGCCAGAGCTGGCTGGGGACTGACTTCTCTGAGGTGGGGGCGGCATGCTTTCTTTATGAGCTCTGTTTTGTGCAGTCTGGTTGTCACAAATGAAGAGCTGGCAACGGCAAGAGGAATCTCTAGAGGACTTTGGTTTTGTGACAGGTCAGATGCTTCAGGCTTCATCTGGTGATGAGGAACTGTGAGTGTCTGGGAGTCTCCTGCAGAGGTGTGGGTCAACAGTGGCCTGCTGTGGGGTCAGGGGCACTGGCAGCAGCAGTGCTGGGAGGCTTGGAGTGTCGGCATAAATCCTCTTGGAGGAGGTCGCCATATATCCTACCATACAGACTGCCAAGTGTCTTTTAATGAAAAGATCGTCAAATGAAGGGGAACTACTTAAGGAGTTACACCAAAGGAACTGCACCCAAAGAGTCTCATCTGCTCAAGATCCTTGACCTTAACACTAATGGAATGAGGACTTTCAGGGGTCTGAGAGGGAGTGAGAATATTTGGTATCTGGAAGGAATGTAAAACATCTGTGGCCAAGGATTTTGAAAGTTTAAAAACATTGCCTCAAATTATTTAACTCTCCTATCAATCTGATTCTGTGGCTGCTTGACCAATAGAACACTAAACACTGTAGAATAAACATTTTGTGTCAGGTCTGGTCCTAGGCCTTAAGTGTTAGAGAGAAGAAAAAAAAAAGGAGTAACTGACCACTGACAAAGAAGAGAAATGCATTGTTCACATGGCCAGGAAAGTGGGTAGTAATGGCTTTCTTGATAGCTTCAAGGAAAACATTGACCAATTAGTGAGGGCCACAGGGAGACATCGGGGCTTCCCAGGTGCTGCAGTGGTAAAGAATCCACCTGCCAATGCTGGAGACGCAGGAATCTCAGGTTCGATCCTTGGGTCAGGAAGATCCCCTGGAGAAGGAAATGGCAACCCATTCTGGTAGTCTTGCCTGGAAAATTCCATGGAAGAAAGAGTCTGGTGGGCTATAGTCCGTGGGGTCACCAAGAGTCAGATATGACTGAGTGACTGAACACAAGCACAAGCACAGAGAAACATCAACTAAGAGAGACATTAATAAAAAATTATCTGCAGAAACTAAGATTATGACGAGGAACAGGAAGAGCTGGCAAGTTTTTATGACAAAACTGTCATAAAATTGCAGCATTTAAAGCAACTAAATAATTGAACTTATGATGTTAGAATCTATTCTGTAGTCTGATAGGATTCTGCCAGTGGAATTATATGCTTCTATGTTACTATGCTTCATATTCTCTTGAGCATACTTAAGTAACAGTCTGTATACAAAACTATGCCCACTGTACTTTTTTGCAATTTAAAAAACTTTCAAGGATAATTTTATCTTGCTGCTGCTGCTGCTAAGTCACTTCAGTCGAGTCCGACTCTGTGCGACCCCATAGACGGCAGCCCACCAGGCTCCCCTGTCCCTGGGATTCTCCAGGCGAGAACGCTGGAGTGGGTTGCCATTTCCTTGGTTGAATTTAGACTCTAAACATCTAGAGCATTATTTAAAAGTTTTTTTTTTTCCTTAATGGAAATCTAAAAAACAACTCATAGCTTTTCCTGCCTTAAAAGATTGTGTCATCTTCCTTCTCACCTTCCATCATCTCCCTTATGCAAATTCTGACTCGTCTCATTCATGTCAAATCCTCTTTCCACACTCTCAAACCAGAGATCTGGAGGATTTTTCCCTCCGTTAGCAACCATCTGCCAGGGCACAACTGCTGTGTGTAAACTGGAGACTCTTGCTCCACAAAGATGGAGGCCTGGATGGAAGTTAAACACTAAACAGAGAGAGGACGAGGGATGATGCGGAGTTTCGTCTTCTTCAGTGCTTGGGGTGGACTCCTTGAATCTCAGCTCTCCTTACTGTATGTGGCTGCACCCTGAGAACCTCAGTTTCTTCATCTGAAACTGGGGATAACATCTATTTCATATAGTTGTTTTGAGCATTAAATGAGAAAAAGACATCAGTCGACAAGTGCGGATCAGATCAGCACAGCTTAACTTGCTTCTGCTTCCTTGTGCTTTGTATTTTATACTCTAGGTTCCCAGGGGGCATGAGCCATTTATCGTTCTTTTCATTTACTGGCCAGCATATGCTGCATTTAATACCGTACATTCCAGGTTGTGCCCTTGGTGGATGGTTGCTAGCAGAGCAAAAATCCTGCAGACCTCTGGCCTGAGAGTTGGGAGGGAGGACTTGGCATCACTGTGATGGCTGGCAATTTGTGTAGGGGAGGTGAATGGAAGATGAGAAGGATAATTTTTTTTAGGGGCGGGGGAGGGTGTGCCACAGTTTGCAGGTTCCCCTACCAGGGACTGAACCTGCCTCCTCAGCAGTGAAAGTGCAGAGTCCTAACCACTGGACCACCAGGGAATTCCCAGGAAGATGAGAAGAAAGATATGCCATCTGGGTGATCATGGTAAAGTGGGTAGGGGCCTGGTGGGAGGAGGAGAAGGAGAGACAGAGGTCATACCCAGGTCATCTGTGGAGGGTCTTTAGAGTGGATAGGTAGATAAAATGGTAATTGATAGAGTGATGGTCATTTACTTTTGTAATACTAAAGGTTATGTGTGTGTGTGTGCGTGCTTTGTCGCGTCCAACTCTTTGCAACCCCACGGACTGTAGCCTGTCAGGTTCCTCTGACCACGGGATTTCCCAGGCAAGCACACTGGAGTGGGTTGCTGTTTCTCCCTCCAGTGTATCTTCCTGACTCAGGGATCTAACCCTTGTCTCTTGCATCTCCTGCGTTGGCAGGTGGATTCTTTGTCACTGTGACCCCTGGGAAGCCGAACTGAAAGTTAATAAACACCATTAAAAGTGAATGTTAAGGGCTTCCCTGGTGGTCCAGTGGTTGAAGGTTTGCCTGCCAATGCAGGGGACATGAATTTAATCTCTGGTCCAGGAAAATTCCACATGCCATGGGGCAACTAAGCCTGAGTGCCATAACTCCTCAGCCATTGCAGTTAGAGCCTGAGTTCTGCAAGAGAAGCTGCTGCAGTGCGAGGCCCACAGGCTGCAGCTAGAGAATAGCCTCTATTCGAAGCAACCAGAGAAAAGCTTGCATGCAGCAATGAATATCCAGTGCAGCCATAAATAAATACATAAGTAGAAAGTGAAAAAAGTGAATGTTAAAATTTATTTTAATGTAGATTTTAAATAATGGCGCAATCCTTATAATCAGTAATGTTAAGAAAATAAATCCTTTTCTTACCTCATCAGTAGAGAAACTGAAGTCATCTTTTAGCACTTCGGGATTACAAAATTTGTAGAGAAGGGTGTTTAAACATCGCCTGTCCCAGCTGTCAGTCACCCAGCCACCGTAAACCACCTCCCCAATCAGGTAGCGCAGTGTCTGCCAAGGAATACTGGACTGAGCACTCAGGAAATTTTCCAACACCTTTATGGCAACCTGTAGAAAATGCACTAGTTTTCATTATTTTAGCACACGTTTTCAGGTTGTTTTCATGGTTTAACATAGAATCAACAACTCAAACAGCTGCATATATTTTATCTTTAAAAATACGTGGAAAAAAAAGAATAAAAATATTAGGCTATATATTTTACTCATTGTTGTTGAACAAACTTTGAATTACTTAACTGATTAATATTGTTATTTTTTGAATAGACAAAACAAACACGTAGTATTGAATTCAGAGGGCTTCCCAGGTAGCACTAGTGGTAAAGAACCCGCCTGGCAAAGCAGGTAGACATTAAGAGATGCAGGCTCGATCCCTGGGTCAGGAAGATCCCCTAGAGGAGGGCATGGCAACCCACTCCAGCATTCTTACCTGGAGAATCCCTATGGACAGAGGAGCCTGGCAGGCTGTAATCCACAGGGTTGTACAGACACGACTGAAGCAACTAAGCATGCACAAGCACACACTGAATTCAGAAGATACAAAAGGATAAACAAAGGAATGTAAATTTTCTCCTACTGTCTAGCCTTCAGAGCCCCTGCCATGAGGCTATCATTGTTAACAATGTCTTGAGCTACGCTTACCGACACTTTGCGACCCCATGGACGGGCTTGCCAGGCTCCTCTGTCCATGGGATTCTCCAGGCAAGAATACTGGAGTGGGTAGCCATTCCCTTCTCTAGGGGGAATCAAACCCAGGTCGTCTGCATTGCAGGCAGATTCTTTATCATCTGAGCCACAAGGGAAGCCCCCTATGTAACTATATGCACATAAATTGATTTCATTCCTTCTTTTTCCCTCCTGACCTTCCCTCTTCTCTCTCTTCCTTTCTATCCTCCCTCAGTCCTTCACCTATCTTTCATCTCTCCTTCCCTCTCATCTTTTTTTTCTGTGTTCCTATCTTTATATACAACATCCTGCAACTGTCCAACCCACATATCTTGGCTACTGTTGTTCAATGGCTGCAACAATTCATATTTCCACTAACAGTTGCCACCGTTCTCTCATTCCTTCCACTGTTCTTTCATCCCTTCCTCTGCTAGGAGAGGTTGCCCTATGCAATTTTTTTGTACTTTGCTGTTAATTTGTAGTTCACTTGCTACTGGTTATTTTCAGAATCTTTTCTTATGTCTATTGGTCAAGATTTGATTTTCTGTACATTTAGCTATTTTTCCTTTGGATTGTCTTTTTCTTGTTAAAATGTGAGAGCTCTTTGTATGTTATAGACATTAACTCTGTAAGTTATTTGCATTGCAGGTATTATCCTAAATCTGTGATTTGTCTCTTGACTTTATTTTGTCGCCATTTTCCATATAGAAGTTTTTATAATCACACATGCCTATCTTTTCTTTTATGGTTCTGGGTTTCGAATTTTAGCTAAGTTATCCCTAACTCCACAATTGTACATATAATCTCCCAAATTTATTTTTAAAGATTTTTATTGTTCTACTGTGCTGCAATTCATCGGGTTGCAAAGAGTCAGACACGACTGAGCGACTGAACTGAACTGAACTGATACATTTAAAGTTTACTCCATTCTGAAATTTATATTTGTATACAGTATAAGATAAAGGGCCAAACCAATTTTCTCCCAGCTGGATGGCCAGAGTAACCAGTATCTTTTACTTAAAAAAAAAAAAAAAAAGCCCTCATTACTGAGTTAAAATATTTTCTATGTAAATATTAAAATTTCATATAAACTCAGATCTATTTCTGTATTCTCTATTATGTCTCACTGATTTGCTGTCTACTTCTGCCAAACAATATTGGATTTAGTATAGTGGATTTTTTAAAAATATGTTTTGATATCTGGTGAAGGGAGATTCTTGCAGTATTTTAATTTTTTGTATATTTCTAGTTTATTCTTCAGTGTGTCTTCTTCTATGTAAACTTTATCAATTCCAGAATCTTCCTAATAGGGTTCTAATTGGATTGACATTAAATGTGATACGTAATTTTGGAAGAATTGGTAGTTTATGATACGGGAAGTCTTCCTATTGAAGAGAGAAGGCAGGATTGAAAACAGAGATGTGGCAGCAGACTGCAAGAACTGTGTAACTTTGGAGAGTCTTTTAAGTGTTCTGAGCCTTCATTTCCTTATCTTTAAAATGAGGATAATTAGCATACTTACTTCATAAGGTTGTTGTGAGAATTAAATAATTCATATAAAGTAATCAGAACATTTTAAGCTCTCAGCAAATGTTATTCTTTTCTACTTCCTGATTTACAGTGTTCATTATTTAGGATGCATACAGCTTTTATTAAATTTGTTCCTGAATATTAAAAAAAATTTGTCACTACTCTGACTGTACTATGCTTCCATGTCTAGGTGTTTACTGCTGGGGAAAAGTTAGTGGCTTTTATATACTTATGTTTTTATTGAGCCACTTTATTGAATTCTCTCATTACTTCTAACAGGTCTTTTTTTTAAACTAGTCTCTCAGATTTCCTAGATACACAATTATATCATCAACAAAAGGTAGCTTTTTCCTCTTTTTTCTTGCTTCTCTTTTACAGCATTAATACGAATTATCTTATTGCATTTACTAGAACTTTTAAGGCAATGTTGAATGACAATGGTGATAAAAAGCATCCATGTCTGATTCCTGGTTTTCTTTGAAACAATTTCAGTGTTTGGCTATTTAGAATAATATTTGCTTTAGGTTTTTGGTAGTCTTTTTCATATTTAAGCTGTTGCTTTGAATCCTATAAGAGTTCTTTTTAGGAATGGTACCTGGGTTCATAACAAAGACTTTTCTATATCTATTGATCTGATCATTTAAACTGAGATTATAGATTTTCAAATACTGAGCCATTTTTACATTCTTGGAATAAACCCCACTTGAGCACAGTATATCATTCTTTGCTTCATTGCTGAAACCTATTAAGTTTAATATATAATTTTTATATGAAGTCCTAAGTGAAATTAGCCTATAGTACTTTTCCAGAAGGCAATGGCAAGCCACTCCAGTACTCTTGCCTAGAAAATCCCATGGATGGAGGAGCCTGGTAGGCTGCAGTCCATGCGGTTGCTACAAGTCAGACCCGACTGAGTGACTTCACTTTCACTTTTCACTTTCACACAATGGAGAAGGCCATGGCAACCCACTCCAGTGTTCTTGCCTGGAGAATCCCAGGGACGGGGGAGCCTGGTGGGCTGCCGTCTATGGGGTCGCACAGAGTCGGACACGACTGAAGTGACTCAGCAGCAGCAGCAGCAGCAGGTATTCATATTAAAATTATGTTGATTTCATAGAATGAATTGGGGAGATTGCCATCTTTTTCTAAGTTTTGGAATAGTTTAAATAATATTAATACATCTGTTTTTTAAAATTCAGAGTGAAATAAGTTGTAAAACCATTTCATTCTGGTATTATTTGCAATTTCTTATGGCCATTGGTCTAGTCAACATTTCCATTTCTTTTTTTTATTTTATTTTATTTTTTAACTTAATGATAATGTATTGGTTTTGCCATATATCAAAATGAGTCAATTTAGAAAGTTCATATTTTTCTGGGAAATCATTGGTTTCATCTAGATTTCCAAACTTTATTAGTCTCATCAAAAACCAATTTTACAATTTATTTTTCCTTTCTACATTTTGTGTTATTTCATTAATATTAAAAATTATATTTAATTTTTATTTTTTCTAATTTCTTAAGATGAATATTTATTTCTTGTACTCTTCTTTAATAATGAATATTTGAGTTAGTTTTTTTTTTCTGAGCATAGCTTTTGTCTCTCACATTATTTTTGATATGGTGGTGTTATTCGCTCAGTCGTGTCTGACTCTTTGCAACCCCATAGACTGTAGCCTGCAAGGCCCCTCTGTCCATAGAATTCTCCAGGCAAGAATACTGGAGTGGGTTGCCGTTTCCTTCTCCAGGGAATCTTCCTGACCCAGGGATTGAACCTGGGTCTCCTGCATTGCAAGCAGATTCTTTACCATCTGAGCCACCAGGGAAGCCCCCACATTTTTGGCTGTACCCCACAGCATATGGGATCTTATTTCCTGGGCCAGGGATCAAACCCTCACTCCCTGAATTGGAAGGCAGAGTCTTAACCACTGGACCACAAGGGAAGCACCATTTCTTTTTTTTTTTTTTTTTGGTATAAAGTAGTATAATTTCTATTATGTTTGAGATATTTTATGACTTTTCTTTAATATTCTCTTTATCTTCCCTTTTAATATTCTTATCTAGAGCTGTGTTTCTTATTTTACAACTTGTTAAGATTTCTTGGATCAAATGTTTATAGTTTATTAGATTATGACTGGAGAATGTGACCCATAAAATCATTAAATATTTTTCTTTGTGGCCATGTTTACGATTAAGTTTTCTAACAGTTCCTTAGCTGTATGAAAAAATATGAACTGTCTTTTGGAAAGATGTTAGGTTCTATCTACATCTGTTAATCAAGTTTGTCAATTGTACTATTTTCTATCTTATTTTTGCTTATTAGATCTAATTGTGAGTTTTTTTGAAATTTTCACAATAATCACATATGCATATACATTTATATAATGCATATGTACAGATACACGTGTCTATATAGACATACATGTATGTGTATATGTGCTGCTGCTGCTAAGTCGCTTCAGTTGTGTCCAACTCTGTGCGACCCCATAGACGGCAGCCCACCAGGCTCCCCCATCCCTGGGATCCTCCAGGCAAAAACACTGGAGTGGGTTGCCATTTCCTTCTCCAATGCATGAAAGTGAAAAGTGAAAGTGAAGTCGCTCAGTCGTGTCCAACTCCTAGCGACCCCATGGACTGCAGCCCACCAGGCTCCTCCATCCATGGGATTTTCCAGGCAAGAGTACTGGGGTGGGGTGCCATTGCCTTCAGTGTACCAGTTGTGATAAATAAAGACACCACATAATGAAATAGCTGAGAGCACAAACTCTGAAGCTAGACCACCTGTGACCGAGTCGAGCCTGTTCTGCTCACTCATTAGGCAAATTGCCAAACCTCTCTGAACTTCAACTGGAAACTAAGGATCATACTACCTTGTTTTTAGGAATGTTGTAAGATTTCAGTTAATTCATAAAGTACTTAAAACCATGTCTGAGAGAAAGCACTGTAAAAGTTAGATTTTCATGACTGCTATATCTTCATAAACTGTTTCTCTCTCTACTACTTGGTGCTTTTTCAGCTTAAAATCCATCTTGACTGATATTAATGTTACCATTCCTGTTTTTTGCTGTTTTTATTTTCTTGGTAGTTTCAAGCTTTTTCATTGATGTAAGGGTTTTTCATATAAACTCTGTAAAATTGAGTTTTGTTTTGTAACCCTGGTAATAATTTTGCTTCTTTAATGAAAGATTGCAATCCATTTACATTTAATGTAAAAACTGATATTCCCTTTGTATTACTTTACATTATTAGTTTACTTTGTTGTTTCTCTCCCTCCCTCATTTTAATAGGTTGATCAAATTGTTATTTATTTGCCTTTGATCTTCATTAATTTAAACATTATACCATTTCCATTACAGGTTACCTTTCCTTTCCTTGAATTCATATTAAAATAACATTCCTTTATTCAAATGAAGAGAAGTCAATTATTTTCCTACCAAAGTTTTCCATTTCCCTATTTTTTCCTCTGCATTCTCTAATGTTAAAGCTAGCAATAAGGTGAAACATTTAGAAAACTTATACTTCCTTCCTCTCGTCTTTTCTTTCCTCACATAAACTCTTTGGAAGTTTTTCACTCTCCTCCTTCACTCTTCATATACACGCTTCCCTCCACTCCAACTCCTAGGCTTTATTGAGATACCTTAGTATTCTTACTACAGTTTAGTACTCTATAAAGTTTAGTAAACTATAGTTTAGTACTCTTACTAAAACTCAGCTTAAAACTATTAAGGGAATTTTTCTTGTATGACTCTTCCTCTTAAATAATCTATATTTAGCACTTAGACTACTCACCCTCAATTGTTTATTATTATCTATTTAGATTTAATAATTTACTGTAAGTTTTAACAATATACTGTTCACCACAGTTTCAATTTCTTTTCATTTTCCTTTATTTTGGGGCTCTGTTCTGATATATTTGTACATAGGGTAGATCTTAAGCATTTTCCACAGATAGAGAACACGAGTTATGTATTATCTAAATCCTTGCATATATGCAAATATCTTTCTTTACTTTGACAGAGTGAATGATATTTTGGCTGGAAATAAGATTCTTGGCATGCAGTCTTAATCTCCCAGATTCTCTAGATGTTATTCCACTTTATTCTAGCTAGTGATGGTAGATGACAAGTGTCATCACTGTTCTTTTATAACTTGTCTTTGAAGCTTGGAGTTCAGGAATTTTCTAGCTTATGTCCAAATATGTCTTTATGACAACTCTGCCTGAATTAGGAAGGATTTTCAATCTGTAAACTCAAATCTTTCATCAGTTCAGAGACAATAAAACAGCTTTTTTCTTCTTTTTTTTTCTCTCTATTCAGTTTTCTCCTCAGGAATTCATATCATTTGAATATTTTTAGGTGTTTCCTTTAAATGCCTTCTTCATTTGTGCCTTATGATTTCCATCTTATTGTAACTTTCTTCCTATGCTCTGAGTTATTCCTTCTATTTGTTTTTTCTAGCCATTAACTCAAGTCCCAACCATGACCATTTTTTCCTTCATCTCCCTCTAACCATCTAACTCTTTTTTTAAGTTCAAGAATCACGGTGTGTGTATACAACTTCAATTAGTTGAGAGCACATGGAGCCTATGTACTAATTAACGCCTCTTTCCACATGTGTGTAAATGAATCATGCCGAAACACAGTGACACTGATCCTCTTTTAGGGATAATACATAATTGTTGGGGATCATAAATTGATCATATTTACAATCATAAATTGAGCTAATGACACAAATAAAAATTCAAAAATTTGAAAAAAAGGCAAAAGGACGACCATATATCTTTTCAATGTCATACTGGAACATTGTTTAACATGCTCACTCAAGGATTAGCAAATACTTCAGGAGTATCTGCTTTTGTTTTGATTTACTATTTCCTATTTCCACTTTACAACTCTGGACAAGTACAGGCTAACTTATAGGAAACTGTTGGCCCTGTATCTGTTTCTTTCTGATAATGATGCAAATGAAATTTTGTCTTGTAGAAATACAAATGGTTTCTGGCTCCTAAAGAAAATTACAACCCCAAGGTTACAATTTTATTGCCTGTATGGCATTTGGCAGTTTTATATCTAATTTGATAATCATATTTCATTATAATTGTTTAAATAATTCTAAATATTTCTGTTATCCTATACTTTTAAAAGGAGCCTGGTGGCACAGTGGTAAAGAGTTTGTCTGCAATGCAGGAGACATGCGGGTTTGATCCTTGGGTCAGCAAGATCCTCTGGAGAAGGAAATGGCAACCCATTCTAGTATGCTTGCCTGGAGAATTTCATGGACAGAGGAGCCTGGTGGGCCACAGTCCTTTTCCAACTTGCAAGAGTTGGACACGGCTTAGCAATTAGACAACAAATACTTTTAAAAATCAGTTTTACCATCCTGCTGATTCTTTTATCAATGAGTTAAAAATTCTTTGATATGTGCTCATGGAACAAAAAATCATGTGTGTAAAATGTGTATGTACTTTTGTATCCTTACGGGCTCTTATAATTTTCTGTTCTATTTCCTGTGTTCTTTCTCTCTTTGGCTACTGGATCTTGTTTGATATGTTATTTTTCTTGGTCTTGTCATTGTGGCTCAGGTCCAGACTTTGGGGAGCTTAAAGTGGTGGTAGTCCTACATGTGGTGGAAACTATATTGACGTTTAGTCCTATGGGCTGGCAGATAGCATCAGTCAGTTGTCAGTCCACTGAGGAAACTCTCCAAGTTGCCTGACAGGGAGCTGACTGGGCCTGAAACTCCTCCCCTAGTGGGAGGAGCTGAGTCCAAACTCAACTTCCCACTGAACCAGAAGTTTCCACGTAATGAGAGGGGCTGTACAGCAATCCAATTTCCCACAGTTTCAAGGTGCTAGCATTTGGCGTTTCTAGACAACTACTTGAATATCAGGTACCCAGACTCAGATATCCTGGCACGCAGGCAGTCTGTTTCTTTGCCACTGGGAAGAATGCTCTCACACTCGCCACATGAAAGGGGAGGACAAAGGAGGGGAAGGCTGCTTCTTTTGGAGAGCGGTGCCACCATGTACGGAGAAGGCAATGGCACCCCACTCCAGTACTCTTGCCTGGAAAATCCCATAGATGGAGGAGCCTGGTAGGCTGCAGTCCATGGGATCGCGAAGAGTCGGACAAGATTGAGTGACTTGACTTGCACTTTCATGCATTGGAGAAGGAAATGGCAACCCACTCCAGTGTTCTTGGCTAGAGAATCCCAGGGACAGGAGAGCCTGGTGGGCTGCCGTCTATGGGGTCGCACAGAGTCAGATACTACTGAAGTGACTTAGCAGCAGCAGCCACCATGTAACCAGCTGCTTCTGTTTAAGCAAGCCTCTCTGCCAAATGCCAAAAGGACAGCAGCAACCCGTAAATTCCAGCCTGAGCCAAGTAAAGCTGCTGCCTTTCACCCCACGCTCTTTGCATGACCCTGCCAACACCTGGCCCTCCGCAGTCCTACCATTTGTTTCCCTTGCAGATGGTTTAGTGTATATTAAACCATCTGTGTATATTTATACTGAAATAAATATATACTCTAAATATGTGTGCAGAAGTGAGATCACACTATACATGTTCTGTTATAACCCAATTTTGGCAATCAATCTTATAAATGTGACTATCTTCGTCTATATCAATAGTAACAGGAATTCTTTAAAGGCTTTCAAAATATATTATCAAATTGTCTTCTGGAAAGTTACTAACAATTAAATTAGCTGTATGAGATAGTGCCTGCTTCTCTACATTTTTGTTTGTTTATTTTAGCCACCGTGGTACTGAAAGGTGGTATCTTATTGTGGTTTTAATAAATATTCCCCTAATTGTTGTATTTGGCAGTGTTCTCCAGAGAAACTGAACCAAATAGGATGTATGGGGAATCAAGGCAGTGTATGGAGGTTCCCCAAAAAACTAAAAGGAGAGTTGCCATATGACCCAGAAATCCCATTCCTAGGCATATATCTCAACAAAACTATTATTTGAAAAAATATACACATCCCAACATTCATAGCAGTGCTATTTATAAATAGACAAGACATGGAAACAACCTAAATAGCCATTGACAGATGAATGGAGTATTACTCAGCCATAAAAAAGGAGGAAAAAAATGCCATTTGAAGCAACATGGATGGACCTAGAGATTATCATACTAAGCAAAGTAAGTTAGAAACACAAATACCATATGATCTCACTTATGTGTGGACTCTAGCTGCTGCTGCTGCTAAGTCGTGCCAGTCGTGTCAGACTCTGTGGGACCCCATAGACGGCAGCCTACCAGCTCCCCTGTCCCTGGGATTCTCCAGGCAAGAACACTGGAGTGGGTTGCCAGTGCCTTCTCCAGTGGAATCTAGACTATGACACAAATGAACAGACTCACAGAAACAAAGAACAGGCTTGTGGATGCCAAATAGGGGAAGCAGTAGAGAGCTGGATTGGGAGTTCAGAACTAGCAGATACAAACTATTATATATATAGAATGGATAAGCAATAAAGCCCTACTACATAGCTCAGGGAACTATATTCAATATCTGGTGATAAGCCACATGGGAGAGAATATGAAAAAGAGAATCACTGTGCCTATATACCAGAAACTAACACAACACTGTAAATTAAGAAAAATAGTTTGCAATATTAAACACAAATAAAGGGTTCTATATAAAGAATAGTGAAGACTCTTCAGCTAAAATTTCCCTCCTACAATGGGTCAATGTAATTTTTCTTGCTTTAAATGAATAAGTAGAAACAACAAACACTTTTGTGGTGATTTTTATGTGTCAGGCACTGTTTTAAGTGCTTTACAATTCATACTGTATTGACTAGTCTGTTCTTATTTTTCTTAAAAAAATTTTATTTTCTTATTTGGCTGTGACAGATCTTAGTTGCAGCATGTGGGATCTGGTTCCCTGACCAGGATTGAACCCCAGCCCCCTGCCTGGAAGTACAGAATTAAGCCACCGGACCACCAGGGAAGTCCCTAGTCTGCCTCTTACAATGCCCTTTGGCAGAGGTACTTTTTTGGCCGAGGAAACTAAGACCCAGAGAGGTTAGTAAGCTTGCCAAATAACTTGTAAATCCTGTACAGCTATAAGCAGAGGAGCTCTGATTTGATTCCTGAAAAGAGGGCTTCCAGGTCCCCGCTTTTAAATGTCAGCCCTCATCGCCTAGTTACAGAGTTTGTTACTTTAGTACCATGAAAAACATTTAGTATTTGTGTAGATACACTAGGCTTTTTTTATCTTATCACTACTTGCTGCTGCTAAGTCGCTTCAGTCGTGTCCGACTCTGTGTGACTCCATAGACGGCAGCCCACCAGGCTACCCTGTCCCTGGGATTCTCCAGGCAAGAACACTGGAGTGTGTTGCCATTTCCTTCTCCAATGGGTGAAAGTGAAAAGTGAAAGTGAAGTCGCTCAGTCATGTCTGACTCTTAGCGACCCCATGGACTACAGCCTACCAGGCTCCTCTGTCCATGGGATTTTCCAGGCAAGAGTACTGGAGTGGGGTGCCATTGCCTTCTCCATATCACTACTTATTTGGTGTTATATACAAAATACCAGACTTACCTCCAAGTCTGAAGAACTAAATGCATATGCAATATTCCAGCCCAATATTCCATAAATTTTTCTTTCATTGATCAGAGCATTGAAGAAACACAAGCTGAATAAAATTTTTTTCCACCATGGTCCATAGTCAGGTTTTTCAAATAACTCTTCTGTTATCTCTCCACTCCCACTGTATCCAAATGTCTGAAGTAAATTATTTTTCAGTCCCTGGGGATTTTCCACTGCAATCTTTAAAACAGATGTGAGTAAAAACAACTTGCGAGGACAGACACAGGCATTAGGACTGGTGGGGGGTGGGGGACTCTTACTTACATAGAGAACTAGCTAAGACTATATCTGATAACAGAACTTGCTAAGACTATAACTCTTTTTAAGATTCAGTACCAAATAAAAAATCTTGTGTTATTCTTGTCCCATTTGAAAACTTCTGTAAAGGGACTGTATCAGATTTCCAATTGTTCCAATTCGTACTTTAAAATGAGAAGTACAGCAATGTTATTAAAAGCACTCCTGTTTGCTCAGCAAGCCCAGCTTTTTAGAAAGTTGAAAGTGAAGAATTCCTATATTCTAAATGCTTGATGGAAGCTAAGTGGCTGTAACAGAATCAGGGCTGTATGGCCTCGGCAAGGCAGCAGAGAGAAGGGGCATCACATATAGTACACAGAGAACTTGTGGAACCAACAAAAGTATCTAATCATCAGTGATATGGAAAAAGAGGACAAATAACTTGGTGTGTTACTAAAGTGCTCTGTTTTCATTGAAAATTGATTGATTTCTTACCTAGGAAAATTGAAATGAGGAGGTACAGGAGGTGAAGTGGAAAGAGAATTACTTGGAGGGCTTTTTTTTAAAGAGCATGACTGTAAGTCTAAAACTGAAAGGTCTGAAAATGTTTCTTTGCTTGCACAGTTTTCATAGACATACACACATAGACATATATATGTGTATGTGTATTTCAATTATATGGATACGTATGTAGGATACGTATAAATATGTGTAGATAAGTACTATGATATATGTGTGTGTGTGTGTACATAAACATGAAATTTCTTTTAAAATTGAATTTATTTAATTAATTTTCACTGGAGTATAGTTAATTTACAAGGTTGTTTGTTTTCTGTACAGCAAAGTGAATCAGTTATATATACATATATTCACACTTTTTAAGATTCTTTTCCCATATAGGTCACCACAAAGCATTGAGTAGAGTTTCCTGTGGAACGTGAGATTTCTGAGTTAAGGATCAGACTGACTGATTTATTCACAGAGCACTTAAAATGTTCCTTGAAGTTTTACCTCTGTCGCCACCTTTCATATCCCCCTCTCCTGGATGAAGATAAAATGCTGTCTTGAGTCTCAGACAAAAAGCTGCAGATTTCTCCAATCCATGTCCCACCTTCTCCAGGAGTAGGGAAGCTGGGAAGTGCCTCAGTACTGTGGGCTTGGGTAAATACACCCAGGGATCAGGGAAGAGCTGGGGGTCAGTGTGACAGAGAGAAGTTTCTTTGTTTCCCAAGAGTAAACTTGATTTATTCTCAGGCTGGATTGGGACTCTATCAGGAAACTGCCCATCCACCCCATTTCCTCTGTCTTCACACTAATTGTTAAACTCGGAAGTGTGCATGTGTTTGCATATCTGGGCATGCGTTCTGCCTGTGCCATGGTCAGTCTTCTTTGTTATTAGGACTCCATCTTTTGGTCAACTGGACACTTGTTTAACAGAATTGATGCAACTCTTAGTATTTATTTAAACTTAATGGTGGATATGAGTAGAAGTCACAAATAATTTTTAAATAGGACTTTTTAGTCAATAGTTTCAACCTGCTTTTTGCCAGATCCTTTTCAGAGAATTAATAACAAATTGTGAAAGAGTTAGGGGGGACCAGAGACAGGAAAAAGCTAGAGAAGCAAAAGGCAAGGAAGGACCCAAATTCTTTACTCTCTCTTCTGGTTTATGGGAGTTGGAAGTTTAAGCATCCTTGTTTGAGAAAACAAACATTTAAACTGTCCAATCCCTTGAAAGCAGGGATCTTGTTTATACTTTTGCATCCTTCTGGTCCACAATGTTAGGCTGAGCACAGGAAAGATTTAGCATACTAGAATTAGCACTCTCTTCTTAATTCAGAATCATGAATACAAGATAATTTACATTCAAACGGTGCTTCAGAGTCAATACTAGTATCTCTTATACATTGCCCTTACCTTTAAACTCTTTTGAAGGATAGGAATTGGGAAAGAACTGTCTGATTTTGAGCTTAACCATAGCCTGAACTTAGGCTCTATTGTCACATCTGGACTATTAAATCTGTAAAAAGAAAACATTTATAAATATTTTAATGTGAAAAATTTTAATGAAATCAATATGTTCTAAGAATCATAGTTGTTTTAATGTTAAAATGGCCTTAGAAAATCACTTTAATAACTAACCATAAGAACTTCTATATGAAAAGGATTCCAAAATGGCGGTGGTTAAAAGACAAGGAAGGTCAAAGGAAGGTCTGAGGACCAGAGTGAAGACTTCAGGCAGAACAAACAGCACTCCTGGCTAAGCCCAATTTGCATGGGGGAGGCCCAGGTGGAGGAAAAAACATATAAAAGGAGGAGCCAAAGCGCTTTCTCACGGACTCTCTCTCCCGCGTGCGTGCGCTCTTTCTCTCTCTCTCTCTCTCTAAATAAAATACAGCTGTAACACTGATTTGCCTAAGAGGTATAACATGATTTGTCCAAGACCCTAGAGCTGTGACGCGCTGAGGGCTTTAATGTCCGTTGCTCCAAATCTTTGTTGTGACGAGACAAAGAACCGAGGAACATACACTCGCGTGACAGTAAGATCCATTAATTCCCATTTTGAAAAGGTAGTCTTCCCTCACTTAGGTACAAAAATGATCTAGGTTCATTGCAAAAAACTTGGAAAAAATGACAAATTAAGAACAAAATAAAAACCAGAGTTACATTGGTCAAATCTGGCACAACTGAACATCATAATAAACATTCACAGTAACAGATTATAATCCACTAAATAAAATAGAAATCCGTGAGTCCATGCTGATGTAAGTAAACAAATGAATAAATAAATAGGGAAGAGAAAATCTCCTAATAGTAGAATTTAATTTAAAATTTACAAGAAATTATGGCGTTAGAAAGTTACCATTTGGCAAATAGTCTACTAATTATGCACCTGAAAATTATCAATGGAAGTTAATAGTAGTAGGGAAAAGTTTGAGATGCGTCTCTACAGTTGGTAGATACCACTTTAATTAAATAATCAAAATGAGAAATGTCACCAGTAGTGGGAACAGTGTGGTATTTCAGGAATACCACAGAAGTGTTGTTGAATTTTTCTTTGTACATCAGTTACTTCTTGCTATGATGTACAAAGAAAGATTCAATAACACTTCTGTGGTATTCCTGCAATACTGTATAAAGTAACTCTAACCATGAGAAAATAGCAGACAAACCCAAACTGATGGACATTTTACCGAATGACTGGCTTGTACTTTTCAGAAAATGTCCAAGTTGTAGAAGACAAAAACATACTAAGGAACTATTCTAGAACAAAGGAGAATTAAGAGACATGACAATTGAATGCAGTGTGAAATCCTGAATTGGAATCTGGACCTAACATTTTTCTCCTTTTGCAATAAAAGATATTATTGGGATAACAGGCTAGATATGACTAAGTTCTATTGATTAGATAATCAGGTAAAGAATCTGCCTGCAATGCATGAGACCTAGGTTTGATCCCTGGGTCAAGAAGATCCCCTGGAGAAGGGAATGGCTACCCACTCCAGTATTCTTGCTTGGATAGTTTTATGGACAGAGGACCTCAAGAAGACTTGAGGTCCTCAGTCCATGGGGTAACAGAGAGTCAGACTCAACTGAGCGACTAACACAGACACAGACACACACTACAGTACTTGGAGGTCAAATGGCATTGTGTCTGCCTGGACACTGAACTTAACTTTCAAAGGATTTAAAAAATGTCATACACACATACACACATATGTACATACAAAGAAATGATAGGGTAAACGAGGAAAAGAGGTTAACAGTAGAGGAGAGTTTTTGGATCATTCTTGCATTGAAGGAGGAAACAGACAGAGCTGGACTCCATCTTAGGCCAGGCTGCGAACATTAGGCTACACGCATGGTACCCTCCCAATGGACTCTGAACTTTGTGCCTGGCGTCTATAGAAATGGCATACCAATGGAAAACCAGACCCCCCGGATAAAAGAGCCTCAGGACTTGTACTTGGACTCTCTGTTGCATAAAGAATATGCTAATTATCTCTGTAAGAGAACAAAGTGGTAAATTTCATTATGTTTACTGGGATATGACCACAGGCCTATTGATAAATATCCACTGTTTATCTAGTCTTTTGACACATGAATCATGGATTAACTTTGACTGTATCTCTCTTTTACCTTGTCTGGACTAGTTTCAAGGAATTTGGGGAGGTGGGTTTGAGCAAGTACACTTAGGATATATAAGGTTTTCACAAAAACTGGTCGGGGTCCTTGGCTAAGAGGAGACTCTGCCTTGGGCCCGCCGGTGTAATAAACTGCACTCCACTATCTGCATTGTCCTTCTGAGTGAGTTTGTTTCCTGGAACGTGTGGCTACAGCAGCATTTTTTCTGCAAGTCTGAAATTATTTTAATTTAAAAAACAAACCAAGGGACTTTCCTGGTGGTTCAGTGGCTAAGACTCCACACTCCCAACATAGGGGGCCCAGGTTCGATTCTTGTGGTTGGGGAACTAGATCCGGGATGCTGCAACTAAGAGTCCACATGCCAAAGTGAAGATCCCACATGCCCCAACTAAGACCCAGTGCAGCCAAAGTAAATAAATAAGTATTAAAAAAAACCCCAAAACAACAAAAGCAAAAATACACCAAACAAAACAGAGAAATAAAATCTGAACTTTGATGAAGTAAGTACTATATTTTTCATTTTTTTCCCTCTCTGATTCTCTATTTCATTTTTAAAATAAAAATATGATATATGCTATACATACATGTACTGTACAGGCTACAATTTTTAGCCTTCTATTTTTCCTCCTGGCAATATATTGTGAACATATTCCTTTAATTCCTAAATTTAAGAAAACTTTTTCACATTTTCCTCTCTCTGTGTGGGCTGCTAGGGTACTAGTAATAAATATTTAAAGGCTTGATTTGATAAAGAAGTATTAATTTCCCTTGATCATCCTCTGGTTATATCAGTATCAGTTCAGTCACTCAGTCATGTTGGACTTTTTCCAAGCCCATGGACTGCAGCATGCTAAGCTTCCCTGTCCATCACCAAGTCCTGGAGCTTGCTCAAACACATGTCTATAGAGATGGTGATACCATCCAATCATCTCATCTTCTGTCGTCCCCTTCTCCTCCTACCTTCGCTCTTTCCCAGCATCAGGATCTTTTCCCATGAGTCAGTTCTTCACACCAGGTGGCCAGAGTATTGGAGCTTCAGCA
Source organism: Bos javanicus (assembly GCF_032452875.1). Lineage (NCBI taxonomy): Eukaryota > Metazoa > Chordata > Mammalia > Artiodactyla > Bovidae > Bos > Bos javanicus. The sequence continues at coordinate 29,095,733 of NC_083883.1, read as the reverse complement.
TCAGTTCTTCCAATGAATATTCAGGACTGATTTCCTTTAGGATGGACTGGTTGGATCTCCTTGCAGTCCAAGGGACTCTCAAGAGTCTTCTCTAACATCACAGTTTGAAAGCATCAATTCTTTAGCACTCAGCCTTCCTTATAGTCCAACTCTCACATACATACATGACTACTGGAAAAACCATAGTTTTGACTACACAGAACTTTGTCAGCAAAGTGATGTCTCTGCTTTTTAATATGCTGTCTAGGTTGGTCATAGCTTTTCTTCCAAGGAGCAAGAGTCTCAATTTCATGGCTGCAGTCACCATTTGCAGAGATTTTGGAGCCCAGGAAAATAAAAGTCTGTCACTGTTTCCATTGTTTCTCCATCCATTTGCCATGAAGTGATGGGACTGGATGCCATGATCTTCGTTCTTGGAATGTTGTTTTAAGCCAGCTGTTTCACTTTCCTCTTTCACTTTCATCAAGAGGCTCTTTAGTTCCTCTTCTCTTTCTGCCAGAAAGGTGGTGTCATCTGCATATCTGAGGTTATTGATATTTCTCCCAGTAATCTTGATTCCAGCTTGTGCTTCATCCAGCCTGGCATTTCACATCATGGCCCAGGCATTCGAGAGTGACGAGGGCGTGTCTGACGGCGAGGGCGACAGGGTCACCCTCTTCAGCTTGGCCATTCAGCTGTCACCCAGCGGGCAGGCCAATGCCAAGACTCTGACTGTGATGCTGCAGGAGCAGCTGGACGCCATCAATGAAGAGATCCGGTGGGTGATTGCGAACTCAGCTCCCCAGAAACTCGGTTTCTCTGAGGAGCTGTCTTCTCCTAGGGACGTCTGAGTGTTCCACAGTAAGAAACCTGACCTCAGGTCTGCTTCAAGAATTTTCAGTTTTGAGATTGCCCTTGATTATAGAGCTCAGTCAGCAGGGGCATTCTGTCCACGGTGTGGTGTCAGCACTCTGTGGGGGGGCGTTGTGGGGTGACCCCCTCAGCTCTGAGCCACAAGGTGGGTGAGGTGCTGAGGCGGTGTCCCCTGCGGCCCGTGCACCCTCCTGTGTCTCTCAGAGCCCCCCACATTCTGGTGAAAAGCCACCTGGTGAAAGCTGGGGTTTTGGGGTTATTCTGCATATAAATTAAATAAGCAGGGTGACAGTATACAGCCTTGATGTATTTCTTTCCCTATTTGGAACCAGTCTGTTGTTCCACATCTGGTTCTAACTGTTGCTTCCTGACCTGCATACAGATTTCTCCAGAGGCAGGTCAGGTGGTCTGGTACTCCCGTCTCTTTCAGAATTTTCCTGTTTGTTGTGATCCACACAGTCAAAGGCTTTGGCATAGTCAATAGAGCAGACGTAGATGTTTTTCTGGAACTCTCTTGCTTTTTCAATGATCTAACAAATGTTGACAATTTGATCTCTGGTTCCTCTGCCTTTTCTAAATCTAGCTTGAATATCTGAAAGTTCTTGTTTCACGTACTGTTGAAACGTCACTTGGAGAATTTTGAGCGTTACTTTGCTAGCGTGTAAGATGAGTGCAATTGTGTAGTAGTTTGAACATTCTTTGGAATTGTCATTCTTTTGGATTGGAATGAAAACTGACCTTTTCCAGTCCTGTGGCCACTGATGAGTTTTCCAAATTTGCTGGCATATTGAGTGTAGCACTTTCACAGCATCATCTTTTAGGATTTGAAATAGCTCAACTGGAATTCCATTCCTCCATTAGCTTTTTTCATAGTGATGCTTCCTAAGGCCCACTTGACTTCGCATTCTAGGATATTTGGCTTTAGGTGAATGATCACACCATTGTGGTTATCTGGGTCAGTAAGATCTTTTTTGTATAGTTCTTCTATGTATATCTTCTTAATATTTTCTGCCTCTGCTAGGTCCATACCATTTCTGTCCTTTATTGTGCCCATCTTTGCAAGAAATATGCCCTTGATAGCTCTAATTTTCTTGAAGAGATCTCTAGTCTTTCTCATTCTTTTGTTTTCCTCTATTTCTTTGCATTGATCACTGAGGAAGAATTTCTTCTCTCTCCTTGGTATTCTTTGGAACTCTTTGGAACCCATTCAAATGGGTATATCTTTCCTTTTCTCCTTTGCCTTTTGCTTCTCTTCTTTTCTCAGCTATCTGTAAGGCCTCCTCAGGCAACTGGTTATATAGCATAGTTTTAATGATTGTCAATTACTCTTATTAAGCTTTTGAAACTGTTCTGAAGAACATTTTATTAATTAAAAAAATGATACAATACTGTCTGTCATTCTATTGCTCCTTTATGTCTTAATACACTTTTTGAATGCTGATACAATGACTGTCTGGTCCATGCTGTATCCTTAGTCTCTAGAATGATTTCTGGCAAATAGTAGGTTTCCTACAAATATTTTTTGAATTAATAATGAAAAATCTAGTAGAAATTATTGTGTCATATTTCAGAGTTTGCATCTGTTGAAATCATATAATTAAGTAATCTTCATCTTCTGATTCAAGTAATGAAACAAATGTGAAAAAGTGAAATTAGGAAATAGTTTTTAAACTGCTTAAAGAATAATAGTCTGAGAACAGAATGCATACTATTAGTAAAGGTTTTAGAAAGTTAAGCCAGACAGCTGCATTTTGGTTTCATAATTCCCTTGTGGATGCTCACAGCAGAAGAATAACGGCATGAAGAAGCAGAGACCCTCATTTAAAGGCACTTTTATCCTCTATGACCCACCTCCCAGAATATTGGAAATAAAAGCAAAAATAAACAAATGAGACCTAATTAAAATTAAAAGCTTCTGCACAACAAAAGAAACTATAAGCAAGGTGAAAAGACAGCCTTCAGAATGGGAGAAAATAATAGCAAATGAAGCAACTGACAAACAACTAATCTCAAAAATATACAAGCAACTCCCGCAGCTCAATTCCAGAAAAATAAATGACCCAATCAAAAAATGGGCCAAACAACTAAATAGACATTTCTCCAAAGAAGACATACAGATGGCTAACAAACATATGAAAAGATGCTCAACATCACTCATTATCAGAGAAATACAAATCAAAACCACTATGAGGTACCATTTCACACCAGTCAGAATGGCTGCGATCCAAAAGTCTACAAGCAATAAATGCTGGAGAGGGTGTGGAGAAAAGGCAACCCTCTTACACTGTTGGTGGGAATGCAAACTAGTACAGCCACTATGGAGAACAGTGTGGAGATTCCTTAAAAAACTGGAAATAGAACTGCCTTATGATCCAGCAATCCCACTGCTGGGCATACACACTGAGGAAACCAGAAGGGAAAGAGACATGTGTACCCCAATGTTCATCGAAGCACTGTTTATAATAGCCAGGACATGGAAGCAACCTAGATGTCCATCAGCAGATGAATGGATAAAGAAAGCAGTGGTACATATACACAATGGAGTATTACTCAGCCATTAAAAAGAATACATTTGAATCAGTTCTAATGAGGTGGATGAAACTGGAGCCTATTATACAGAGTGAAGTAAGCCAGAAAGAAAAACACCAATACAGTATACTAACACATATACATGGAATTTAGAAAGATGGTAATGACAACCCTGTATGCGAGACAGCAAAAGAGACACAGATGTATACAACAGTCTTTTGGACTCTGTGGGAGAGGGAGGGGGGGATGATTTGGGAGAATGGCATTAAAACATGTATAATATTATATAAGAAATGAATTGCCAGTCCAGGTTCAATGCAGGATACAGGAAGCTTGGGGCTGGTGCACTGGGATGACCTAGAGGGATGGTACGGGGAGGGAGGTGGGAGGGGGTTCAGGATGGGGAACACGTGTACACCCGTGGTGGATGCATGTTGATGTATGGCAAAACCAATACAACATTGTAAAGTAAAAAAAAATAATAATAAATTTTAAAAAATAAAAAAAAAAAAATAAAGGCACTTTTATACACAGTATTGGCCATACTCAGTAAAGCAGACAGAAACGCAAATCTGGTGAAAAAGCTATAGAATGCAATTTGTTAAAACATTACTAACTCAACACTTTGCTAATTCTTCAAGCAAAGTTAGAGCATTCTATTTCCAAATACTTTCACTGCAAAGAAGAAGGCTGAACCTATGGGAATTTTTGCTTGAGTCAGCAAGTACTTTGGGAGAAAACAGCCAACGGGTTGAACTAGAGTAAGTCAGAATAGGTACCAAATACAGCCTATAAAGAAAATTATCAAAAAAAAAAAAAAGAAAGAAAATTATCACTGAAATTATGGATGCTGTTCTCGTTGTTTCACTTGAGTCTAGCTCTTTGCACGCCTACAGACTGTAGTCTGCCAAGCTTCTCTGTCCACAGGATTCTCCAGGCAGGAATACTGGAGTGAGTTGCCATGTCCTCTTCTAGGGGATCTTCCTGACCCAGGGATCCAACCCATGACTCTTAATTCTCCTGCATTGGTGGGCAGGTTCTTTACCACTAGCACCACCTGGGAAATATGGATATGAGGTATTATATTCTGCTGTGTGGAAGCAATAGGATATTACAAACTATGCCACATGTACATTTCTATATACATGTGTATGTACAAGTGTATATCTATTGAGAGTTTGAGATGGGGAGAAAGAGAAACTGATAAACTGGATGGAAAGTAAAAATTAAAGAGGTCTTTTCTTCTAATAAAAAGTGATATATTCCTAGTGTAGCTTTCAAGTTCTTGGAGAAATAGAATCGTCATAAAATAGCCTACATTACCTCTGAGTGGCTTAACACTTTATTTTATCACTGTTTAAGCACAGTTGTACATTGCCATTTCCAGTTTTAGCTCATTGTTTTGATAATAATCTGATCTCTTATGTGTGCACGGGTGCTCAGTTGCTCGGTCACGTTTGACTTTTTGCCACCCAATGGACTGTAGCCCATCAGGCCCCTGTGAACATGGGATTTTCCAGGCAAGAATACTGGAGTGGGTTGCCTGCTCCAGGGGATCTTCCCGACTCAGGGATTGAACCCAAGGGTCCTGTAGTTCCTGCATTGGCTGGTGGATTCTTTACCACTGAGCCACCTGGGAAGCCCTTACAAATAAATGTAAAACTCTTACGATTCTACAATAGTGCAGAGCCTTGGCATAAATGATGCTGCAAGATGGCAGTTCTGGAGGAAGACCCATTGCTCTGTTTTGGTTAGGGCCTTAACAATGAGGGCTTCTGCTTTAGCTGCCTGGCCACGACCCAAAGAAATCATGGTCACATGATTGGTTGTTCCCATTAACTCTTGTGCAAATTTCAGGAGCGTATTGGTGAGGTCGATCCCTGTAAAACAACATGGAAAGATACATACTATTGTAAAGTCATTTAATCACCTCTTTAAAAATACATTCTAGCATTTATTAAGTGGCAGTGGGAAAAGGTGTACACATAATGGAAAAACTAGTCTTTTAAATCAGAAGGTAGAGCTCAAATTTTGGTTCTTCCATTTTCTTTTTTGCAAAATTAATTTTTATTGGAGTATAGTTGATTTACAATGCTGTGTTAGTTTCTGCTGTACATCAAAGTGAGTCATATATATATATATCTATATACACACACACATATATGTATATGCATATACATAGCCACTCTTTTTTAGATTCTATTCCCATTTAGGTCATTACAGAGTATTGAGTAGAGTTCCCTGTGCTACACAGTAGGTTCTTTATTAGTTATCTATTTTATTATATACAGTGTGCATATGTCAAACCCCATCTAATGGGGTGACAGATGGGGTGATACTATTTACTACAGCAGTAGTAGGTTTGTGGGTTGTTTACTCCAGCACTTACTTGTCCCTTCCTCCTCTATAGCTGAACCCTGGTGTTACTCCAAATGGCCATGTGCGCAGCTAAAATGCTTCATTTTTAGCCTTTCATGCAGCTAGGTATGAGCATCTTATGTTTTGTGAAAAAGCTTTGGCAGCAAAGTTTCTAAATGTTGTGCTATCTTCCATTCTGTACAGCAGAGTGAATTACTTATACATATATAGTATATAGCCACTCTTTTTTCCCATATAGGTCCCATATAGATAATTACAGAATACTGAGTAGAGTTTCCTGTGCTATACAGTAGGTTCTTTATTAGTTATCTGTTTTATTATATGTAGTGTGTATATGTCAAGCCATGTCTAACAGGGTGACAGATGTTTGGAACATAGATGTGATGGCCACAGCCCTAGGTGCCATGTCAGGCTAAGTTTTCAAGAAATAGACAGCACTGTTATGAGTGTGTCAGGCATATAGCCAGCTGCTTTACATGGAAAAGTTTCAGATGAGAAAGCCTCTACATGGGGGCACTTTGAACAAGGCTTTTCCTAATAGAATCAAAGTTTGAAAATGGTGAGTTCTAAAGACATGTTTGATTTGAAGATAATGGAAAGCAGAAAATAAATGAAGAAAGTATTTTCCTTAGGAGAAAATATTTTGCTTAGGGTCTGTAGAGCAAAGACAAGATAAAGAAAAAAATGCATTTGAAGTCTTGAAGCACACAAGCATACAATCAACAGAGATATTTCTGATAATTTTATAACATTTTTTCACAGGTCAATGGGAATTAAAATTGTTAATAAAGCAAGGGTAATCCCAAATTTCATATCAATAATATGTGTGTTTGGGAGGTATTTTCTGCATACAAAACTAGCCCTGATAAATTTTTCCATATTCATGAATCTGGGACAACTCATTTTTCTTTGTTCTTTTACATTTTTAGTCATTCTTTTTTTTTTTTTAAATGTGCTATTGCTTTATTTGCTTATTTTTTTTAAATTGAGATATAGTTGATGTACAATAATGATATAAATAACTTTTAGATGTATAATAGAGTGAGTCATAATTCTTAAAGGTTATAGTTCATTTATAGGTATCATAAAATACTGTTTGTACTCCCTCTGTTGTACAATATACCCTTGTAGCTTATTTATTTCACACATTGTGGTTTGTACCTCCCAACCGTCTACCCCAGCTTGGCCCTCCCCTCTTCATTATCTCCACTGGTATCCACTAGTTCGGTCTTTATATCTGTGAATCTGTTTGAAAGATTCATTCTTAATATAGTTTACAGTTTTAAGATATTTAGTGAAGTCACTCAGTCGTGTACAACTCTTTTGCGACCCCATGGACTGTAGCCTACCAGGTTCCTCCGTCCATGGGGTTTTCCAGGCAAGAGTACTGAAGTGGCTTGCCATTTCCTTTTCCAGGGGATCTTCCTGACCCAGGGACGGAACCCGGGTCTTCCACATTGCAGGCAGATGCTTTACCATCTGAGCCACCAGGGAAGCCCAATTCTTTAAGATATTTAAGAATAGGACAATTTCCCCACATATTTAAGAATAGGGAAATATTTTAAACACAGAACACCCTGACACAGAACCTACTTCTCTACATCTTTTGAAAAACATCATCATGTCATCTTAACTGTCCACAAGTAGCTTACCATGGGAGTGAATAAGTATCAGTGGAGTCCTGGCATTGGATTCTTCATATGATTCCTTCAAACTGGTTCCAGTGCTGTGAATATATTCATTTCCTATTTTTTCAGTTATAAACCTTTCCACAGAATTCTTTAAACATTCTGGTCTAAGAATTTTTATCTAAGAAAGAAACCATGATAGATAAGTAACTTTAAAAACTACCCAAGGGAATATCCCCTGTGGTAAGAGGAAACACACTAAGAAGTATTCAGTATTTAGGTTGCCCTTCAAAAGTTTTGTGGTGTTCCTTGTGTTGGGAAAATTTGAGGGGAGTCTATGTGTGGTGGGAAAGCTCCCACCACTGCTCTTGACCATCCTATGGTCCTTCCTAGATGCCAGGGCTATCTGGTGCCTCTATCTTTCACACACTGCGATCTTACTTTGTACGTGCAAATCCAAGTTAGGGTCCCTGACTCTGCAAAAAGAGACCTTGTGCCTGGGTTTTTTTCCTCCTCTGCTGTACATATCTAGAGCAAGAAAAAACCCCACGGTATTAGAGGATGAAAATCCAGGATAGCATAGTTGGAAAAGTACCGACTCTTCCATTAATAAAATGAAAATCAATAGCACAATATTTATGTGTTTAAACAAACTGAGAACACATCTGCAGAGAAGTTTAGAGGGACTAAAAGGTTTTGCAAACAGTATACAGGTGGTAAATAGAAATTCATCTGTTGGAAGTCATTGCAAATTTCAGACATTTTCCATGAAAACTGCTTTAAACTAATCACTTATGTGCTATTTCTTTACAGAATGATCATACATTCTGTGCTTAGCATTTTCAGAGACTCCATCATTTAAGGCAAAATTAAAACTGTATGTGTCTGTCAGTCTGTGTGGAGGTACTAGATTGAACCATGGGTCATCGTCAAAAACCATCAACTATTGGCAAGTTCACATATTTAAAAGAAACCTAATATAAACTCATTATGTTGAGTTTGCTCTTTTCTGTATCCTTTGGAAAAATTAATCTCAAATTTTTAATTGATTGCAACATATGTATTTTTAAACATGAAAATTGGCAGCACACATAGAATCTGGGGTCTAACAGCAGAGTCCCCCCAGTATTTCCAGTTACGAAAGTGTGAGAATCAACCGAGTGAAACACCATTAGGGGTGGTCCATCACTGCTAAGAATCTGTCTCCCCAACGTGATTGTCACCTTTTGTCACCATCATGCTGCTGGTTCCTTCTCTATTTTATTAATCAAGCAAACATTTATTAAATTTCTCCACTTATGTAATTTTTAACCCCAAGAAATTGGAGGGGGGGGGTAGTGGGACAGAAAGAAAAGTTTGAAGAAATGGGTTCCATTGAAATAAATTTTATTAGCTCTTTTCTAAGAAGCTACATATAGTTCTGAAAAATTTCCCCATGTCCGTATCTCCTCATTGTCATCTTTCCCCCTCTTTTCTGTCCAATGGATTATATAAATGGAAGGAACTGAATAAACTGGACAAAGTCCTTGCCCCTGTGGAGCTCCATGATATCCTTTAACTAGGCTGAGTCTTCTCCCTAGTATATTCTAAATCTCATAAGTGGCAGTCTCAATTTCTGACTCTTACAGGTCAGACCCAGTTCCAAATATTTAAACTCAATTTCCCTATACATACACTTAACATTTTATCAGACCATGTCTTCTGACCCGGAGTTTGGTAAATAGGATGACTATACTCATAAAGTTGCTAGTGACAAACTAAAACCACTTGGAGCTTAATGGGGGAGAGTAATGCAGCATGGGTTTTAAAATCTAGTTCATTTTGTTGTTAAGGTAATACACACTTGTTACATGAAATTCAAATAATACTTGCTATATAACTTGTTACATAAAATTTTTTAAAAAGTATAAATTGAAATATGAAGACCCTATTTCCTAGATAACCACTATTTGTTTCTTGTTGTTCTTTATATTTTCTACATACACATGAATATCTCTCTAACCTGTTCATTTTTCCCCACAAATGGAGTTTTTACTATACAGACTGTTAAGTAGTCTGCATTTTTCAGTTACTATAGCTTAAATACATCTTAATGTCATAATTGCATCAATAATCCACATACAGAGTAGAGGAATAAAGTTGTCAGGTGGATAACATAAACTGGAGAAGTGGGTTGGGCTGAAGAAAAATAATTCTCCTGTATAATAAAAAGTTATGCAAATATGATGTTAAATGGCAAATAGCATTCAACTTCAGTGTCGGGAAATAATTGGGAGCAGTGAAGACTATGATACACTGCTCCAAAAGGGCAGAGAGTATTGCTATGGATGATTGTGGGCCACGTATTAGCTGATCTTCTAATTTTTTAATAAATGCTGGAAATCTGGATTTTTATGTCAAATTTCTCAATTTGAAAATTTTGGCTCAAAAGAAGAAAAACCAAACCCAAACAAAAATAAAAACACACAAAAAAATGTATATACCGATGTTCCAGCAGCATTACTTGCAACAGCCAAAAGGTGGAAACAACCCAAGTGTTCATGGACAGATGAATAGATAAATAAAATGTGGCATATGGATACAATGCAATAGTATTCAGCTTTGAAAAAATTCTGACACATGCTACAACATGGATGAAACTTGAAGACATTAAATGAAATAAGTCAGACACAAAAAGATAAATGTTGCATGATTCTACTTATATGAAGTATCTATAATAGGCATACTGTTCATGGGGTTCTTGCTGCAAGAATACTAGAGTGGTTTGCCATTCCTTTCTCCAGTGGACTATGTTTTGTCAGAACTCTTCACTATGACCTGTCTGTCTTGGGTGGCCCTGCAAGGCATGGCTCATAATTTCATAGAGTTATGCAAGCCCCTTTGCCATGGCAAGACTGTGATCCAGGTCAGTATTCATTCCAATCCCAAAGAAAGGCAGTGCCAAAGAATGTTCAAACTACTGTACAAGTGAACTAATTTTACATGTTAGTAAGGTTATGCTCAAAATCCTTCAAACTGGGCTTCGACTGAGAAATTCCAGATGTACAAGGTGGATTTAGAAAAGGCAGAGAAACCAGAGATCAAATTGCCAACATTTGCTGGATCATAGAGAAAGCAAGGGGATTCCAGAAAAACATCTACTGCTTCATTGACTACATTAAAGCCTTTGACTGTGTGGATCACAAAAAACTGGAAAATTCTTAAAGAGATGGGAATACCAGGCCACCTTATCTTCCTCCAGAGAACCTGTTTTCAGGTCAAGAAGCAACAGTTAGAACTGGACATGGAACAACAGACTGATTCAAAACTGGGAAAAGAGTAGGTCAAGGCTGTATATTGTCACCATGCTTATTTAACTTCCATGCAGAGTACATCATGTGAAAGCCAGGCAGGATGAATCACAAGCTGGAATCAAGATTTCTGTGAGAAATACCAACAACCTAAGATATGCAGATGATGCAACTCTAATGGCAGAAAGTGAAGAGGAACTAAAGAGCTTCTTGATGAAGGTAAAAGAGGAGAGTGAAAAAGCTGGCTTAAAACTCATCATTCAAAAACTAAGATAATGGGCATCCGGTCCTATCACTTCATGGCAAATAGAAAGGGAAAAAGTGGATGAAGTGACAGATTTTCTTTCCTTGGGCTCCAAAATCACTGTAGACAGTGACTGCAGCCATGAAATTAAAAAATGTTTGCTCCTTGTAAGAAAAGCTATGGCAAACCTAGACAGCGTATTAAAAAGCAGAGACATTACTTTGCCAACAAAGGTCTATATAGTCAATGCTATGGTTTTCTGGTAGTCATGTACAGATGTGAGAGTGGAACCATAAAGACAGCTAAGTGCCGAAAATCGATGTTTTGGAATTGTGATGCTGGAGAAGACTCTTGAGAGTCCCTTGGACTGCAAGGAGATCAAACCAGTCAATCCTAAAGGAAATCAACCCTGACTATTTATTGGCAGGACTGACAGTGAAGCTCCAATACTTTGGTCACCTGATGTGAAGAGCCAACTCAGTGGAAAAGACCTTGATGTTGGAAAAGATAGAAGGCAAAATGAGAAGGAGGTGGCAGAGAGTGAGATGGTTAGATAGCATCACTGACTCAATGGGCATGAATTTAAGCAAACTTGGGGAGATAGTGAAGGACAGGAAGCTGGTGTGCTGAAGTTTGTGGGGTTTTAAAGAGTTGGTCACGCCTTAATGACTGAACAAAAATTACAACAGAATAGGCAAGTTCAGAGGGACAGAAAGTAGAATGCTGGCTGCCATGGTCTAATGGGAGGAAATAATGGGGAATTTTTTGGTACAGTGTTTGGGATGATAAAAATTTCTAAAAGTGGCTAGTGGTGAGTTTTCACAATCCTGTAAATGTACTTACTGCCACGGAATTTTATATTTAAATAAACTTAAGAGGAATTATTATCAGGAGTAAATGAAATAATGAATGTATGCTATGCCACAATAAAAAGTTGGAAAGAAAACAACTCACTTTAAGATATAAGGACATAGAATATTTTAAAATAGTCTCTGCTATTTTGGTTATCTTTATTGGAGATTTTGAAATTTTATAAGAAAGATCTCCAAAGACTCAAATTCAATTGGTTAGTGATAAATTGTACTTGAAGTATTGAGAAAACGAAATCACAGCCCCGATAAAAATGTCTGTAAGTCAGGTGCAATCTTTTTCTGCAACACCATGAGTAAATTTTAAAGTGATGTAAAAATAAAATTTAACGCAGAAACCAAAAGAAAGATGATTCGCTGTTAAGGCTGGCATTTTCAGGAAGTTAGAGAAAAAGGGAAATAAGAGGAAGGATTTCCTCCTCCCTAAACTAGAGGCTGGAGAAGGCAATGGCACCCCACTCCAGTACTCTTGTCTGGAAAATCCATGGACGGAGGAGCCTGGTAGGCTGCAGTCCATAGAATCGACACGACTGAGTGACTTGACTTTCACTTTTCACTTTCATGCACTGGAGAAGGAAATGGCAACCCACTCCAGGGTTCTTGCCTGGAGAATCCCAGGGACAGGGCGGCGGGGCGGGGGGGCCTGGTGGGCTGCCCTCTATGGGGTCGAACAAAGTCGACACGACTGAAGCAACTTAGCAGCAACAGCAGCAAACTAGAGGCTAAATGTGAAAATTAAAGATTGTTTGATGTGATAAGGGCAAATTTAGAAAAATCTACTTTATTTTTTTAATTTTTTTTAAGACTTTGAGGTTTTATTTATATCTCATTTCTGAATGCTTTTGATACCTACATTAAATACACAGATTACTCATCAGTGAGAAAAATCTACTTTAAAGAATCTACTTTGGCAAGTATAACATGGTGTTACTGGTAAAAGCACAGATTTCAGGGTCAAATTGTCTGAGTTTCAGTCCTGGCTCAATTAGGCATTCCATAAAAAGGGGAAATGATAATGTCTACCCCCAAGATGATTATGAAGATTAAATGAGATAATTTATGAAAACTGCGGAGTACATGCTAAGCTTTACTTACTTTAAAGGGCTCACAAATGACACCTATTCACATCGCTAACCTGCCAACCTCACAGCCAGATTCTGAGGCATTGACTAATAGAGGAATCAGGGAAAATACCACCTTTATTATCAATACAGGCCAAGGTGGTGGATATGGTTTAGGTGGGTGTACTTCCTGATACTAAACCGTAGAATTCGGCAGACTTTTCTGTCTCAAGCAGTGCTGGGCAGTCTTTGACTTTTCCGTAAAAATCCCTGGTACGTTCTTGTACAATTTATGGCATTGAGAAGCAGAGCAGAAATTATGCATTTTGCAGGAAGGCTAATCCCCAAAGGGACAGGGGAGAAGGGCTAAGCCATGCACAGTGATTTCATCTCTCAGATTACCTGTGTGACAAGTCCTTTCTCCTTTCTAGGGAGGAATGAATAAGGGTGCAGAAAGATGCTAAGAATGTTATTCTAATTGAACTCCCATCACATAAAAGCACATTAAAATGGAATGTAAGTGCTTTCCCCTAGTAGTAATGTTCATTAAATGTTAGACTGCAAAATCTATATATATTTTGCTCATAAAAGTTTAAAATTTAAATAGTTTAAATTACTGATAAGGTGCTCAAAACATTTAGAACATCAATATTTTCTCATAGCACATCTTACCAAAATAAGTCTTTGAAATGGAGTGAGTTTCTCCCAGGGAAAATTTATAGAACTGTATATTTCTTCATTTTCATTAAAAACTTGAGCTAGATAAAATTTAGAGAAACTGAGATTAACAATAAAATACTTTGGATCACCAAAAGGTAATACAATGATTTTTTTTTTCACTATAAAATTGTGAGGTTTTGTTTAAAACACTGCTAACTTCTTTTAAAGTGAGATTTCTGTGAGATTTCAGGCATCTCTAACTATCTTTAATATTGTAAAAGAGGTATATCTTAAGGTAGATTTAACTTTCAACTTGTCTCTGGTGAAATGGTTGAAGAATGAGAACTAGAAAAGATGATGGATGACAGAAGGAAAAGAAATTAGAAGCAAAGGCCAGAGCCAATATTTTACGACCTGATCCTGAATATATACTCTTTATAAATTGATAACTAGAGGTTAGAGACTTCTGTTCATATAATAGAATATAAACTAATAACTAATAAATATAAACAATAAACTCTAGAGGCTAGAGATTTCTGTTCAGAATCTACCTATAACGGATACAAGAAATGAGGATCAAATGGAAATGCAATGATTTTCAAGTTTTTGAAAAACTGAATATTATAAAAATGTATTTAAAAACTTTGACCCCTCTTACCTTTGATAGAGAGTCACACTTACCCTTGATACAGTCACCACAGGATCACACTTTCTTGCAAGGTGGGAAAAATTTTAGTTTTCATTTCCATCTATTCCATATACAGCTATCATTTCTTTTTTTTAATTTATTTATTTTAATTAGAGGCTAATTACATGTTTCAATGCCATTTCCCCAAATCATCCCCCCTCCCTCTCCCACAGAGTCCAAAAGACTGTTCTATACATCTGTGTCTCTTTTGTACAGCTATCATTTCTACCAATCTTTTATTTCTACATTATTTCCTCAAAGTCTAACTTTAAATACAACTTAGATAAGAGAAATAGCTTTTTAAAATAGATAAGATATATTCTGTTGATCTTAAAAAGTCCACAATACATGAACATCTAGTTAAAAATGGATAAACTTGGGGTTACTTGCAAAGTAAAAGATCTTCACTTAACAAAAAGTCAGTAAAGAGTGCCTTTAAATGAAAGATATCGACTCTTATCTTACAGCATAATAAACAATGAATCCAAGATAGATTAGTGCAAAATGCAACAAAATAAAACAATAATGAACCCGAGAGAAAACTTTAAGGGAAGAAGAAAACCTCTTAATCAGAACTGGAAATTAAAAAATTATAAAAGAAAATACAGACATAATTAACTATAACAAACATTTAAACATTTTTATGTTATAGATATTACAGACAAATCCAATAAGCAATGACAGATTTTGAAAAATATTTGAATGAGCTGTTTAATATTTTTAATAAGACAAAAATTAATACCATGTTATGCTAATTAATTATAAGTAAATAATTTTATTATTGTATAACTGTACTCATTTCACATGCTAGCAAGGTAATGCTCAAAATCCTTCAAGTTAGGCTTCAACACTACATGAACTGAGAACTTCCAGACGTACAAGCTGGATTTAGAAAAGGCAGAGGAACCAGAGATCATGTTGCCAACATTCACTGGATCATAGAAAAAGCAAGGGGATTCCAGAAAAACATCTACTCTTTCATTGACTACACTAAAGCCTTTGATTGTGTGGATCACAACAAACTGTGGAAAATTCTTCAAGAGATGGGAATACCAGACCATCTTAATTGCCTCCTGAGAAATCTGTATGCAGGTCAAGAAACAACAGTTAGAACCGGACATGGAACAACTGACTGGTTCAAAATTCAGAAAGGAGGACTACAAGACTGTGTAGTGTCACCGTGCTCAATTAACTTTTATGCAGAGTACATCATGCGAAATGTCGGGCTGGATGAATCACAAGTTGGAATCAAGATTGCCAGAAGAAAGATGAACAACCTCAAATATGTACCACTCTAATGGCAGAAAGTGAAGAGGAAATAAAGAGCCTCTTGACGAGGATAAAAGAGAGTGAAAAAGCTGGCTTAAAACTCAACATTTAAAAAATTAAGATCACGGCATCCAGTCCCATCACTTCATGGCAAATCAAAGGGAAAAAAGTGGAAACAGTGATAGATTTTATTTTCTTGGGCTCCAAAATCACTATGGACAGTGACTATAGCCATGAAATTAAAAGACGCTTGCTCCTTGTAAGAAAAGCTATGACAAACCTAGACAGCGTATTAAAAAGCAGGGACATCACTTTGTCCACAAATGTCTGTATTGTCAAAGCTATGGTTTTCCCAGGAGTCATATACAGGTGTGAGAGCTGGATCATAAAGAAGGCTGGGTGCCAAAGAACTGATGCTTTCAAACTGTGGTGCTGGAGAAGACTCTTGAGAATCCCTTGGACTGTAAGATCAAACCAGTCAATCCTAAAGGAAATCAACCCAGATTGGAAAGACTGATGCTGAAGCTGAAACTCTAATATTTTGGTCAGCTGATATGAAGAGCTGACTCATTGCAAAAGATCCTAAAACTGGGAAAGATTGAGAGCAGGAGGAGGAGGAGGCGTCAGAAGATGAGATGGTTGGATGGCATCACCGACTCAATGGTCATGAGTTTGAGTAAGCTCCCACTCCAATGTTCTTGCCTGGAAAATCCCAGGGATGTGGGAGCCTTGTGGGCTGCCATCTATGGGGTTGCACAGAGTTGAACATGACCAAAGAGACTTAGCAGCAGCAGCAGCAGCCAGGATATAGTGAAGGACAGGGAAGCCTGGTGTGCTGCAGTCCACAGGGTCGCAATGATTTGGATACAACTGACCCACCGAACAACAACATTATACTAATAGGATTCTTAACAAATGGACAAAAAAAAGATCAACAATGGAGTAGAAAATGGGCAAAGTAAGCAAATTCAAATGGTCAGCAAACATCTGAAAAAATACTTAAACTTGATATATAAATTTAAAGACTTTAAACTTTTCAGATTGGTAAAAGTGAAAAAGAACCAATACTCTTCTTTGAAAAGGAGCACTCATATATTGCTGGTGGAAATGTAAGTTATCACAGACTTTCAAGGAAGGCAACTTGGAAGCGACTATTAATATAAAAACTATACTTTTGACCCAACAATTCCATTTCTGGCTATCCCAGAGAAATAAAAGTAAAGGAAATATATCTAAGGCTGATCATGTTTTGCATAACATAATTGTATTTTGTGGCAAAAATCTGGAAGCAAAGCAAAATGGAGGAAAATGTGGAATGAGAATTACATTAAATAACAAGTGCTTATTACATAGTTACATTCCTCCCTTTAGTTTTTTCATGATATTGAACTACATTGATAACTTGATAATCTATATACACATATGTAATGAAGTTAGATTAAGACACTGAATACTTTACCTATCTCTGGTGATTTTTCACTTTCCTCCAAGGAACCATTTTCTGAAGAGAAAGCTGTGCTCATCAGCAAATATACAGCCTTACTGTTTTTAAAAGCATTCCATTGTGACACATTTGATAACAGGGATTTACATAGAAGAGAAAAAGGCTCTAGTTCATTGCTGATATAAAAACACTGCTTCCACCTGGAATCTGACACCCACTGAAGATGCTGATTTTTACAGGTTTCATATATGCCTAACAAAAAAAGGAAAAGTGATCACATAAGAAGAGATGTATCCTTTACCTTTAGTTACTCATTAGAAAGTACATACTTAATAAATATTTTTTGTTGAGGAAAAAGCCATCTTATATAAAAACTAATTACATAAAATGTAATTTTTCAATTATGATAAACCACATAACACCAAATTTACTACCTTAACCATTTTAAGTGTACAATTCCGTAGTGTTAACTATAATTCATGTTGTGGTGAAACAGATCTCCAAAACTTCCTGCAAGTCTGAAGCTCTGTACCCATTTTCCCATTTCCTTTTCCCACTTCCCCACCTCCTAGCTCCTGGTAATCCTTTTCCCATTTCCCCACCTCCTGGCTCCTGGTAATCCTTTTCCCATTTCCCCACCTCCTAGCTCCTGGTAACCACCCATTCTTTTGTTTCTATGGATTTGACTTCTTTATGTACTTTATGTAAGTGGAATCATACAGTATTTGTCTTTTGGTGACTTGCTTATTTTGCTTAGCATAATGTCAAGTTTCAGCCATGTTGTACTATGTGATAGGATTTCCGTTTTTTGACTGAATAATACTCCATTTTACGTATATACTACATTTTCTTTATCCAGTCACCAGTGTACACCTGGGTTGCTTCTACCTATTGGATATTGTGAATAGCGCTGCTATGAACACTATATGCAAATATCTCTCTGAGACCCTGCTTTCAATTCTTTTAGATACATAACCAGACATAGGATTAATGGATCATATGATAATTCTATTCTCAGGTTTTTTTTTGAAGAAACTCTGTACTGCTCTGTACTGTTTTCTAGCTTCTCTGGTGGCTCAGATGGTAAAGCGTCTGCCTGCAATGTGGGAGACCCGGGTTCCGTCCCTGGGTCAGGAAGATCCCCTGGAGAAGGAAATGGCAATCCACTCCAGCATTCTTGCCTGGAAAATCCCATGGATGGAGGAGCCTGATAGGCTACAGTCTATGGGGTCACACAGAGTCGGACACGACTGAGTGACTTCACTTGTACTGTTTTCTATGTTCCAAATATGCACCATTTTACAATCCCACCAACAGGTTTCCATTTTCCCTACATTCTTGCCAGAACTTATTTTCTCTTTTTAAAAAGAAATGGATGTGAGATGATATCTTTTTGTAGATTTGCTTTGCATTTTCCTATGATTAGTGTTGTTGAGCATCTTTTCATATGTTTGTTGTCCATTTGTATTTAATCTTTGGACAAATGTTTATTCAAGTATTTAAAAATTGGGTTATTTGATTTTTTTGTTGTTGAGCTGTAGGAGTTCTTTATATATTCCATGTAAATATAAACTCCTTATCAGACATAGGGTTTGAAATATTTTCTTCTATTTCTTAGATTGCCTTTTCACTCTGTTGACTGTGTCCTTTGATGAACAAAAGTTTTAAATTTTGATATAAATTTGGTATGTAATAATTTTGATATACATTAATTTGATATAATTTTGATTTGTCTATTTTTGTTTTTGTTGCCTGTGTTTCAGTGTTAAATCCAAAAAATCATTGCCAAGTCCAATGTTAGAAAGATTTTTCCCCTAAGCTTTCTAGGAATTTTATAGTTTTAGTTTTTATGTTTAGGTCCTAAATCCATTTTGAGTTGATTTTTATACTTGATATGAGTTCAATTTCATTCCTTTGCATATGAATGCTCAGTTTTGCCAACACCAATTTTTTTCCTTCAGTTCAGTTCACTCACTCAGTCCTGTCCTACTCTTTGCAACCCCATGGACTGCAGCATGCCAGGCTTCCCTGTCCATCACCAACTCCCGGAGTTTACCCAAACTCATGTTCATTGAGTCAGTGATGCCATCCAACCATCTCATCCTCTGTTGTCCCCTTCTCCTGCCCTCAATCTTTCCCAGCATCAGGGTCTTTTCAAATGAGTTAGCTCTTTGCATCAGGTGGCCAAAGTATTGGAGTTTCAGCTTCATCATCAGTCCTTCCAATGAACACCCAGGACTGATCTCCTTTAGAATGGACTGGTTGGCTCTCCTTGCAATCCAAATGACTCTCAAGAGTCTTCTCTAACACCACAGTTCAAAAGCATCAATTCTTTGGCACTCAGCTTTCTTTATAGTCCAACTCTCACATCCATACATGAATATTGGAAAAACCATAGCCTTGACTAGATGGACATTTGTTGGCAAAGTAATGTCTCTGCTTTTTAATATGCTGTCTAGATTGGTCATAACTTTTCTCCCAAGAAGTAAGTGTCTTTTAATTTCAAGGCTGCAGTCACCATCTGCAGAGATTTTGGAGCCCCCAAAAATAAAGTCTGACACTGTTTCCAAATCTATTTGCCATGAAGTGATGGGACCAGATGCCATGATCTTAGTTTTCTGAATGTTGAGCTTTAAGCCAACTTTTTCACTCTCCTCTTTCACTTTGATCAAGAGGCTCTTTAGTTCTTCTTTACTTTCTGCCATAAGGGTGGTGTCATCTGCATATCTGAAGTTATTGATATTTCTCCCGGCAATCTTGATTCCAGCTTGTGCTTCTTCCAGCCCAGAGTTTCTCATGATGTATTCTGCATATAAGTTAAATAAGCAGGGTGACAATATACAGCCCTAATGTACTCCTTTCCCTATTTGGAACCAGTCTGTTGTTCCATGTCCAGTTCTAACTGTTGCTTCCTCACCTGCAAACAGATCTCTCAAGGGGCAGGTCAGGTGCTCCGGTATTCCCATCTCTTGAAGAATTTTCCACAGTTGATTGTGATCCACATAGTCAAAGGCTTTGGCATAGTCAACAAAGCAGAAATAGGTGTTTTTCCGGAACTCTCTTGCTTTTTCGATGATCCAGCAGATGTTGGCAATTTGATCTCTGGTTCCTCTGCCTTTTCTAAAACCAGCTTGAACATCAGGAAGTTCATGGTTCACATATTGCTGAAGCCTGGCTTGGAGAATTTTGAACATTACTGGCGTGTGAGATGAGTGTGATTGTGCAGTAGTTTGAGCATTTTTTGGCATTGCCTTTCTTTGGGAGTGGAATGAAAACTGACCTTTTCCAGTCCTGTGGCCACTGCTGAGTTTCCCAAATTTGCTGGCATATTGAGTGCAGCACTTTCACAGCATCATCTTTCAGGATTTGAAATAGCTCAACTGGAATTCCATCACCTATACTAACTTTGTTCATAGGGATGCTTCCTAAGGCCCACTTGACTTCACATTCCAGGATGTCTGGCTCTAGGTGAGTGATCACACCATCATGATTATCTGGGTCATAAAGATCTTTTTCGTATAGTTCTTCTGTGTATTTTTGCCACCTCTTCTTAATATCTTCTGCTTCTGTTAGGTCCATACCATTTCTGTCCTTTATTGAACTTATCTTTGCATGAAATATTCCCCTTGGTATCTCTAATTTTCTTGAAGAGGTCTAGTCTTTCCAATTCTATTATTTTCCTCTATTTTTTTTCTTACAAATTTTAAACTTTTTATTTTGTATTAGGATATAGCTGATTAATAGTCCAATACCATTTGTTGAAAAGACTGCTCTTTTTCTACTGAGTGGTTTTCATAACTTTGTTGAAGATCATTTGATCCTATGCACAAGGGTTAATTTCTATGCTCTCTATTTTTTTCTTTTGGTCTGTTTGTCTATCTTCATACCAGTAATAGACTGTTTTGATTACTGTAGCTTTATAATATAGTTTGAAATCAGGAAATGTGATGCCTCCAACTTTCTTCTTTTTCAAAATTGGTTTGGCTATACGGAATCACTTGAAATTTCATATGAAATTTAGGAAGAAATTTTCTGTTTCCTTAAAAAATGGCATTGAGATTTTGATAGAGATTTTATTAAATCTGTAGATTGATTTTGGTTAGTATGGCTTTCTTAACAATACTAAGTCTCCCAATCCATGACCATGTGATGTCTTTCCATTTATTTGTGTCTTCTTTAACTTCTTTCAGCAGTGTTTTGTACAAGTCTTTCACCTCCTTGGTTAAGTTTATTCCTAAGTATTTTATTCCTTTTAATGTTATTTTTGTTAAGTTTTTTTTTTTTTTTTTTGCTGTGGATCATTTTTAGTCTCTTTTGAATTTGTTACAACATTGCTTCTGTTTTATGTTTGGTTTTTTGGTCGTGAGACACTTGGGATCTTAGTTCACAGACATAGTCAGAAATAATGTTTTATCAGGGACATGCCTGGTGGTTCAGTGGTTAAGAACCCATCTGCCAACGCAGGGCACATGGGTTTGATCCCTGGTCTGGGAAGTTTCCACATGCCAAGGGGCAACTAAGCCTGTGTATCACAATAGAACTACTGAGCCAGCAGTCTAGAACCTGTGAGCTGTAACTGCTGAGCCTGTGTGTCACAACTACTGAAGCCCATATACCCTAGAGCCCATGCTCTGCAATAAAAGAAGCCGCTGCAACGAGAAGTCTGAGCATTGCAATGAAGAGTAGCCCCCACTTGCTGCAACTAGAGAAAGCCCACACATAGCAATGAAGACCCAGCACAGCCAAAAATAAATAAATAAATAAATACACTTTTAGAAAAAGAAAGAACGTTTCATCAGCTATCTGAGTATTTCTTAGCCCAGCCAAACTGACACACAAAATTAACTGTGAGGGTTACCAGTGCAAATACATAAAGCATCTTAAAGTTATAGCATTGTATTTTCAACTGAGAAAAACAATTTCAACTACATGCAAAAACTTTCTTCTTAATAGCTACCCCAACATTTTATTTTACTGATATCACAAGCCACATCTTTATATATTATATACTTGTTAACATAGATTTATAGGGTTCTTTTGTGTTTTATTTATTTGTTCGTCTGGCTGTGTTGGGTCTTAGTTGTGGCAGTGGGATTTTTGCTGCATCATGTGGGATCTTTTGTTGCAGTACATGCTCTCTAGTTGTGACACGCAGGCTCAGTAGCTTCGTGGCATGTGGGATCTTAGTTTCTAGACCAGGGATTGAACTTGTGACTCCTGCATTGCAAGGCAGACTCTGAACCACTGGACCACTAAGCAAATCCCAGATTTATAGTTTTCAAAATGCTTTTTGTCATTTAAATTCTATGCATCCAAATTACAATAGTACACATTTCTATATTTTAAAATCTATTTACTTTTACTATAGAATCAACTATTTTTATATGGCTTTATGTTGCTCTCTATTATCCTTTTGTTTATACTTGAAGGACTTCCTTTAGCATTTATACTGAGCAGGTAATTATTTCTCTCAACTCCTGTTTTTTTCTGTGAGAGTCTTAACTTTTCCCTTCTTTTTGAAGGACACTTGCCTGGTGTGAGTCAGACAAGCCATAGAATGGCTACACATAGTCCTGGGGTCCTATGTGTAGGAGACAAGTCCATTAGCTGAATAGAGAACCATATGGACAGCTAGAAAGGCTTGAGAAGGCTGGACTCCACTTGGGAAGAGTATGTGGGTGCCGGGTTGCCCCCAGACCTCACCTACCCGAACCAAGTGAATGTCCAGATCTGCTCATTCCATGCCAGAGCACGACACTGAATTCAAGCCTGCCAGCAGCTATGGAGAGACTCTACCTAGGGATGCAGAGGCGACTTGGGGGCCTGGGGCATAGCCTAGGTGAGCAGCAGTGGCCACTGTTGGTACTTACCCAAGTGGCAGCCCAGACTGTGGATGGCAGCACAGCTGCTGGGTTTCTGTGACCACCTCACTGTGCACTCCAGTCCAAGCCAAGTGAGTGCTTCAGCCCCACTTACTCCATTACAGAGCGCAACACTAGACCTGGGCTGGTCATGACCAGGGAAGAGACGCAACTGTGGGCTGTGTCTGAGGGGAGCTGAAGACACCCACAAGACTTCTGTAAGCACATGAGCATCCTTGGCTTCAGCACCCCCATTCTTTGGGTTAAGGGTCCCAACAGGGGGAAGGAGGAAAAACATACACGTAAAGGGAGCAGAACCAGCTGGAATTCAACCCTCTGGGCTTCTGCTCTAGCACCTTGGGAGCAGACTCCCACGGTGATGGACACTGAATAGATGGGAAGTCCCCCTCACACTCTGTGCAGGCTTTAGCTCCTTTATCTTCAGCTACAATTCCTACCAAGGTGATAACTGCCAACACACCCTGAGGAAAAATGTGACTGGAATCCACATAAAATCCAGCCCTCCACCAAAGGTATGGGGCACACAGTCTGCAGAGGGACATTCCCACGTAAGAACACTCCTTTGAGACCACAATAGGTAACAGTACCTTTTACAATAACTTTTTCTGCTTCTTTATAACAGTGTCACCTAAATTTACAGAAGCAGAGAAAGTTAAGTAAAATGAAAAGCAGAGGAACTACTTTCAACTGAAGGAACAAGAGAGGATTGTAAATTGGTACACATAATGTGGAAAAAGTTATGAAGTTCCTCAAAAAGTTAAAAAGGAAATTACCACATGATCTAGCAGTTTTGCTTCTGGGTATTTGCCCAAAGAAAACAAAAACATTAACTTGGAAAGATGTGTGCCCCCCAATGTTCATTGCAGCTTGATTTACAATAGCTAAGATATGAAAGCATTCCAAGCTCCATTGATAGACAAATGAATAAAGAAGATGTGGTATACACATACAACAGGATATTACTCAGGCATAAAAAAATGAAATCTTACCTTTTGTAACAACATGGATGGACCTAGAGGGTATTATGCTAAGTAAAATAAGTCAGACAGAGAAAGAGAAATACTGCATGAGGAGTCTAAATCTAGACTGTTTGTGAAATCTAAAAAACACACAAAGCAAAACAAAAGCAAACTCATAGATATTGAGAACAAATGGGTGGCTGCCAGAAGGTGGTGGGGGTGGACAAAATAGATGAAGGGGTTTAAGAAGTACAAACCTTCAGTTATACAATAAATAATCATGAGGGTGTAATATACAGCATAAAGAATATGGCTATTATATTTAAATAACTTTGTATGGAGACAGATGGTTACTAGTCTTGTTGTGATTATGATCAAATCACAATGTATGCAAATGTCAAAATATTATGTAGTACACTGGAAACTAAGGTTAACACTGTATGTTAACTATGTTTCAAAAAATGAACATATATGAATATGAATAGATATAAAGAATATATATTTGGAAGAAAAAAGTGAAAGGACAAAACATAGTAATATTAATAGTAGTTGTCTCTCTGGATGGTAGAATTTATTTACTTCTTTTCTGTATGTATAGGTTATAATGGCTTTTATAATCAATACACATTGCTTACATAATTAAAAATGGAAGCTATTAAATATCTTTGTTTTTTTCTTGAGAGCTAAAACATGAGTTTTGGGTGAACTCCGGGAGTTGGTGATGGACAGGGAGGCCTAGCATGGTGCAATTCATGGGGTCGAAAAGAGTCGGACACGACTGAGTGACTGAACTGAACTGAAAAATAATTTTAATTAATTAATTAAAATATAATTGGCATTCAACATATGAGTTTCAGGTGTACAACATGGTGATATGATGTTGTTATTTCTTGAAGTATACTGAGAATGTTTTAATGATTGCAACCACAGAAGACGCCTCTTAGATTGGCTGCTGCTGCTGAATTTTTGGCCACCTGTTTTGCTTCATGATCTTGTCTCTTGGTCTTAGATGAGTGCTGCTGCTGCTGCTGCTAAGTCGCTTCAGTCGTGTCCGACTCTGTGCGACCCCATAGACGGCAGCCCACCAGGCTCCACCGTCCCTGGAATTCTCCAGGCAAGAACACTGGAGTGGGTTGCCATTTCCTTCTCCAATGCATGAAGTGAAAAGTGAAAGTGAAGTCGCTCAGTCATGTCTGACTCTTCGCAACCCCATGGACTGCAGCCTACCAGGCTCCTCCATCCATGGGATTTTCCAGGCAAGAGTACTGGAGTGGGTGCCATTGCCTTCTTCGCTTAGGCAAGTAGTTGAGGAATAAAGTTCTGAACGAGGTTATGCCACTCAGATTCACCCTCTTGTAAATATGGTGTCTAGAATTGTGAGGTGCAGAGTCTGAGAACTATTAGAAGTTGAGTTATGTTAACAGCAGTCTGTAGTTATTTTCATATTGATGCTTGGCTGTTCACATTTTCCTTGGAATTTTCTGAGATACCCTGTTGTATACATTTTTAATTTTTAAAGCCATTGAATTATTGTTGCCTATTTTTTTCAAGCAAGATAATCTTAATAAATTCAAAAGAACATTCATTGATTCAAGAGTCATTTACCAAACATTTACTGTGTGTTAGCTTTTGGTGCTACAAAAGCAAAGAAAAAGTAAAACTATCCAAATGTCTGGATAGCAACTGTTTTCATATTTTCATTCTGACTTCTAGTTTCTGCTAATAGTCTCAAAACAATTGACAAATCACCACTTTTTCCTCCTCAGGGAGAATGTCAGAGTTCCTTTCAATTTAATGTGTTGCAACTTAGAGAGATGGGAATACTAGACCATCTTACCTGTCTCCTGAGAAACCTATATGCTGGTCAAGAAGCAACAGTTAGAACTCTGTGTGAAACAACTGACTGGTTCAGGACTGAGAAACGAGTACAACAAGGCTGTTTATTGTCACCCTGTTTCTATGCAGAGCACATCATGAGAAATCCTGGGCTGGATGAATTACAAGCTGGAATCAAGATTGCCACGAGAAGAATCAGCAACCACAGATGTGCAGATGATATCACTCAAATGGGAGAAGGCGAAGAGGAACTAAAGAACCTCTTGATGAGGGTAAAGGAGTAGAATGAAAAAGCTGGCTAAAAACTAAATATAAAAAAAACTGAAATCATGGCATCACTTCATGGCAAATAGAAGGGGAAAATGTGGAAGCAGTGACAGATTTCCTTTTCGTAGGCTCTAAAATCACTATGGATGGTGACTACAGCCATGAAATTAGAAGACAATTCCTTATTGGCAGAAAAGCTATGAGAAACTTAGTGTGTTAAAAAGCAAAGACATCAGTTTGCTGACAAAGGTCTGTACAGTCAAGGCTATAGTCTTTCCAGTAGTCATGTACTGTTGTGAGAGCTGGACCATAAAGAAGGCAGAGCACTGAAGAAATGACACTTTCAGACTGTGGTGTTGGAGAAGATTCTTGGGAGTCCCTTGGACAGCAAGGAGATGAGACCAGCCAATATTAAAGAAATCAACCCTGATACTCACTGGTAGGACTGATGCTGAAGCTGAATCTTTGGCCAATACTTTGGCCACCTGATGCAAACTCATTGGAAAAAGACCCTGATGCTGGGAAAGATTGAAGGCAGAAGGAGAAGAGGGCATCAGAGGATGAGATGGCTGGACATGCAATGGACATGAACTTGGGCAAACTCCAGGAGATGGGACAAGGAGGTCTGGCATGCTGCAGTCATGAGGTCACGAAGAGTCAGACACAACTAGCAACTAAGCAACAACTTAAAATTACAACACAGCACAATAATATGGATGTATTGATGCTACTGAACCGTACACTTGAAAAATGGCTAAGATGGCAAATTCTATGTTATGTATATTTTTACCATAATTTAAAAAATAAACATATTAAAAATATACAACACTGGAGCATCTGCAAAGATCCAATACTTAAGTATTTTGCCTAATCTTTTAGATAAGCATGATTTTTGTGGTTCAAATTTTCAGGGAATTTTCATAAGAAACAGGGCAACTATAGTTAGGAGGGTAAAATTCACCTTCTGATGGTATTTAATCAAAGGATGTGTGTGTGTGTGTGTGTGTGTGTGTGTCCCTATTGACAAGCATTAGGTATTCTGCTTTATAGATTAGAATTATAAAAACCTAGCAATTGTCACTTATTTATTCATTCAAAAATTATTGAGTATCAGTTATAGGTTTCCCTGGTGACTCAGATGGTAAAGAATAGCCTTTAATGCAGGAGACCCAAGTTTGATCCCTGGGTCAAGAAGATATCCTGGAGAAGGGAATGCCTACCCACTCCACTATTCTTATCTGGGAAACCCCAGGGACAGAGGAGCCTAGCGGGCTACAGTCCACATGTCACAGAGTTGGACATGACTAAGTGACTAACACTTTCACTTTCACCTAATATGCTCAACAGTGTAGAGGATACAGTGACGAATTAGATATTGTACTTGACTTCAAATTGCTTTTAGTTCAATCAGTGTAGAAGCACTAACTTGGAGCACCTTAGAGATCTTTTAGTACTTTTCAGGAAATGTGTTTAATGGGTTTTTAGTACATCTAGAGCAATTATTTTTACTTACTGTTGAGTTTAGGCTGGGGCATTACACCTTTAATATTTACTAGCATGCTAGAATTTAAGAAGATGTTCCATTCTTCCTCTGGTAGGGATCCAATGTCATTCTGCATTAAATTTCCATTAGCATTATTTTGCATGATTGTAGTGCAAAGCCCAAAGGAGAAGCAAAGTTTATGTCGATTAAACAGAGCTGAAGAGACCACCTATAAAGAAAGCATAACTGTTAGGCTAACCTAGCTGGGTCAAATAAATGTGCAAAGTTCACCTTTGAGAATGTCTCACCTTAAAAATGATTCTTGTCAATGTATCTATTGAATTTTTAAGATGTCTATCTAAGGTTCTTTTTTCACTTTCCAGTTTAGGCTCTTTTGAGAGATTTGTGATTTCATGACCTTTTTTCAGAAACATTCTCTCCCTTTTCAGACTGTGTTCTTCCTGTTCTTTGCTTTTGGAAACTACTGATGAAACAAAAATTTGACGAAACCAGTCTAGGGAGAACTGGTACATGTAATCAATCTGTGCAAGGTTAGACACTAGAAAGTACAGCAGGGCACCCCGTGTAGCAATGGGGAGATACAATTTGCGTGTTTCTTCAATTTCACTTTCTGCTTTTCTTGTTGCTTTGATTCGCTTTGAAATTTCATTTGAAGTCATCTTGGATTTTCTTAAGATGTCTACAATTTCCTCATCATCTAATACAAATCCTAAAGACAAAAAATGAGTTTAAATAAAAACCATTGGAATATTAAATAATTATTTCCTCATGGCAATCTCCTCATTCTCTGCTCTTTATCTAAGAGTTTTACTATTGGCCTTTTGTAGGTTTTATTTTGGACATAGACCTGTCTTAAATGAAGATAGGCCATGTTTCTAAAAAATTTGATTAATAGTACATATGCCTCCCCCTTCCCATCCTCTAGTCTCTTCTTTATACTACTTTAATGTGTGAGGATTTTATTTTTATTATAGGCACATAATAAATAGCCATTTCATCATAAGGAACGCATTTCCACTTGATCTTCTATACACACAGAAAATGAAAATAAAATTTTCACTAAATAACAACAGCACCATTATTTTACATGATGTACTCTGGTATTTTCCATTGTGTTCTATTTTACTAAACAAGGTTGATAATGATCAATAAAAGTGATTTTTCATTCCACTAATGGGTTGCTGCTCACCTTTAAAAAAACACTGCTTTAGAAACACACATAATAGTTCTATCCCTTTCAAATGTGTAAGACAACTTTCATATTCCCATTTTAAACCCTACTGTTTTATAGTAGAGCTATTCCCATTTTTCAAGTGCTCTTTTTTTTTTTTCTTGGCCAAGACACATGACTCGCAAGAATATATTTCCCCAACCAGAGGCTGAACCCATGCCCTAGGCAGTGAAAGAATGAAGTCCTAACCACTGGACCACCAGGGAATTCCCTCATGTGTTTTTTTTAATTAAAAAATTTTTTTTTACTTTATATTGGAATATAGTTGACTAACAATGTTAGTTTCAGGTGTACAACTGAGAAAGGTGTATATATACAGGTACCTATTCTTTTTCAAATTCTTTTCCCATTTAGGTTATTAAAGAATATTTAGCAGAGTTCTCTGGGCTATGCAGTAGGTCTTTGTTGGTTATCTTACAATTTTTTTTAAGTAGATAAGATTTTTAGTTGGAGTTTCAATATCAAACTCTCAAAAATTAATAGAATGACTATACAAAGAAGTAGAAGAATATAGTAGACCTGAAAAGCACTGTGAATCAATTCAACATAGTTAAGATTTATATGATTTTTACACAATAGTAGGACACAAATTCTATTTAAGTTCCCATAGACTGTAAACTAGGAGCCATAAAAACTAGGAACATAAAACAAGGTGCAAAAAATTCATGGTCCAAAGGTATTGAAATCATACAGTCTGATCTTTTATCACTGTGGAATTATGTTAGAAATCAATATCAAAAGATGTTTGAAAATAACCCCCATATTTTCGAGTGCAATGTGACATTTTCCAAGAGAGATCTTTGACTTAGCCATTGAAGGCCTCAATAAAATCAGATTAAAAAAAACACAGAGGGTGATTGCAGTAAAGAAAGCATTTAAATGAGAAATTAGTGTCCAAATTAGAAATATTTTCAGTGATACAATTTCTAGACCCCTTGATGCTCACCTCTGGACACAATTTGAGAAAAGCCGTCTTGAAACATGGCATCCAGAACTAAACATAGCTTGACATGGCCATTGAAAGGAATCATGGGATTATTACATTTGAAGATCTGGAAACCATATTCTTATTGATGCAGGTGAAGCAGTCTAAGTCACTACCCTTGACTCACCTTTCCCCACAGGGGGTGAGGAGTCACACCAAATATAAAATATTTACAAAAGGATGGTAAGGATAATCTATTTTTACTAAAACTTGGAAAGGAGGAAAAAAATATGTTCAAAATCAAGGGGTCTTTTATTGAGCTTTTTCCAAGAACTATTTTTATTAAGTGTACTATCTGTAAAAAGTTGTAGCCTTTTAAAAATATCTCAGACTCTAAATAGAGAAACAATTGATAGGGGATAAATGCTAAAGGCATAACAACAGAATATAGTGCACTAATGTGTGTTATCATAAAGAAGTTTTCCTTTGTCTTGTTAAAACTATTGTTTGTCCAATTTAGGAAAAGATTATAGCAAAATATGACATTTGTCAGAAAATAGGAGAGGCTGTGTTCCTGAATCTCATTAGATCAATTGTGTCACTTTCTATGTATTTTACATAATACCTAGATGTTTTGGTTTTGCTCTCCCAGAAGTTAACAACTATGATTCCAATCTTGCATGAGAAACAGATATGGAAACCTTGTCTATGTAACTAGTCTTGTGATTAATAGAACAGCTTAGTCATGGGTTACTAAGAAACAGCTTTTAGGTGTAATTAAAATAGAAAAGGAACAAAGTCAGATCTTTCCAGGCATAAATGTGCATTTAGAGTTTCATAGTAAGTTTCATAGTTTCATATACTTTATTTAGTGATTTATAATATGAAATATATCTTTGGTCTTCATTCTCATTTTTGGCACAGAGCTTCTAAAATCTTTGGAATTTCCTATGGAACCTCCGAGGTGGTGCTAGTGGTAAAGAACCCGTCTGCTAATTAATGCAGGAGATATAAGAGACATGAGTTCGATCCCTGGGTCAGGAAGATCCCCTGGAGGTGAGCATGGTAACCCACTCCAGTATTCTTGCCTGGAGAATCCCACGGACAGAGGAGCCTGGCAGGCTATGGTCCCATAGGGTCACAAAGAGTCAGACAGGATTGAAGCAACTTAGCACACACATACTTGGTAACAATTCAGAATAGTCCTTTCAGCTTTTATTCTGTCCTTTACAAAGGTATGCAAGGATCTACTAATATCACTAAGGTCTTAACTTACCTTGTGCATTCTCTAGTAAATTTAATGTTTTTTGCTCCAGTTCTTCAAGAGTCTTAGCATCAAGGGAAATACTCTCTAAGAGCTGGAAACGTTGATTTTCTAAATGGGGAACTTCATGACTTAATACAATAGATAAGAGTTGATCTTGAAAACCTTGGAATGTTACTGTGAAGTTTATCATAGTAACAAAGCTATAAACGAATGGAGGAAAATAGGGGTTGTCTATTTCTGTAGATACATATAACCTAAAATGTGAGAAAGGCACCAGTTATTATTCAAAGGATATGCAGGAGAAAAAAATGAAACAAATTTATTTAATAACAAAAAAATATTTATTCTGGAATTAAACAAGATTAATTTTTAGTTTTATTCAGCCTTGTGCACAAAGTAGGCTCTCAGTTTATACTAAGTACTATCTAGAGCTTTAAAAATAGTAAAAAAAAAAAATTAAAAAAAGAAAATAACAGCTTACATAAATATATTATGTAAAATTTTAATAAAACTATCTGGAAACAAAAATTTAAAAAAAAATCACAAACACCAATTCCTTTCCCTACAATGAAATGTTACTCATCAATAAGATGAAACAGACTGCTGACACATACCAACGCAGTGATAAATCTCATATGCATCATGCTGAGTGAAAGAAGAATTTCTATTTCTAAAATCACTGTGACAGAAAATCAGTGGTCACCTGGGCCTGGAGGTTGGGGTAGGGGAAAGACTACAAATGGGCCTGAGTCACTTTTGTGGGTGATGGAATGTTTTACATCTTCTTTGGAGTCATGATTATAGGACTGTCTATATTTGTCAAAACCTATCAAATCTGCATTTTAAATGAGTGAATTTTATTGTATATAAATTGCATCTCAATAAAACTAATTTTTAGGAAAAAAATAAATAAAAATACAACCATAAATTATATACATATGTGGTCTAAGCATAAGGAAGAGGAAAAAATGCTACATAATGGGAGTTTTGATTTGCTACTAGATCACTGTAAAGACTATGGTTTTCACCCTGAGTGAGCAAGAAGCCAATGGAGGAATTTGAGAAGAGGAGAGACATGATGTTTTATAAGAGGACTACTCTAGTTGCTGTCTTGAGAGTAGCCTGTGCAGAGGGAAGACAGGGGACAAGAAGGAAGCTAGTTCAGTTCAGTCGCTCAGTCATGTCCGACTCTTTGCAACCCCATGAACTGCAGCACGCCAGGCCTCCCTGTCCATCACCAACTCCCAGAGTTCACTCAAACTCATGTCCATTGAGTCGGTGATGCCATCCAGCCATCTCATCCTCTGTCGTCTCTTTCTCCTCCTGCCCCCAATCCCTCCCAGCATCAGAGTCTTTTCCAATGAGTCAACTCTTCACATGAGGTGGCCAAAGTACTGGAATTTCAGCTTTAGCATCAGTCCTTCCAAAGAACACCCAGGACCCATCTCCTTTAGGATGGACTGGTTGGATCTCCTTGCAGTCCAAGGGACTCTCAAGAGTCTTCTCCAACACCACAGTTCAAAAGCATCCATTCTTCAGCGTTCAGCTTTCTTCATAGTCCAGCTCTCACATCCATACATGACCATTGGAAAAACCATAGCCTTGACTAGACGAACCTTTGTTGGCAAAGTAATGTCTCTGTTTTTGAATATGCTATCTAGGTTGGTCATAACTTTCCTTCCAAGGAGTAAGTGTCTTAATTCCATGGCTGCAGTCACCATCTGCAGTGATTTTGGAGCCCCAAAAAAATAAAGTCTGACACTGTTTCCACTGTTTCCCCATCTATTTCCCATGGTGATGGGACCAGATGCCATGATCTTCATTTTCTGAATGTTGAGCTTTAAGCCAACTTTTTCACTCTCCTCTTTCACTTTCATCAAGAGGCTTTTTAGTTCCTCTTCACTTTCTGCCATAAGGGTGGTGTCATCTGCGTATCTGAGGTTATTGATATTTCTCCTGGCAATCTTGACTCCAGCTTGTGCTTCTTCCAGTCCAGCGTTTCTCATGATGTACTCTGCATATACGTTAAATAAGCAGGGTGACAATATACAGCCTTGATGTACTCCTTTTCCTATCTGGAACCAGTCTGTTGTTCCATGTCCAGTTCTAACTGTTGTTTCCTGACCTGCATACAGGTTTCTCAAGAGGCAGGTCAGGTGGTCTGGTATTCCCATCTCTTTCAGAATTTTCCACAGTTTATTGTGATCCACACAGTCAAAGGCTTTGGCATAGTCAATAAGGCAGAAATAGATATTTTTCTGGAACTCTCTTGCTTTTTCCATGATACAGTGGATGTTGGCAATTTGATCTCTGGTTCCTCTGGAGACTGGTTAAAATGTGAGAGATAGTGATGGTGGCTTGGAGCTATGTGGAAACAGTGGAAGCATTCAAGAATCCTCAGATTCTGGATCATTTTTAGTTTTCATAGCAATCCAGTATTTTGGGCTGCACCAGACTTCCCTGGTGGCCTAGTGGTAAAGAATCGTCGGCTAATTCAGGAGACACAGGTTTGATCCCTGGGTTGGGAAGATCTCATGGAAAAGGAAATGACAACTCACTCTAGTATTCTTGCCTGGGAAAACCCATGGACAGAGGAACATGCCAGGTTACAGTCCATGGCGTCGCAAAGGAGTCAGACATGATTTAGCAATGAAACAACATTTTATAAAGGGTGAAATTGAGGCTTCAGATCAGATCAGATCAGATCAGTTGCTCAATCGTGTCCGACTCTTTGCGACCCCATGAATCACAGCACGCCAGGCCTCCCTGTCCATCACCAACTCCCAGAGTTCACTCAGACTCACGTCCATTGAGTCAGTGATGTCATCCAGCCATCTCATCTTCTGTCGTCCCCTTCTCCTCCTGCCCCCAATCCCTCCCAGCATCAGAGTCTTTTCCAATGAGTCAACTCTTCGCATGAGGTGGCCAAAGTACTGGAGTTTCAGCTTTAGCATCATTCCTTCCAAAGAAATCCCAGGGCTGATCTCCTTCAGAATGGACTGGTTGGATCTCCTTGCAGTCCAAGGGACTCTCAAGAGTCTTCTCCAACACCACAGTTCAAAAGCATCAATTCTTTGGTGCTCAGACTTCTTCACAGTCCAACTGTCACATCCATACATGACCAAAGGAAAAACCATAGCCTTGACTAGACGAACCTTTGTTGGCAAAGTAATGTCTCTGCTTTTGAATATGCTATCTTACAGAGGTTAAATAAGTTGCCAATATCACATGGCTAACAAGTGAGAGAGAAGGAATCTGTCATCATCTGCCCTCTAAAATAGTCCCTCCACCACCTCTTCAAACATGCAATTCAAACATGGGGACGAGGCTATCAGTTCAGATC